>NC_089559.1:3600000-3939999 GCF_040115645.1 Euwallacea fornicatus | reverse complement strand
TGGATGTAAAAGTGAACTGGACGAGCTGCTTGAACGCCTAAACATCGATGTAGTTGCAATACCAGAGACAAGGCTTCTACCCACGAACGACTTCACAATCCCGGAACATCAAACTCACAGGAAAAACAACGACATCCTGGGATCAGCAATACTGGAAAAAATCAACATCCAGCACGCTCAGTTACCACCGATCCAGGCGGAACACATGGACGCCATTGCAGTGGAAATCAATACTGACAAGGGAAGATTAAGGATTACATCCTGCTATCTTCCTTCGGGCAAAGAATCCCTGCAAGATGATCTGGACAACATAATTGTTCAAAAGCAAACGGGGACTTAACGCAAAATCTCCCTATTGATACAGCGGAACTACCAACCACAACGGTAGACAACTAAAGAGGTTCCTAGAAAAAAAGGGAAAACATCCATGTTATGGCCACTAAAGAGCCCACGCACATAGCAAATGTGGGAAGAAATGACGACACTTGATATCATGACTACTAGGGACTTAGCCATGGCAGCTGAAATCGAAGTGATTAACGAGGGATCATCGGACCACAATCTCATACTAATGGTCGTCGATGACTACAAACCAAAAAAGGATACAATCGTCACTACCAGAATAAATTGGTAGCTGTTTAATAAAATATTATATTACAGCAAAATATATTCGTAATCGATAAATTGAAAAGCAAAGAAAATATCGAAATGACCGTTTCAACGTTCGAAACGGACATAAAATCAGCTATGGAAGCCAGTTCAAAAACGATAAAGAAACCGCGGATACGAAACTACTTAGCAGGTATCCCGAAAACAACAAGATGACTTATCCAAGAAAAGAGACAAGCAAAGAAAAAGGCATTCAGGACCAATGACCCGGCAGGCAAAAATACCTTGAACCAACTAAACAGGAGGGTCAAGGTAGCACTGCAGGAAGTAAGGGAACAACATTGGCAAAAACATTAGAAATCGTTAGATCCGCAAAATAGGAACCTCTGAAAAACACTTAAAGCCATAAAATCCAAGCGAAAACTGATCCCGCCCATCCACGGGGAAGGAGGAATACACTGCTCCAGACAAAGCAGAAGCGTTTGCGGACTGTCCAGAAAGACAGTTTAAGGAAAACAAATCCAATGACAGGAAAGCTAAAGACTGGAAAATTGTCAGTAATAAGAAGAATTCAAAGTTTATACGAGAACCAAGAAGAAGAAACTATAAGACACACCACACCGAATGAAATCAAAAGCATCCTGAAATTGCTCAAAGCCCAGGAGGCACCGGGATGCGACCATATCGGAAATCGAGCCTTGAAGAACCTACCAATAAGAGATCGTTACATTAGGAAATATCACTAATGCGGTCTTGAGGCTAAGACATTTTCCGAAAAACTGGAAGAATGCAGATATCATTCTGTTCCCGAAGTCAGAGAAAAACCACCTTTTCCTGCAAAACTACAGACCCATTATCCCGTTACCGTTAATGAGAAAAATAGTGGAAAAAATGATCCCGAAGAGACTCAAAGAGAGTGAAGAAAACCTCCAAATCATTCCACCAGAAAAATTTGTATTCAGGAAACAACATTCTAGTGAAATCCAAGTTCTGAGAATGATCAAGTACGTAACCGACGGCTTCAACCAAAAACAAGCCACAAGAGTAGCTATTAGATATCGAAAAGGCATTCGATAGAGTATGGCATAGAGGACTACTGGTGAGACTGTTGGAGTACCTGTTGTCAAGCTAATCGGATACTTCCTTGCCAATAGGCAATTCCATTTTAAATTAAACAGATCCCACTCAAGTTACAGGACTATAGAAGGAGGAGTACCTCAAGGAGCGGTACTATCGCCATTTCTGTATAGTGTTTATGTTTCAGATCTCCTGAAAACGGATCGTACGCAATTAGGACTTTATGCAAACAACATGGCAATTATGGGTAGATCTTGGAATGGAAAATTGCTAGTTAAATACCTGCAAGACGAAATCACGGCGTTGGAAAGATAGTTTTCAAGATAGAAAATTAAAAACAACACTGAAAAGACCCAGGCCATCGTTAAAAAAAAAAACAAAAAATAAAAGCAGAAGATAAAATCAAAATTAAAAACAAGCAAGTATCGTGGACCAAACAAGTCACGTATTTGGGAATGGACATGGATGAAGAACTTAAGTGGTAACAACAAGCAAAGAAAACAAGGAACAAGGAAAAATTGACACAGGTAAAACCGTACCCTATGATAAATGGAACGTCCAAATTGCCTCTCAAAAGCAAGACCACGCTCATTAAGATCGTCATTTAACCTCAGCTAACATATGCATTAACAGCATGGGGTTATGCAGCCAGAACGCACCTAAAGAGTCTTGAAGCAATGGAAAACATTGCCTGAGAACGACTGCCGGAGCACCCTGGTTCGTTAGCAACGAAATCATCAAAAATTATTGTCTAAAAACAGTTCAGCTTTTCTGGGAATTCAGGATTTCTGCAAAAAATTATTTTAAGGGCTAATACCTTGGGAACCAAAATTCTCGCGGTATTATCAAGACCTAAAATTCAAAGGGTAGTCTTAAAGAGAATCTTAAACTCGTACAATATCGGACGCACATGGGCCATTGTCCAAGGTTCAACATCTGGAGTTGCAAGAACTACATATGGTAATTGTAAATCAGAGACCAACAAAGAGCTGGTTCCCGATTCCCATCTAACCCAAATTTATGGTCCCTAAAATAAATGGAAGGACATAAATTGAACTGACCGACGATGGAATTTTTCAACCACTTTGTTGCACCACGATTCAACCCCCTCCTGCAGAGGTGACCGAGATCTGGCGACAAGGGGGAACGAGAAAAAAGGAAGAAAGGTTCAGTCCCATCGGTGCTTTCTCAGAAGAATCATCTGCAATCAACCCGCGCATCGCTCAGGGCATGTACAGTGTACCATCATCGTTAACAGTGCATGTATAAGCAGGGGTGGGTTCATGATTCAAGGGACTCAATTACTACCTCTCGCAACCCTACAAAACTAGTTGTTCTTGGAATCACCAATGGCTAGTTAGTTTTAAACCATTAACTAAGTACCGTCTCCTACAAACTGTATTGCATGGAACTACTAGTGATATTAATTACGCAATAAAGCATTAAAACAACCAAACACGAGTGCTTAAATCCGTTTTCTCTCGATCTGAAAAAAAAAATTGAGAGTGGTCCTTCGGTGTAAACTAAAATTGAACCAGCTGCGGAAGCAGATACCACTAAGTTACAACCGCGTCCTGGAGAGGTACAACAGCTTCTTCGGCGACAATGATTTAAATTATAGAACAATGACAGACGTCATTAAAGACCCTGCAACAAAGACTTTTCGAGACACCGAGGAACATCCAAACGAGCTGATATAAAGGGCAATGGACTACAATACGGTATACTTCATTCAACTACTGGGCAACAGTTGAGAAGCAGAACTCACCGACATAAGACCGCAGAAGCCAAAAACTCTGAAAAAAAGGAGATAAACTACCAAGGAACTATCGCAATAATGTAATAACAACACCTGAATACCTTCTGGTGCTTCAAACTTACTAATGCGAGCTATAGATCCTCAAAAAGCAATACAGCCGACGACAAAGAAAAACACAAAAGGCAAGAAGAAGGCAAAAGAAAACTCGGCGAAGTCGGCGGGAAAACTGACGCAAAAATTCCGGGAAACATTTAGAATTCCCGAACGAGAAAATACCGAAATCAGAGCACAAAGGGATAGTCACGTTTGACTCTGCTTATAGGAAAAGCATCAACAGCAGCGGCTCAAAAGAGCGATTGAGATTTTGAGCATGGGCTCGAAAAATGCTCTAAAAAAACACAGGGATTTTTTAATGGGTTAAAACCACACACAGACTGGTAGTACGGACTCCGGTACCGTTTTACCGACAAGATTTTTTACTCCGAGGTTCCCCCCTCTCCCAAAAAAAAAGATGATGAACTTTTCACGAATTCGTGGGGAAAAAACCAAAACAGGCACTTGCATTTCGGGAGAAGAACACCACCCCCCGTGGAGCGGCAGGTAGAAGAGTTTCCCGTCTCGTCGCGTTAACAACCTCCCAATTTTTCCGATATCAAAGACAAAATAAACTTCAATAACTTCTGACGCATCTAGTTGCATATCGAAATCTGAATACAGGCATTATAGTCAATAATCTAATTATTAATCGACCCCTATACAACAACTAGCATGTGATTAAATATAATGTCGTACGTTAAACAGGCTTTCTGTACCGTAATTGGATTACTTCGTGAGTGCCTAGTGAGGCAGTCACTACTGTTAGGCAGGAACATAAAAAGCCATGACCTAAACAATAGTTGTTAGAAAAAAACTGACATCCGTTTTTGACAGAATATTAATATGAAATATATAATTTATTGTCAAATTACTGAACGTTGTCAATCGTTTTGTTTTCATATCAAAAAAACGACATCGATGGCGACAATGTAACAGCTATTTTAGTTTTTCACACAGCTCTCTCTACATACAGGGTGAGTCGGGAGGATCGTGCCAAACTTCAGGAGCGTGTTGTACATAAAAAATAAATGTAAAAAAACTCAAATGTTATCCGATTTTCGTTTGTTTACAAGTTATAGCGTAAATAAAATTAAAACATGAAATTTTAAAAATGTATAAATTTCATAAGAAATTCCATAAATTAATACGTTGGATTGGTCGTGGTGGCCCTATTAGTTGGCCTCCAAGATCTCCAGACCTCACACCACTAGACTATTGTTTGTGGGGTTGGTTTAAAACTGAAGTGTACAGAGTAAAAGTGAACACTCAAGATGCACTAATTCAACGCATTAGAAATGCTGCAGCTGCCATTAAAGAAAGACATGAAACAATCAGGAGCGCAACGAATGCTCTTCATAGACGAAGCCGAAAATGTTTAGAAGTTAATGGCAATATTTTTGAACATTTATTATGATATCCAAACGTTAATTTATGGAATTTCTTATGAAATTTATAAATTTTTTAAATTTTATGTTTTAATTTTATTTACGCTATAACTTGTAAACAAACGAAAATCGGATAACAACATTTGAGTTTTTTTACATTTATTTTTCATGTACAACACGCTCCTGAAGTTTGGCACGATCGTCCCGACTCACCCTGTATAACGGATGATTCAAAACCTGAGTCCTAAAATGCACCCCTTTTGTGTTGGAGTCATCGAAAGTAATACGAAAAAAAAATCAATTATATCAAATTGACGAATTGTGATGACGGTTGCGGATCAGATTTCATGAAAATTTACAAACCCTTGTTTTTATAAACGCTCCATTAATTCTTTGCTTCAAGATTTATATAATTCTAATTTTAAAAATATTTTAGGGGATCTACACTTGGCATAGCCCACATATTGTTTCTGCCGAGAAACTCTAAATTTAACTTTTATTATCTCGGGAGCAATGGAAAAATTCAAAATTTTGATATATTTTGTTTTTTTGATACAACTAGCCGTTTGCAAGAAAGTCTTTGTTAAAGGAAAAGAGGTTGGCGAGTTGTGACCGGTGTGACTTTTGATATTTTTAGTTATATTCATTTTTGGATTTGTTTTTCACTTTTTTCAAACAAATTACCTTAATCGTTTATAGTAAATGTTGGAATTGTCCTCCCCCTGACGCTATTCAACTGTCCATTGTTTTTTTCATACATTATCGTGCACGTTTTAAAATTATCGCAGTGTTCGTTATAATTTGAAAAATATGAATAAGGTGTTGACGAGGAACTTGGACCGAAGGCACTGGCCCTGCCTCGTAAACTGAACTTTTAAATATCCGCACAAAAAAGTCCAGTAGGGTGCAATCGGGGGAACGTGGGAGTCACGTTATTGTACTGGCTCTACCAATCCATCCATTTGGGAACAACAAATTTAAATGATGGCGAACGTTTATTCGAAAATGAAGAGTGCCTAAATCACATATTTTCACGAACTTTTAAGGTTATTGACCAATAAACCAGACAAATTGTTCTATAAAAAGTTTAGGTACATACCACCATTTAAAGTTTATGGAAAAAAGGGACCAACTAGTTCATTTCCAACAATTCCTGTCCATACGTTTAGGCTGAACTATTTCTTATGGCGGGATTGTCTTGTCTTATGTGAATTTCTCGAAAGAATCCGAGAAAAAAAAATTGGGATCTCTCGCACTCTTCCGATATACCCACCTGGCAAACCGCAGGCGCTACGGAAAGTCTCAAGGAAGCAAACTTTAAACTCCTTGAATGTGATACAGATATAAACTGTATACCTGCAAAACACGCCAGACAGTTGATTGAGACATATTTAAATTTCGTGCAATTTGCGAAGTGCATAAACTAAGATTCTTATCGATAACGGTCAAAGTCTATTCCTCTATCGCTTAATTGCGAATATCTTGAGGTCTATTCGATGGACTTTGAAATCTGCCATATTCCTGCAGTTGCCGATGAGAATTTTTGAAACATCGAAAATTGGGGAGGCGATAGTTAAGAAATCTCAGTGCGTGCAATCTTCAAGGTGTAAGTGCGCCATCATAAGCCCGATCACAAGCATAATGTACAGTAGTGGCCAAAAGTAGATAGACAAACAGAATGTTTCAATTAAATCGTGCATATGTTAATTGATCAGTTTCCTATGCATGTACAGTCAGCGGCAGAAGTGAGTACACACTTAAAAGTTGTACAATTTATCTCGTAGTAAAAAATATTTAAAAAACCTTATTTAAAGTTATGAATACGGTAGAATGTTCGTTCTATTGTCTTCATAATTACCACTTAACCCTCCATTAGTCGCTATGGGTCTGACAGACCCATAGTGTTTTTATTTGCTAATTGCTCGAAAACTATTGGAGCCACATTATTGTCGCTTCTTGACATCTCAAAGGGATATTTTAAGAATAGTTTACTTTAGTTTTATACCCTGGTAAGTGTTTTATTGCGCTATAAATTCTTGAGATGTGTTGATTGGCGCCGTCTTGGGGGTGCCATACCCATTTCTACTAGCCGCGTTACAGTTGTACGAAGTCCTTTGGTCGAGAGTTCTTTGTTTTGTTCGCTTATTTTAGTTAAATTTGTGTTAGTGTTTACAAAGATGGACAAAAAACGTTTCAATTTGAATAGCACTGATGATATTGAAGAACTAAGTCGTCTGGTGTTTGAAGAAATGGAGAAAAGCGTAACCATTGCCGACGAAAATTTTGACGAATCAAATGATTCAGAAATGGAAGATTATGTTGAAGAGAGGCTTGTAGATTCTGATACTGATCACGAAATTGACAGTCAAGAAGAAGGTGATGAAGAGGATTCTGACTGCGACGCTGATTATTATTCTGGTAAGTCAATATTTTATTGTAACAAGTTCGGTAACTCATCAAAAGACATTTAGCTAGAGACGGTACAAAGTGGAGAAAAAGAGCTTGGAAACAGACTCAAACACGACTCCATAACGTTTTGGTAAAATTGCCTGGCGTCGTCGGAACACAAGCAAAATGTGCCAACACTGAACTGGATTGTTGGAAGCTATTTTTTGACAATAACATACTTGCTATTATTGTCGAAAACACCAATATATATATCGACAGTATACGGAAAAAATTTGTAAGGGAACGAAATTGTAAACCAACCGATGTAATAGAAATGCAAGCTTTTTTTGCACTATTAT
This sequence comes from Euwallacea fornicatus, assembly GCF_040115645.1. Classification (NCBI taxonomy): domain Eukaryota; kingdom Metazoa; phylum Arthropoda; class Insecta; order Coleoptera; family Curculionidae; genus Euwallacea; species Euwallacea fornicatus. The sequence continues at coordinate 3,932,326 of NC_089559.1, read as the reverse complement.
ATCTAGCAGGAGTATTCCGTGGAAATCATCAAAACATTTTGGATTTTTGAGCAAGTGATGGGCTAGGAATTGACCTTTTTAGAATGACTATGTCAGAAAGACGATTTCGTTTTCTTATAAGGAGCATTTGATTCGATGATAGATCTATACGAAGACAAAGGAAAGAAACTGACAAACTGGCAGCCATACGACAAATATTCACCCTATTCGACGAAAATTGCAAATCGCATTTTGTTCTCGGTCAAAATGTAACTGTAGATGAAATGCTTCCTGCTTTTCGTGGACGTTGCGGCTTTCGACAGTATATACCGTCAAAACCTTCAAAATATGGTATAAAAATTTTTAGTTTATGCGATGCAAAACTATTTTATATCGCATTTATGGAGATATATTGCGGTCTACAACCAGAAGGACCGTTCAGAACAGATAATTCTTACGAAAAAGTTGTCTTAAGACTTGCTGAATCAATTTATGGTAGTGGAAGAAACATTACGGCAGACAATTGGTTCACGAGTCTGAAGCTAGTGAAAGCACTTGAAGAAAAAAAGCTGTCGTACGTGGGAACTGCACGAAAAAACAGAAGAGAATTACCGCCGAATTTTATTACACCAAAAAGTCGCCTACAATATAGCAGTGTGTTTGGTTTTTCCAAAAACGAAACTCTTGTTTCTTATTGTCCAAAGAGAGGTAGAATAGATGTGTTGCTATCAAGTCTACATGTTTCCTGTGAAGAAGTGGCCGATGATACTACGAAAAAACCCGAAATAATAGATTTTTACAATAGTACTAAATCGGGTGTGGATATTGCAGATAAACTCTGCGCCACATATAATGTGGCCAGATCTACCAAAAGGTGGCCAATGGTAATTTTCTATCACATGTTGAATGTGGCAGCGACTAACTCACGACTAATTTTTTTGGGGAATGGAAATGAGTATATTTTTCGGCGGGAATATATAAAAAAATTAGTTTTTAGTTTGTTGAAAGAACAACTAGAAAGAAGGTCACAAATTCCAAATTTGCCACCCGAATTAAAAATGTCATTAGCAAAATATAGGCCCGAAACGTCAGCTAGAGAGGAACAACCTCAAGCTGCCACATTAACAAGAAAAAGAAAACGATGTGAACCGTGCTATAAAAAAACACAAAAAGATGCAAAGACAAAGTATGTGTGCGAAAAATGTAATGTCTATTTGTGTTTGAGTCGACACGTAAGAACAATTTGTCAAAATTGTTTAGAAGAAGAAATCATAATACAAACAGAAGATAGTGAGTAATTTTCGTTTTTTTTAAGCAATATAATTTAAAAAAAAGTACCTAAATAAATTTTAACTAGTTAAAACTGTTTTTTATTTTTCTTAATTTGTTTAAATATAGTTGTAAATTATGCTTTTTAAAGCACTGTGTATATCACAAACACGGAAGTTATCGTTGATCATTGGATTGTATTTTAAGCGCATTACAATTACAAAAAATAAGATATTTATTAACACGGGTCTCTCAGACCCATAGCGACTAAGGACGTCTCATCAGCTGACGCGCCTAACGGAGGGTTAAAAACATGTTTATATACAATTGGCAACAAGGTAGACTTTGGGGAATCACAGGACTCCATAAAATACGATGCAAAAATGAGTACACAGTCTGTTTATTAGAGATCAGTTAAAACTAAGTGGCATGCAGTGAAGAAGTAATCCGTACAATTTGTTAATTGTTTGGCTGTTAATACAATATCCAATAAGTAACAACATGGCAAAACGTAATGAAAATCATAAAAGAACTGAAATATCAGAAGATTTACGCAAACTTATAGTAACATTGCGGTGAGAGGGAAAGTCTTTTCGGAAAATTGGAATTATAGTGAAGAATCATTACAGAACTATAAAAAAAATTTGGGATAAGTATGAAGCTACGGGTAGTGTGCGCAATAAACCTCGTTCTGGACGTCCACGAAAATTAACACTTCTTGATATACGCGATATAACAAGGAGGGTTAAAAAAAATCCTAAAACCAGTGCAGTTCAATTAGCCGCGGATATATCAGAACAGAAGGGGACTTCTATAAAGGTTAATACTATTCGGCGAGCACTCAATTCGCAAGGTTTCCATGGTCGTATACCCCGTAAAAAGCCAGCTATTAGTGCTAAAAATCGAACCATGAGAGGGGCCTTTGCAAAAAAATACTTATCCGAACCACTAGAATTTTGGAACACGATTCTTTTTACAGATGAAAGTAAGTTTGAGATATTTGGTCAAAAAAAGAGGTCAAAAATATGGCGAACGAAAAATTCTGAGCTGGATGGTTCCGTAATGGTTTGGGGTGCAATGGCAGCCTCTGGTGTGGGGCAGTTGGTTTTTATTGACAAAATAATGGATAAAACAATATACAGTAGTGGCCAAAAGTAGATGAACACGTATTATTCACTGCATTTTTAATAATTCATACCACAAGTCTCTATAAATTTTAATATAATTTTTCCACCAAATAACTAATAGAGTGCCTTTCCTAAAGAAGTAAATAAATGATGGATTTTTTATCATTTATTGTTAATATACATAGAAATGCAAAAATAGCTCTGATCAAAAGTAGATGAACAAAAACTTTTAAATATTTGTGATATTTATCGATTCGGTTTTGAACGTTAGTATCTTGGTGGACGATACTAGTAAGCCACTAGAATAATTCATTAAAATGCCACGAGGTGTTTATGTGTCTGAAGACTTAAAAATAAGAGTGGTAGCTGCGAATAATGCTGGAGTGAGTCAAGCACAAATTGCAAGGCAATTTCAGCTAAAAAGATCCACTGTCTGCATGATAATTAAGAGGTGCAATCAAAGGGGAGATACCACAATTAAGAATAAGTCGGGACGTCCTAGAAAAACTGACCAAAGACTAAATAGGGCCATTAAGAAGATGTCTATGCATGATCCCTTTCTTTCATCTAATCAAATAAAGACCAAAATAGAAGAAATTGGTTTGCCTTCTGTCAGTTCTAGGACAATAAGACATAGACTAGTAGAGGCTAATTTGTTTGCCAGAAGACCGGCCAAAAAGCCTCTGCTGTCAAAGAAGAACGTTAAGGCCCGATTACAGTTTGCAAAGGAGCATCAAAATTGGACTGTAGCGCAGTGGAAAAGGGTTTGTTTTAGTGATGAATCTAAATTTAATATGTTTTCATCTGATGGCAATGTGTATGTAAGACGTCCTCCTAACACTCGTTTATTGCCTAAATATACCAGACCAACCGTAAAGCGTGGAGGAGGATCGGTGTTAGTTTGGGGATGTTTTTCTGGGTACGGTATCGGTCCACTTTATAGGATCGAGGGAATAATGGACCGATTTATCTACAGGGACATATTAAAAACTCACATGTTACCCTATATCGAGGAAGTTTTGCCGGTCACGTTTATTTTTCAGCATGATAACGACACCAAACATGCGTCAAATATAGTTAAGAAGTTTTTAGAAGATGAAATAGTACCTGTTATGACATGGCCTTCGCAGTCACCGGATCTTAATCCAATAGAAAATTTATGGGAGATCCTAAACAACAAAATTAGGACAAAAACCTACTCGAATAAGGACCAATTATTCATAGCATTACAAGAAGCATGGGCGAGCATGGATCCATCTGTTATTGAACATCTCATATCGTCAATGCCCAAGAGATGCAATGAAGTAATAAAAAATAAAGGATATTACACAAAATACTGACTAATAATACTGTCTCAATGGTTTAGTTAATAAGAGTTTATAATATTTGAAATTATGTTTATTTTGTTCATCTACTTTTGGCCAGAGCTATTTTTGCATTTCTATGTATATTAACAATATATGATAAAAAATCCATCATTTATTTATTTCTTTAGGAAAGGCACTCTATTAGTTATTTGGTGGAAAAATTATATTAAAATTTATAGAGACTTGTGGTATGAATTATTAAAAATGCAGTGAATAATACGTGTTCATCTACTTTTGGCCACTACTGTATATGAATATCCTAAAAGCCAATTTACAGTCCAGTATTGTCAAATTAGGTTTACAGGGGTCATGGGTATTTCAGCAAGATAATGACCCCAAGCACACTGTCCATGTGGTCAAGGAATGGTTGTTCTACAACGTTTCAAAACAACTCGATACTCCACCCCAGACTCCAGATCTCAATCCCATTTTAGAATCTGTGGGAAATATTGGACAGGAAGGTGCGTTCTAAACAAATTACAAGCGCAACTTCTCTCAAAACTGCACTACTTGAAGCATGGGATACAATTTTGCCTACTGTTACACAAAATTTAATTAATTCTATGCCCAAACGATTAAGAGCTATCATCAAGGCCAATGGTGGACCAACAAAGTATTGATTTTTATCGTTAATGTTAACAAAATACATTGGAACACGCCGATTTGTAATATTGTGTACTGACTTTTGCCTCCATTTTAAAGCTCTTTTATAAGGCAATCATCTATAAATCGATTTGTAATCCATTTAGGTAATTATAATTATTACCATGTTTTTATGTAACCACATATGTACCTATATTTAATGTTAATAAAATCTTTTTCATTATTTAGTTTATCTTAAATACATTATTCTTTCAATTTCTATGGTGTGCACTCACTTTTGCCGCTGACTGTATGTTATTTGTCGCAAAACACGTTATAAGAAATAATAAACAAATGTTGGTAAAGTTACTTTATTGTCAATAAAAAAATAAATCTTTGGATTTCACCTGGTCAAAAGTAGATAGACGTGGTAAAAACAGTTGAATTTACTTTAAATTCTTAAGATATCAAAAAACTAGTAGTAAAATTTGCATTTGGTTTATAGTCTACAACATGCCTCGTGGTGCAAAATTGTCCACTGATTTAAAAGAACGAATTGTTAAAGCTTTTAATGAGGGTGAACGGCAAGTGCAAATCTCCCGCAGGTTCGATGTTAAAAAAGGCACTATTTGGGCTATAATAAAAAGATATCAAAGAATTGGATCAATTAACCCAAAACTAAAAACTGGACGACCAAGGAAGCTAAGTAAAAGAGATGTACGGAAAAAAAAGATTATTTGTTCGAAAGATCCATTCGTGTCTTCTGAGAAAATTCGATCTCAGCTGAAAGTTTTCGGAGTTTCTGTGTCTTCAAGGACTGTAAGACGAAGACTAGTCGAAAAGAAATTATTTGCACGCAGGCCAGCAAAAAAACCACTTCTCAGTAAGAAAAGTCGGAAGGCCCGAATGGAATTTGCCAAACAACATATTCATTGGCTGAAACAGGATTGGAAATTAGTTTGCTGGAGCGATGAATCTAAGTTCAATTTGTTTTTATTCCGATGGCATTCAATACGTTAGATGTCCCACTGGACAGCTGATCAGCGATTAAACCCTAAATACACCAGACCCACGGTTAAGCATGGAGGAGAATCGGTAATGATATGGGGATGTTTCAGCGGTTTTGGTATTGGCCCACTACATAGAATAAATGAAATCATGGACAGATTTCTGTACCGGGATGTACTTCAGAATGTTATGTTACTTTATGTTGAAGACAATTTACCCTTAAGATTCCATTTTCAACACGACAACGACCCCAAACATTCCTCAAAGTTAGTTAAACGGTTTCTTGAAGAAGAAAAAGTACCGATTTTGAAGTGGCCTTCCCAATAGCCCGATCTGAATCCCATGGAAAACCTGTGGCAAATTGTTGACCAAGGATTGAGAGATAAAAATTATTCAAATTGCGATGAACTGTTTATTAAAATACAAGAAAAATGGCAAAATATTGATCCATCAATATTAAATAAATTGATTGAATCAATGCCGCGTCGATGTCAGGCAGTCATTGACAATAATGGATATTTTACCAAATATTAGTGCCTTGGGAAAGGTCCTAATTGATTTTTCAAATAATTTGAAGGAGATTGTTATGTTTTTATTTTCATTTTTAAATTGTCTATTTACTTTTGACTAGGTGAATTCCAAAGATTTATTTTTTTATTGACAATAAAGTAACTTTACCAACATTTGTTTATTACTTCTTATAACGTGTTTTGCGACAAATAACATACATGCATAGGAAACCGATCAATTAACATATACACGATTTAATTGAAACATTCTGTTTGTCTATCTGCTTTTGGCCACTACTGTACGTCAGCGAGACATGCAAATGAATATGGTTAATTTTTTATTTGATATTTAAATTAAAAAAAACTACCCTGATGATTTAACGCTTTTGAAAAATAAACAACAGGGAGTGAAGTTTCAATTAAATCACAGTGCCAACAACAATTACATACACTAAAACACCAAGGAAGAAACGTCAAAAAATAGAATAAATAGGAAGAAGTCGCAGCAGTGATAACCCATCAAGTTTATTTATTCGTCATTTTAATAACGATACTCTTTCGTTCAACAACGGTCTTCTTGCAAACGGTTAGTTGTATAAAAAAAAGAGGACATCAAAGTTTTTCTGTGGACATATGAAATATGGGCCGTGCAAAGTGTCCATCCCCCTCCAATCTTTCTGAAATTGAGTTTACAGAATTTTTTAAACCAAAAATGAATACAGCGCCTAAGAAAACAAGGGCTTGCAAATTTTCATAGAATTTGATACGTAACTGTGGTCACAATTTTACATAACGCTTTCTTTTCGCCCAACTTTCCATGACTCCAGCTCTGGAGGGATGTATTTTAACATACAGGGTTATGGACAGAAATAGCCTTTTTCTGAATTACCATGTATAGTGTAAAAGACTACGTCGCTCTAGGCAAATGATGGACGTTGATCATATAAAATCACCATTCCTAGCTACAAAAATTAGACCGAATCAAAGAGGCCAACATAAATATTCGACAAACAGAGATTAATAGTGATTTATTCAATCTCGCGAGTGTAGATTCCATTTTTTTATGATGAAAAATATTTTACTATTGTCAATACTATAATTGTTGTTTTCCTTGACATTATAATACATACAGTATTGGCCATAAATATAGCAACTTTTTATAAATTCATTTTTTTAACATCCCTTTACTCTTTCGAGATCATTTGTTTATATTTGTTAGAACAGATATTGATAACAAAGTCGATGTTTACACTTTCATAGGCCAAATTACATTCTTTGAAATTTTAAAAATTTTTTTCAATTGTTGACTATTCAAAAAGATAGCAACTTCTGTTTTTTGAACAATATATTTTACTTCAGTTGTAAAGTTCCGTTTGATTAGTACTGTGTTGCATTCTACAATATTTCTTATAATGGGTCGAGATAAAACAATATCAAAGGATTTAAGAAAAATTGTGATTGAGAGATTTGATAATGGCGAAAAACCTATCGAAATTAGTCGAAGTTTGGGCAACAATAAGTCGATAATTTCTCGAATTATTGCACAATATAAGACTAAAGACATCATTGGTCCGAGACCAATTCCTGGGAGACCTAAAACGACACCAGAAAAAACCAATCACTCGATTGTTAGGATTTCGAAACAAAGTCCATTTCTGTCATCAACTAAAATTCTTGGCCAAATAAAAGGAAAAGGGGCAAAGATGTTAGTGCAAGAACTGTGCGAAGAAAATTAGTAGATGCAAGACTGTTTAGTAGAAGGCCAGCTAAAAAACCATTTTTATCCAAAAAGAATGTGAAGGCCCGATTGCATTTTGCTGAACTACACGTTGAGTGGAAGCCTGAACAATGGAGAAAAGTGGTTTTTAGTGATGAATCGAAGTTCAACTTGTCCAGAAGTGATGGTGTAAATAATATTAGACGTCCTGTGGGAAAAAGGTTAAACAAAAAGTATATTGTACCAACGGTTAAGCATGGCGGCGGTGCGGTGATGGTCTGGGGATGTTTCTCCGGTCAGGAAATGGGTTCCCTTCACAGAATTGTTGGAAAAATAGATAGATTTATGTATAAAGACATTTTAACTGAACATCTAATACCATACATGGATGAAAAAATGCCCCCGAGACCGTATTTTCAACAAGATAATGATCCCAAGCATTCGTCGAAGCTAGTCAAGAAATGGTTTGAAGATAAAAAAAATGCTGTTCTGCCGTGGCCATCTCAAAGCCCCGACTTAAATCCAATTGAGAACATGTAGGAGTTTGTTGACGCGAAAATTCGTGACAAAAATTATACAAATGTGAATGATTTATTCCTTGCATTACAAAAAACTTGGGGAGAAATTAGTGAAGACTACATTAATAAATTAATTCTTTCCATGGCTGAGAGATGTAAGCCTGTAATTAAACAAAAGGGTTACTATACTAAGTACTAACTAAATATAGAGTTTATTTTTGTTTTGTACAATTTTTCTTTAAATAAATCTAGGGAATTGTAAAAGTTGCTATCTTTTTGACCAACGAAAAATGAAACTTTTTTTTTTAATTTTTATATGATCTTTTTATTATATTTTCTTTAAGTATTCTAAATAGAATGTTGAGTGATCAGTTAAAAAAATATTTATATGATTCTTTATCTGATATTTCCAGTTTTATTTCAGTTTTTTAAAATTTGCTATATTTATGGCCAATACTGTATTCATCAAAACATTTCGATTTGTTAAGGCCAATGTTTGAAATGGCAGAAATGACGCTCATGACAAAAATGAGTGCTAAAATTGTCAAATTAAGCTAAATTTGAGTTCTACGCTTATGTTGTTAACATTAACTCACCTAAAAAAATTGAATTTTTTTCCAAATTTAAATCAATAATGTCATTTTTTATATATTTTTCTAGTTTCCCCGTTAGTTGTGTTTGTTGTAGTGTCATTTCTTAACATTTAACTAATAGAAAATTATTCCTACGTCTAACTCTCTGGTGAAACATTTTCTTACTTTCACCACGATTATTTTCAGTTTTCGACAATAACGAAGAGTGACTCATCATCGCTAGTGCATTTAGATAGAGACGTGGAAATTTACAAAGGAAACCCAACATATGAAGCAAACGGTGCGCTGAAGTTAAGCGCACACGGGATCGTTTTCCAATTGCAGTTATTAATGTTGTTTCTCCTAAAGGCAATGAAAAATTACAAGGATGTAACTTTAGGTACGGAAATCGTGTCTGCGGGAAAATTTGACGATGTTACTTTGAGATACCGAAAGAACTCATCAAAAAGTATATGTTGGAGATTCCTCCAGGCAAAGCATTTGCGGAATGCGAAAATTGGGGTAGACGATTTGTTCACTACCGTCAATGACAATAACAACAATACAAAACACCGTGATAACAATTACAAAAATAAAACCACACAAGAAAACAAACATCAACAAGATGTTAAGAGTGACAGAGACACAAATAAAAATGACAATAAGAACAAAAAAAAGAAACGTGAGGATTTCTCACTTTACAAATATTTTAATTCTTTTTGTACGACATTAGACAAAACTTGTTATAAAAATGTTATATTGGAGGAGTTTACTATTTGTACCAACGCGGACTTTAGTGATAAGTTAGTTAGCGAAACGTACTTTGAGGAAGATGTAGATTTTAAAAATGATGTTATTTTGTATTTAGGGAAAGGAGAAATGCAGAAATTTAAATTAAATAATATCAGTAAAGAGATCATTCAGAAAGAGGTCAATGAATCAAAATCAAAATACTCCGATTATTTAACTGCTTTTATTGAAAAATTTAGATTAGTTGTGAAGTATCCTGATCAGCGAGGTATGAGCCGCGTTAATGTCGATGAATTGAGAATATATTTTGGTTTATTGGACTCTAAATTCGCTTTTCACTCTCTAAAATATTACATGCTAAATTGGTTTATGAACTTCAACGCTAATAAAAGTAAATTCCTACGTGGTGAAGATGGAGTGGAGTTTCTGAAAATAATTAAAGCTAACGCTAGTCACTCTATAACGGGGTGGGAATCAAAAAAATACATAGATGAACTTACGGGATTGAATATTCAGTTCACTGATACGACACTATCAAAATTCTTAACTGAAAATATACAGCGAGAAGAAACCTCTCAACTAATATGCATATCTACGAACTCCCCCTTATTGACTTCCATCAAAATGAATCAGTATGCGCAAAACAATGAAAATTATAAAACCGAAGATAGTAAAATATTTTTGCCTTTTTCGAAAATTCTTCAATCTGAAGGGCTTCGCGACGTCATTCTTAATTCATTCGCCAATGAAGACATTTTTAATTTAATCATTCTGAACTGCGAATTAGCAAATGAATTTAATACAGATGCAATAACTAAAATTTGTGAGAAATTGTCAAAGAGTTTAAAAAAGTCGAAAGATGTGAAGTCGAAGATTTCAAAAAAAATTATTCTTATTGATGCACACCAAAATCAAATTATAAATGAATTTATTAAATATTTTAAAAATAGTAAAATAAAATTTGAAATTACCGTTGATGAAACTTCTTTTGCCCATCTTAGCGAACAATCAAAAGACAGATTATTACAAAAATGCGTTTGTTTTAAAGGAAGTAAGATCCCTTTTCGTGAATTAATTAATATGGAATGCGCTAATTCAGTAATTGACAGCAAAACTTTGCTAAAATTACTTACGAACAATGAAGTTAAGTTAGATGATTATAGTTCAGTAAAGGAAGAAGAAATTTATATTAATCGCACATTAAGACCTCAAACTGTAGATAAATTGATTCTAAGCAACAAAATGTTCTTATCTTCTAACTGTGTCGTTATATCAAATGCCTCAATAGATGACTTGAAAAAATTAGATGCCAATTTCGATAACGAATCTCTATTTGATTACAACCAACTGAAAAAAGGAATTAGGTTTTTGGACCAAACTACATATTTTTTAAAGCTACTTAGGAGATATAGTGAACAAAATATGTCAAAGGACCATAATATGTTTTGGCTAGAAAACACTGCAGGTCATCTAGTGTTAAAACAATTTACAAGTATCGCTCCAGTAAAGGTCTTTATTAACGATATAAATAATGAAACGAACGATATTAAAATTAAAGAGGAAGAAATAACGGAGTGGCACAAATTAATGGAAAATAAAGTGAATATCATTGCAGCAGAACCAGGAATGGGAAAATCTTCCGTCATGTCCAACATTGGCAAAAACTTGAAATCCGCATATCCCGAAATATGGGTGAAACGAGTGAACCTTAATGATTATGCGGCATCTCCTAAAAGGCTTCCAGGACCAACAAAACTCAACTTGGAAAATATAAATTTTACAGAAGAAGATACGGACCAGGCAATTGAATTTATAACAGAAATGTTGTTTAGTAGTGGGACGGATGATGAACTGCTGCAGAAGAAGTTATTCCAACATGTTTTAAAAGAAGGTAGAGGTGAACACGGAGGCCTAAACCTAAAAATTATTTTTTTATTTGATGGGTTTGACGAGATCAGTCCTACGCACAAATATAAAACCTTAATACTGTTGAAAGCACTTAAGAACAGTAACATGACGCAAATGTGGGTGAGTACGAGAATTAATGAAGTACGAAGTTTAGAGGAGAATTTGGGAGTGGCTGCATTATATCTGAATGTATTTAATAACGAAGAAAAAGAACAATATTTTAGGAAATTTCAACAATGTAACTCACATGGATACAATATGGACTTTTATTATGGCACGATAATGTATTGGAATAATCTGCCAGACACGGACACTCTTTTTGGAAAAGATCCTCTTCAAGATTCGGACATCCGCTTAAATTTGAATTCGAAATTTATTAACAATCCACTACATTTCAATATGGTACTGAATGTTATCTTCAACAGCAAAGTCGACAATAGTTCGATTCTTAACATGGGATCTTTATATGACATTTTTGTTTCAGCAAAATTCAATACGTTCTATGACCAAAAAGCATGCTCAGCAACTGGTGTGCCTGCATCTGACGATGTACTTCGTAGAGATGTCGCTTGTTTAATTTCAATTCATGCACATTTAGCATTTGAAACTTTGTTTCCTGATTCAGTACTTGAGCCTTTAGAATTAGATGAGACGAAAATTGCCGAAATCGCCAGAATTGGGTTTATCTCAGTATCAGCTGACGGCCGTATACAATTTGTTCACTTGAGTTTTGCTGAGTACTACGCAGTCGAATATTTTATGAAAAATTCTGTTCACGACAATATTCAATCGCTGGTTTACGACGTGTTGCTAAAAGGCAGATACGATAATATCTTGACATTTATAAACGCAAAAGATAAAAAAGGTGTCTTGATAAATAACTGCAAAAGTTTAAAGTTAAAAGTTCAAATACAACCTGTTAGAATTTTGAAGCAAATAATGCTACAAAAACATGAGAATATATTCAAGAATACTTTCTCATTACTACTAAATAATAACTTATTAATGACACAATTAAACCAATTAAAAAAAAAAGGTTTGTCATTTGATGTTAACAATTATACGTATGAAGATATTATTTTAGCTATAATACTGCTAGCGTATTCTGATCCTGAATTTTTCAAATCAACTTTCGACCTATTATCACAAATAGTAACTTCCAATGAAGTAAATTTTAAAAAAGAACAAGAAACTATAAACCATAATATAACACGTATTTTCAAAGTAAATCATGTAAGTTTATGTATACTTTTAAAAATTTTTTTTTTATGTTATGAAGGTCAGGATATAACTAATTTTTTGAACTATATATTTTCGATTTATTCAGAAAATACGAATATTGAATTCTTTCTCGAATCTTTGAAACGTATTTGTACAGATTATAATTTCATACCTCTACATATTGCAGTTTCAAGGAATCGATTCCAATTTATAGAGCAATTTTTCAATTGGATTAAACGTAAAGCTCAAAATGCTGATATTCCTTACGATTTAACGCCATTCTTACACTTCGTTGACGAAAACAATAAATCATTCCTTTACACAGCAGCTTTCGAGCTAACACTCATTAATTTGTTTGATGAACCTTTGATGTCATTAGAAACATTGTCAAAATATCTGATTGAAAATTTTAGCAGTTCGGCATTGCAAGAACTCCTCAAAATATATACTACAGATGGACGATCAGTGTTTCATATCAACCATTTGCATGGCAGTCTCATAAAAAATTTGCTTTTAATATTCACAGAAAGCTTTGCCCTTAATACTGGAATGGAAGTCATTTGTAAAGCGGACATAAATGGAGATACTCCATTTCATCTATTACCCCAAAAATCATCTCAGATTTTATTGAAAATTATTCTCAGTCACTTTGAACCTGCCAGTGTGTTTAACATTTTTTCTCTCTCAAATTCTGAAGGTAAAACAGTTTTCAATACATTGATGTTCCATAAGGCTGTGAAAATACTATTTCAATATATTGCTGAAAACCGAACCTCCTTTTTGTTGAACGTAAAACACCTCGTATCTTACTTTGACGTAAATTACACATTTCATTATGATGATGCCCTTTATAACAACGAAACGAAATTCTTAATTAAAGTCAAGCAATTATATGGAAATAAATTGGCAAAGGAACTATTGTCCATGACAAATATCACAGGAAATCCGATTCTACATAACAGGTGTAGGTTCGGTGACGCAACAGAAATACTAAATTTAGCCGTTGAAGTTATGACTGCCGATGAGTTTAAGTCGATCCTGTCGAGGAGAGATCAAAAAGGAAACAACGTACTCATTTACCTCATCCCTTGGATCCAAAGAAATAGAAATATACGTGTGCTGGAAAAATATGTTGGAAACGACTTTATAGAGGAATTGCTACGTAACGAAAACTTATGGAGAAACGTGATTCTTCAGTAGTGCACTTGTGGCAAAATTGACTTTCAGTTATATCACGACATCTACAGTGTTATTCAAATTCGACGCTCATCGTTGAGATCTCAGTAACCATAAGAGATACGAGGTGGGTTAAATTGGGGCGAAGTTGTACAATTTGGAGCTCAATAAAATGCCCTTTCAAAATTTGGAAAATTCCGATTACTTCCGGAGATATCCGTAAAAAACCGAAATTTTGAAAAAGCGTTTCTTTTCTTTTCTGATGTTATTTGAAAAGATAATTAAAAACGAATGGCACACTATAATTGCCACACATCATTTCATTAAAATTCAAAAAAAGTGGCTGATCGATATTGCTGATAGTATAACGAGTATAACTTTAAAACGGGCCTAAAACGAATTAATCCCAAGAAAGGTTTCCGTATGCACCAGTTTTAATTTTTGAAGCAACTTATTAATTATTTTGTTTAAAAATCTCCATCTTTACCAACTTTTATATCTTGCTTGACCAAAATATTAAGACAGATCTAATTTTATTGTTTAAGTTACGTACTATTTGTGCTTCTTTAATCAAATTAATTGATTTAAGCCTTAATTTGTTACGTCACAATAACTGTTCTGTGCAACTTTGTGTAAATTGTTATTTCCTCCAATCAGACCCACTTGTACCACTAAATTGTTTTGGTGTTATAGCTGTAGCATTAAAACAGTATTGTGAATAACTTATTTGTCATTTTTTTTAATTAGGTGTATACCTATGACTCCGCGTTTTTATATCTAGTTCTATTTTCTTTGAAAAAATATTTTTTTATTTAAGGAATTTTATTTCATTTTTTGCTCCGTATTACCAGCTTTCTATTTATATATTATATGATAATTGCTAAATGACCTTTTAAAACTTTTCAATTAAGGTTTAAATATGTCCAATTTTGTGCCGAATAAACATCATTTGCGGAAAGCTTTGCTCTTCCTTTTCCATCTTAAGAAAAACGCCACTGCCGCTCACCAAATGCTCGTTGAGGCTTGTGGCAAATGGCAATGATGCTGCATCTATAAGAACTTACCAACAACGGTTTCAGCGCTTCAAATCAGGTGATTTCGACCTCAACAAGGAGTGTGGTAAGCCATCGAAAAAATTTGAAGACGAAGAACTGCAGGCTTCGTTGGACGAAGACGCCGCGCAAACGCGAGAACAGCTCGCATCTTCCTTTAACGTCACGCAGAAAACGCTTTCGGTTCGTCTTCACGCTATGGGAAAAATTCAAAAGGAAGGAAAATTGATGCCTTATGAATTGACGGAAAAGAACAAAGAGCAACGAAAAACGACGTGTGAGATCTTGTTTGAACGTTTTCAAAGAAAGTCTTTTCTACATCGTATCGTGACCGGAGATGAAAAATGGCTTTACTTCGACAACCCAAAGAGGAAAAAATCATGGGTGAGCCGACAACTTCGACCGCAAAGCCAAATATCCACGGGAAGAAGGTATTGCTCTGCATTTGGTGGGACCAGCGCAACATACTGTATTACGAGCTTCTCCAACTGGCGAAACAGTCACTGCCAATCGTCACGTCCAACTAGTGCAGTTGCGTAATCAATTCACAGTAAAGAGGCCAGAATGGGCGGATCGTCACGACAAAGTCATACTGCTTCATGGCAACGCAAGACCTCATGTCGCTCAACCAGTCAAAAACTCCTTGAAGGATTTCAAATGGGAAGTCTTACCGCACCCGCCATACTCGCCAGATATTGCCCCGTCGGATTATCACCTTTTCCGTTCGATGGCTCACGGTTTGGCAGAGCAGCGCTTCCAGAATCGCCAAGAAGTCCAAGAATGGCTTAATGAATGGATCGCTTCAAAACCGACGAATTTTTTTTTACGATGAAATCCATAAGCTGCCTATTCTCTGGGAAAATGTTGTCATTGACGATGGAAATTATTTTTAATAAACATTGTTAATAAATTTATACAGTTTCAAGCAGTTGAAAATGCGTAAAAAAACGCGCAGTCATAGGTATACACCCATTACATTGATATAGTCACCTCCATAATGGGTATTTTGCTCAAAATCTTACGATTTTGATTATTAAAACTAAAGGTTCTGGAGAAATTCATGAGATTTTTAATACTCAATAATAGTGTATTTCATGTTTAAATTTAATGCGTTAATAAATTTATATTTTAGTTGTCGTTGCCAGCTAACTTATTTCAGACCCAAAAAACAAGGATTATTTCAACCTCCGATTGTTGAAACTAAAGAAACTAAAAAGTAAGTTATTAAGGAAATGTACTGGCCTGAACTACCCATTCACAAAGGGCAACAAGACATCGGTCTATTGTTTCAAAATTGAAGACATCATGGCCGATGACTGGCGCTAAGAGATCAATGAGCAAATTTAATGTGGACATGCGAAATTGAAATATCTTCGAACTATCTAACAAGTACAGAGTCCACCATTTCAACAGCGGCTCTAACACGTATACTCAATCACACGAGTTTTGAAATACTTTAGATTGCTCGTGCGAAAGGGGTCCGCTACAATAACGAATGATTTATTAATTGACAAAATTATTAACACAAAAGTTGTTAATGCACTATTAATCGTACATTTTTAAGAGGAAAAGAAATAGGGTGCATGTAAAGGGCATCACCATGCAATTACCTGTGCGATATAATGTGTGTTAGAACGTGTAACAAACGAGCAATTTTGCTCGGCGTAACTAGTTCTTTTTAAGAGCTTTTATGGAAAAATGGACAGTACATACAGTCGTGGTCATATAAATAGCACAATTTTAACTTTAGGTCCAACTGAGCAATAAACACTTCTTATCTGCAAATGTCGATAAAATTTCGGTTTTTTGTGAACAAAGGACAACATTTTTAAGAAAGGTCTTAACTTGTCCCTATACATATTCGATTATTTTCAAATTCAATTGTTTAGTGTGTAATGTAAATAGCACGTTTTCTAAGATCGCTGAAAAATATCACGTAAATGAACAATTTGTTTCTGAAAATATGATATTTATTTGTTTCCTTATATTCGATTATTTAATTCAAAATTTTTAGTGGGTAAAAGTAAGCATTGTGGTGTAGAAAGAAGAAATCTCATCGTTCGTTTGAAAAATGAAGGTCCCAGTATTTCAGAGATTGCTAATAATATAAAATGTTTTCGAAAACTTGTTTACAATGCCCTTAAGTTATTTGCATTTACCAATAGTACTGAAAACAAAATTAGAACGCCTAGAAGTCGCAAACCCTCAGCAGCAATGGATAGATTAATCACCAGAAAAAGCAAGTCTGATCTTTTCAAAAAAAGCTAGGCAAATTAAACAAGAAATTTTGAATGAACCTGATGACAATTTATCTGTTAGAACTATTAGAAGGAGATTAAATGAAATTAATCTAAGAGGATGCATAGCGAGAAAAAAGCCACTAGTATCCAAACGAAATCTAAAGAATAGATTAAAATATGCGCACGATCATGTGAATAAAGACATTAAATTTTGGAAAAATATTCTGTGGAGTGACGAATCAAAGTTCAATCGGTTCGGTAATGACGGAAAAATATTTGTACGGCGCCCTCCAGGCCAAAGCCTCAATAAAAAATACACTATCAAAACCATAAAACACGGCGGAGGAAGTGTAATGGTCTGGGGAGCTTTCTCGTGGAATGATGTTGGTCCAATACATAAAATGGACGGTATAATGGACCGATTTATGTATAAAGATATCCTTTCCACTACCATGGAGCCTTATGCAGGTGAGTATATGCCCCTAACATACAAATTCATGCACGACAACGACCCTAAACATTCGTCAAAACTTGTAAAAGACTGGATTAGGGATAACATGGTAGGTGTTTTAGATTGGCCATCACAAAATCCAGACTTGAACCCTATAGAAAACTTAGGGAGCCGCATAAAACGGGATCTACAAAATAAAAATCCTACAAATTTAAAGGAATTGTGGAATAATATTCAAGATGCTTGGAATATTCCAGATAGTTTTTGCAGAAAGTTAGTGGAATCTATGCCATCAAGATTAAATGCGGTTATACGAAATAAAGGCTATCCCACAAAATACTGACTTATAACATGAAAATTTGGTTTAATGTGAAATGTGCTATTTAAATGTCCCATCAAATATCATAAACTTTAGAATAATCTTTTGTTTTGCATTTGTATTAGGTCCTTTTTTGTTTATATTTTTCATATTAACAAAATAAATCAGGAGACAAACAGTCACAATTGATAAATTAATATAAATTTGGAAATATTGAAAATTTAAAAGTGTGCTATTTATATGACCGCGACTGTATCTCTTTGAGCCATAATTCGGTGGCAGCGATCTTGGCGTTCTGTAATTCTTCGAGATCGCCCAGTACCTCTACTTTTGCCTATTTCTTTTTTTGGAGGCATGTCTGACATCTCACTAGAATGTTTACACTACGGTTTAATCTAGTGGCGATTTCTCTAAATGGCCAACCAGCCTCTTGTACACCTACTATTCGACCTCTTTCAAACTCGCTCAATTGACGAAAATTTCGGTGCATTCTGTGTCTAGGCATATTTAATTAATCTAAAAGCACTTTCTAAGCACACTATACGCCAATAAATGATATTTCGCAGTCATATTGTTGATATTTTATTGCAACTTTTATAGTAAAAAAAACTTATAGTTCGTGACAACTCGTAAATACACTCAATCAAACTTATATGGAATCACCCAGTATTTTACAGAAAGGTGTTTTTACTGATTTGTTTTTGCATTCAAATAAAAAATGTTGTATTTATTGATAAACAACGTTTAGTTCAATAACATATTAATGTTAGTACATCGGTAGTATAAACTTTATTAATTTAGAAGTCACGTCTCAGGTTTTCTCATTTAAATTTTTCATTTTAAACTACCTTAAAATGGCTTTTGTGGGATTATCTGATGTACAGAGAGGAAGAATAATTGCGTTAGTGAAGCTGAGTATGCCTCAAAAAATTATTATCCGTACAGTTGGTGTTTGGCAAGGGGTGGTTTCAAAAACTTATTCAAGTTGCTTAGAATTAGAAACATTGCAAAACAGGCCAAGAAGAAGTCGCCACCACGTTACTACAGATCAACAAGACAGATTTTTAGTGCAAATAACTAGAAGAAATTCAACGGTAACAATTCCAGAGTTTTAAAGGCAATTTCTACAAGAGACAGGGATACGCGCATTCGTGGAAACAATTAGAAAACGACTTTGAGCAAGAGAATTATTTAGTCGAAGGCCCCTAAAAGTCCCCGAATTGACGATACCATATAAACGCGATAAATTAAATTGTTGTTTGCAGCACCAAAATTGGACAATGGACAAATGGAAAAACATCCTGTTTTCGGACGAAACTAGGATTGGTCTTAGATCTGATGATCGGCGATTCCATGTTTTAAGAAGCCATGGAAGGCAAGCCGGACACAAAAACGGCCCGATCTGTCCCGAAACATAAAGGGGGAACAATAATGTTTTGGAGAGGCATAATGATAAGAGAAAAAACTCCCTTAATTCCCATTCGACCCACCTTAACTGGACAGAGTTACGTAGAATTGGCGCTCCAACCAATAATAATAACTTGTAGAGGTGCTGTTGGAGTTAATTTTCTATTTATACAGGACAATGTCCCACTGCATACAGTATCAGTCATAAGTAAAGCAACAAATAAAAATTATAGGTCCCTAGAAAATGGACAGTCTTCTTAGGAATGATATATGTACATATATTTTGATTCTGCACTTGTAAATATACTAAATAATGTACAAAACTCAGTTGATTTTCCTTATCTGCTCGATAATTTTCTATATTCCTTTGAAGACATTCCAAAAGTAAAGCAACAAAATCGTATTTTCACTCTCTATTAGTGACAAGTGAATTTCTGAATCTGTATCCCGGTTATTTTTATTTAATTTAGCGGTACATAATGCCTTTTGGTCGCAGTTTGTCAGTAGATATCCGAAATTTGATTATTTCTAAGTGGCAGTCGGGAATGAAACAAATAACTATTGCAAATCAATTGCAACTGAATCGAAGCATTGTCTCTCGTACAATCAAACATTTTTCAAGTCGAGGAACTGTTGTGAATAAACCAAAATCTGGACGGTCAAGAAAAACCAGCCAAAGAATGGACCAAAAAATTGAAAGTGCGTCCCGGGAAGATCCGTATGGTTCTGCAATGGATATAAAAAAAAAGTTGGAGCTTGACGATGTTTCTGTTAGTACTGTTCGAAGACGTCTAACAGAACGCAAACTATTTGGAAGAAAACCGGCCAAAAAATCATTTATTTCTGCGAAAAATAGACGACTCCGACTGAAATTTGCTGAAGAGCATATTAATTGGACAGTGGCAAAATGGAAAACAGTGCTTTTTTCGGACGAAAGCAAGTTTAACTTGCATTCAAGTGATGGTATTTGCTGGGTACGTCGTCCTGTTAACAAGAAGTTTGATCCCAAATACATTCGGGGCACCATAAAACATGGAAGAGGAAATGTGATGGTGTGAGGATGTTTTTCGGGAACTGGAGTAGGTCCACTGATTAAAATTGATGGGATAATAGACCGATTTCAATATTTACGTATCATAAGAGACACAATGGTGCCATTCGCTGAAGAAAATTTGTCATTGTCGTGGGAATTTCAAGACGACAACGACTCTAAGCATACTGCTAAGGTAATAAAACAATTTTTTGCAGACCGTAGCATTCGTGTAATGAAATGGCCTGCCCAGAGCCCAGATTTAAACCCCATCGAGAATCTCTGGGAAATCATTGGCCGGAAAGTAAGACAGAAAAGCCCACAAAAATATCAAAATTGTGACCAGCTCTTTGACGTCATTGTTCGAGTTTGAAATTCCATACCAAAATTAACCCTTATGACATTATTGGAATCTATGAGTCGTAGATGTGCTGAAGTGATAAAAAATAAAGGCTATGCTACAAAATATTAAATATAATCTAAATATAAATGCATTTAGTTATATGTTGCTCTACTTTTGAAACCTTTTTAAGAAATATTTTATAATTTAAACTAGAACTCTTACTTTTTTTAATTTTGTTAATTATTATTATTGTTTAATAATATTCGTTCAACTCAGTAATAAAATTTTGAGAACCGTTTAACCTCTTTTAAGGATATCGATATAATTTTATTTGTTGCTTTATTTTTGACTGATACTGTAACTGTAGAATCTCGAAAAATACCTTGAAAACGGAGGGTATCGGAGTTTTAATATGGCTTACTTATTCTTTAGACCTAAATCCCGTAGAACATTTATGGGACAAGATTAAAAGAAAAGTTAGGGCTCGTCGACACAATTTGGGAAATACAGAACAACTGATGCAAGTAGTTCTAGAAGAATGGAGAAATCTTCCTCAAGAAAAAATTGACAACCTTTTAAGAAGCATGCCCCGTCACATTAGTTCTTACATTGAAGTTAGGAGTGGAAATACAGATAACTAAAATACCCAAAAAATCTATAATTTCATTTATAATTTGAATTTCTTATAAATCTTGCTTTTACAAAATGAGAGACCCTTAGTTTGTTTTCGTTATTACATACAGATTTTTTTTTCTTTGAGTTCTTGCAATATAAATATTTTTTGAACCTAATCTTTAAATTTTTACCACATAATTTTCACCAAAAATAATTTTTTGCAAAATACTCGATGATTCCATTTAAGTTTGATTAAGTGTACATCGACGAATATGGCTGAAAAATTAATAATCTCTTTGTGGTCCCATATACAAACATGCATACCAGAAATGATTTAAATAAAACCATTTTTACGGGGTTCTTTTCTATGTCACGCAGTATATACATGATATCACTCTTTTTTGTGCCCGAGGAGGTGGAAACCTTCAAAAAGACAACCGGCCGTTCCGGGTCAAGTAGTCAATTCGAAAAAATCCTTCATCCCCTTCGGATGTGCTTAAATTCGATCCTTAACTCAAAAAACATCGCCCAAAAACCACCGAAATAAAAAATAAGCGACAACGCGGTCGCTGCACCTAATTAGGTCGCTACCTAACTAGGTCCGCACCGGAAAATCGGCGCGTCGAATGCGCATCGGCGCAATCAAAAGTGCAAATAAAACAAACAAAGTGCATAAAGACATTAAAAAACTCATCCCGCTAAAATCCCAAGTGTATCGGTGGAGGTCCCACCCTGAACGCTACAGAACATCAACACAAAATATGGGTAAGCCTGAACAACCAGATGTTAAAATGAAAACCAAAAACCACTCTGTTAATGCGGAAAATTACAAAGCTAAATTAGCAAAGTCGACAGACATGATCGCGCTTGAATTAGAGAACAAATCACTTAGAGAACAATTAAATCAGTTAAATGAAAGCATGGCCACTCTCACTCGGCAAAATGATGAACTGCTTCTACAGTTCGAACACACACACACACACACACACACACACACACACACACACACACACACAAAAAAGTACCTTCAAATTATGTAAGTACTAAAAGAAAATAATCGATAATAAATTATCGAGACCACAAAATCTAGCCTGGGAATAAAAGTCTTCCCAGACACGTCAGAAGACTATCGCAAAACAACTGCCATATTAAAGGAACACAAAATTGAGTACCATACTTATTTCCTTCCTGAAGATAGCAAACTCAACATAATAATAAAAGGACTAGACGCAAACATAAACATACATGACGTCAAGGACGACATCACTGATAAAGGTTACGAAGTAATCGAATACCATCGACTCCGTAACTCTAGAAATCAAATAACCCCACATGTCAAAATACTGCTCCCCAAAACGCAAGACAACATTTACAATGAAAAATACATATGTTACATGATGGTAATAATTGAAGCCCAACAACACACTAGCCTCCCACCACAGTGCAAAAACTGCCAAAAGTTTGTACATGCATTAATAAATTGCAATGCCTCCCCCAGATGCCATAAATGCACCTTCAATCATTATCATCTAGACTGCCCAAACAAAAATAATAATACGCTAAAATGCGCAAACTGCAACGGACCCCACGCTGCGAATAATACCAAATGCCCCAGAAACCGCTCGAGAAACCGCCCCGCCCCCACTCCCAAGGTACCAGAACCCCCAAAAGTAAGGTACCTTGACCCAAATAAAACAAAAACCTATGACTGGAGCAAACGTACACAGTCACTACAACAGCAAACACAGCACCCCAACCCCACCTCCACAAACACAGCAAATCCCCCAAAATCATTAAATCCCCCTAAAATAACTACAGAACCAAACAAAACTGAAATTTGCTCACCCAATAGCAATCTCATTACACTACTCACGCTTTCACCAGATGAAATGAAAGCGAGAGTTGAACTACTGCCTAAACTGATAAGGAACAATCCCATCCTCAACATCCTAAATCAATAAACCGCACAAACCCACCAATCAATTAAACCGATACAGTAGGTCAAAAAAATATTCATACACCCAGGCGAATGACGTTTATTTACATTTTTTTCTTAACTTAAAAACAATTGAGATAAAAAAATAATTAATCCACACAAATAAGGCACTATTACACTGATTTCTAAAAAAAAATTATCAAAAAACTGTTTCTTTGTACTGTACACTGTGTGTGTACTGTGTACAAGAAAATCAAAGGAAAATGTCTTCAGGTGTTAAGGGTGTTCCTTCGATAAATGAAACACGACAAAGACAATTTGTTTTATGTAAAAATGGACTGTATTAACTATGCACTTATCTCAAAAGAATGTAAGAATCTTGGTCTAAGTAACGAAGAATAGGGAGAATGCTTATTGGGCGGGTTACACGATATGATGCGGATCACATCCCGTCACCGACGTAGCTTTCACCCGACGAGACCACAGGAAGAGCAGAAAAAGAGAGCGAAAATTGCTCCGATTATCCCTTAAGTACTAACCCCGAAGAATTCCAACCAGGGGCGCACCACCACCAAGAACCATTATAAGCTATGGCTACAACGAATCCCATAACTCGTGGCCATCTGGGGAATATCTATACTAATCGCTTTTCTGGGAATATTGCGGGTCCAACAAATTGACCATCAAAGCAATAGTCCCTATAGAGAAAGATTCTTCGACTAGTAGCACATTCCCCAACCAAAGCGTATCCTTAGCTTTGGCCTGATGGGCCATGTGGTCTGGCACCCAGATGGTATTCTCCGAATAAGTATCGCAGTACATAGGCGTAACTTAAGGGAGTAAATGACAGTATACAATAAACCTAACATTAACAACAATAAAAAATAAATAGAAAACAAAAACCAATAACTTAGAGTCCCTAACATCAGGTATGCCCAAAAAAGTATTCATACACTACCGAAAATGAACATTTCTAACTTCAAACACTAATACAATGAAATCATTAATATTTTGTGGGATAACCCTTAACATCAATCAGAGCTTGCAAACGACGATTCATTGATTCCACCAAATTACAAATATTACTTTCAGGTATTTTGGACCATTCATTTAAAATAATATTTTTTAGTTGTTCTTTACTTGAAATTTCCATTTTCCTAATCTGCCTTTCCAAATGTTCCCCATAAATGCTCAATAGGATTGAGATCGGGAGATTGGGGAGGTGTTTTTAATAAATGAGGAGTGCTATATAGAAACCATTCCTGAACTAATTTCGATTAATGCTTCGGATCATTATCTTGCTGGAAGTAGAATCCTTCACCTAGTCCAAGCTTTTCAGCACTGTTTTTTAAATTGGCCTCCAAGATATCTTTATACATGAATCTATCTATTTTTCCTTCAATAAAAGCCAAATTATCCACACCATTTGCTGCCATACATCCCCAGATCATTATGTTTCCACCGCCATGTTTAACTGTCGCTTTCAAATTGCACTTCTTCAATCTTTCACCAGGTTTTCTCCATACCATCTTGGCACCATCTGATCCGAATATGTTGAATTTACTCTCATCAGAGAATCACTTGTTTCCAAAACTCCATTGGCTTATTAACATGTTCTAAAGCGAACGCAACTCTTTTCTTTCTATTCACTTTATTTATCCACGGCTTTTTGGCTGCTCTTCGCCCATGGAATCCCATTCTCCTTATGTGATACCTAATAGTTTCAGGATGGATTTATTGTCCAGTGGTCTCTTCTAGTTGTGAAACGAGGTATGGTGCGCTTACACTGGGATTCTTTTTAATTTGATGGAGAATGTAGTTCTCATTTCGTTGAGTTATTTTTTTTGGCCTTCCACAACGTCTTAAATTTGCCACCGACCCAGTTGATTTATATTTTTGTATTATGTACTGAATAGTAGGATAGCTTATTCCAACAGATTTTCCTATTTGTCTATAAGATTTTCCTTCCTGATGATATTTGATTATTAACTTTTTGATATCTTCACTAATTTCTTTTCCTCTTCGGCCCATAGTTATTATTTTTAAATCCACTTTGCACTAACTTGGTTTATAATGAACTAGTAAATACTTATCGCAAATAAATGGAATTTATATACAGGAAACTTAATAAAAAAAGGACCAGAATGTTTGTGTATGAATACTTTTTTGGGCATACCTGAAGACATTTTCCTTTGATTTTCTTGTACAAAGAAACAGTTTTTTGATCATTTTTTTTTAGAAATCAGTGTAATAGTGCCTTATTTATGTGGATTAATTATTTTTTTATCTCAATTGTGTTTAAGTTAAGAAAAAAATGTAAATAAACGTCATTCGCCTGGGTGTATGAATACTTTTTTGACCTACTGTATATAGAAATGGCTAACCTAGTAATACCCAAAGCCATCACTATATTGAGCTGGAATGCCAACTCAGTCTACCCCAAAAGACACGAGTTGGCCAACTTAATTACCGAAGAAAAATACGACCTAATACTAATACAAGAGACATTCCTAAGACCGGCCACTAACTTCAACATAAAAAATTACACAACATACAGAAACGACAGGACAACAGGCAAAGGCAGAGGCATTGCAATTTTAATCAAAAACAGAATCAAACACACACTAATACCAACACCACAAAACAACACTTTCGAAATGACATCAGTTAAAATCCACTTAACTACTGGCTCCATAGACGTACACTCGATTTACAAACCCCCTAATAATAAAATTAACATTGATGATTTAAATAAAATATTCAACACCAACAACTCAATAATAGTAGCAGGCGATTTAAATGCCAAAAACAGAGTGTGGGGCTGTAGGACTAGTAATTCGGCTGGAATAAACTTATACAGATACACAACAGACAATAACATTTGCATACTCGCGCCACTGGAGCCAACTCATTTCCATCACGAAACAGCAGACATTCTCGACATAACACTACACAGAAACATACAAACAGACATAAGTGTTCAAAACGTTGATGAACTAAGCTCAGATCACTCCCCTATCCTCATCACTGTTGGTACAAATCCAACAGATATCCCGCAACTCCAAAAAGCAGTTAATTGGGGGGACTACAGAAGCCTATTGGAAACCAACCCCCTCCAACTTCTAACTATACAAAACAAAACTCAATTACACGAAGCAGTAACCCATTTCTCACAAAAGCTCCAACAAACAATAAATCAAACCACCAAAGAATTCCCCCGTCCCCCCCACAACTTATATTCCCTACCCATCGAAATTAGAAACCTAATCAAAGAACGAAATAGATTAAAAAGACTTGCAAAAATTACCCTAGACCCAAACATTAAAAATCAAGCAAACAGACTTACTAACCAAATTAAATTCAATATAAAAAAACATAAAAACGAAAAATGGGAGAATTTACTGCTCGAACTAAACACCGAAAACAATTCCCTTTGGGACATGAAAAAGGCGCTGACTCGAAATTCACAACCATCTGTACACCATAAACCCATTCATGGGCCCAACGGTCTGGTATTCGGCGACGAGGATAAAGCCAATACTTTTGCCGTTACCCTTGAAGAACAATTTAGCCCCAATAAAAGTCCTCAATACAGTAAAACTTTCGAACAGACGGTCGTGAAATACGTTTCAGACCTAAC
Source organism: Euwallacea fornicatus (assembly GCF_040115645.1). Taxonomy (NCBI): domain Eukaryota; kingdom Metazoa; phylum Arthropoda; class Insecta; order Coleoptera; family Curculionidae; genus Euwallacea; species Euwallacea fornicatus. The sequence continues at coordinate 3,905,590 of NC_089559.1, read as the reverse complement.
AAAAAATCATGTACCCATTCCTATCCCTAACACAAACAAGGACGAAGTTAAAAGCATAATTAAATCCCTAAAAAATAAAAAAGCCCCCGGACTCGACTCAATAAACAATAGAGCACTAAAAAACCTACCCGACAATTACCTAGACCACCTAACACTCCTAATTAATAAATCACTCGACTTAAATTACTTCCCTAATCCCTGGAAAACAGCCAACGTAATATTAATCCCAAAACCAAATAAGGATCAGTTGTTCCCCCAAAACTGGAAACCCATAAGCTTAATTTCCTCTCCATCCAAAATCTTAGAAAGAGTATTTCTTGAAAGATTACTCCCCACTACCAAAAACCTCATCCCCAAAGAGCAGTTCGGATTCGTTAGACAACACAGCACCGAACTACAAATAGCCCGCATAACTGAAGACATCACTACCGGACTTCAAAAAAACAAAACAACAGGACTAGTTATGCTGGACATAGAAAAGGCCTTTGACAAAGTTTGGCACGAGGGGTTAATCTACAAATTACACAATCGTTATAACATACAACACAACTACACACAATTCTTACAAACATATCTAAACAACAGAAAGTTCTATGTCACATACGGAAACCACAAAACCAACACAAAAACAATTGCTGCAGGGGTCCCCCAAGGTTCAGTCTTGGGGCCCCACTTGTATAATTTATACACTGCGGACATACCCAAAACCCCTCATGTCAATCTTTCAATTTACGCCGATGGCACATGTTGCTACTCGACACACAAAAACGCTGCCTGGATCAAATTAAGATTGCAAAGACAATTACAAAAACTTGAGGACTGGACCGACAAATGGAAAATTAAAATCAACTCTAACAAGACCGAAGCAATCTTAATAACACGCAAAAGACACAGACCAAAAATACAACTAAAAATCAATAACCAAATGATTGATTGGAAAGACACAGTTGATTACCTAGGAGTTACTCTAAATAAAAAACTTAACTGGAGAAAACACATCAAAAACCAAATACAAAAAGCTAATCATAAAAGGGCCTTATTGTACCCTATTTTAAACAGAAAATCTAAACTAACCCTAGGCAATAAACTGCTCATTTACAAACAATACATTAGACCCACACTAACGTACGCCTGTGTTGCTTGGAGCCAGGCCAGCAACACAACCATACGTAAAGTACAAACCCTACAAAACAAAATACTCAGACAAATCACCAATGCTCCATGGTACATACGCAACACCGACATTAGACAAGACACAAACACTGAAACAATCAAAAAATACATTCAAATTAGACACCAAAAATTCTTTGAAAAAATAACAGAACACCGCAACACAATAATACAAGGAACATTCACACCCGAACCCAACCATAAAGCAATTAGACACAAAAACCTGAAAACACCCATACAATTAGACCCATAAAACCACAAACACAATACAAACACACTTCGTACCACGCTTACGGCTTAAAGAACGTGCAAGGGTATTGAACAAAATCGCAATGAACGATCAGTCGAAAATGCACACACACAAGCACAAACCGCGCACATATGCACGCACACGCATACACACATGCGAACGCGTGCATATGTAAGTCACGCAAAAATGACAAAAGGGTGTAAGAGTGCACGACTTCACTGTCACCATTAAAAAATCAACCAGCATCGTCGGGTCGGATAGTGTGGGATTCGAGCCTACGCCCGCCTACCCACTAAAACCAGCCCCTCCCTTCTTATGGCCCCGGTATCACCTGGTAGGCATTCCTTCGGGGCGCCCAGTCGTAAGAGCTACTCTCTATGCTTCCGTCTTTCTCCTTCTGTACCGTTCCCGCTCACACTTCTTGCGCATGATCTTCTCGACCATGCATTCAAACGCTCTCAACTTACACTCACTCTCTATGAGTTCATAACCGATCATGCCTCGGTCCAGGTTGAGTTCCGCTCCTCTGGCCTCAGTCCGATCGGTCTCCCACTCCTGACATCCCCAGATTGTGTGCTCTGGGGAGTCCGCAACTCCTGGCTCCTCACAGAACCAGCAGCCGTCATTCTCTTCAACCTTTATTCTGTACAAGTATTTCCCGAACACTCCGTGTCCGGTAAACACCTGCGTTAGTTCGTACCCGGTCTTCGTCCATTTGCATTCGACCCATCGTCTAATGCTCGGAACGAAGACCTTCACCCATCCATCATACACACCCCACTCACTCATCACTCTCTCTCCGGCCTCCCTCCTAAAACCTTTACCTCTGTTGAAATAAATAATATTCCAAATGCTATTTCAATAGTCGTTCGCTTTCGTTTTTACGTTTAGTTTATGAAAACAGCAAGCGATATACCGAGAGTCTAATAATGTAAACAGTCAATTTATGCTTATGTAAAACGATAATCGTTGTTTAGAAAATGGAGTAAGTCAGTCGCCCTCGTGCCTCTCGAGATTTCGGTCGTTGTCTCTTCCTTTACCATTCATCAATTACATATTTTTCTTTTACTATTCAACTGTGTTTCATTAAAATCCACTGGCAAATCCAACAGGTTATGGGCCCAGGTACCAAGACAGTTGAGGACAATAAATTATAAATCGTTAAGTAATTCGCGTAACTGACTGTATAGTAGTGTAGTGTAAAGAGATCAGTGTGTTTAAAGACGAAAGTGCAACGACAACAAAAATGGCAACTTATACAAACACCGAAATTGTGAAATTTGATGGGTCGAATTTTCAGTTATGGAAGTTCAGTGTCTCCATAATACTAAAGTCGAAGAAACTTCTTGAACTAGTGGATGGAAGTGTTTCCCAACCACAAGATACCTCTTCAGCAGACTGGAAGTCTTGGGACGACAAGAATTCTAAGGCGGAAGTGATACTTCTCACTTCTATAGCGCTCCACCAACTAGAATGTTTGGTGAATTGCAAAAATGCTGCAGAGATGTGGGCAAAACTCATATCAATACATGAGCAGAGAACCGAAATTTCCAAAGAGCTTTTATGGAAGAGATTCTATGACTATAGAATGAAGGAGAGTGACTCAATTGCAAATCATATCACCAAGATGGAAAGTATGATTAGAAACCTCAACGACGTCAAGGAAATTGTAAGCGAAAGTGCAATGTGCTCAAAAACACTGAGCAGTTTACCGGAAAAATACAATAACTTCAAAACAGCGTGGGACTCAGTAACATTGCAGGAACAGACATGTGAGCTTTTATGAAGAAAGTGATACAAGGGTGTTTATCGATTCACCTAATGTGAGTGTGAAAATACATGTTGTCTCATAAAGATAGTGCTATAACCTGGCCTTAGGCATAAGGACAATGTTACGAACACTTTGTTTAGAATCCCAGGGGTTCTGTTAGATTCGAAACTCCCGCGCCCCGGCGTCAACCTGACTTACGTCGGTTCCGGCGCTGCCAGCGCTGGAGCGGAAAATAACGGAACTTCGGGAAAAAGGGGGAATACCATAGATAGATAGACAGGAGAGGTCTTGCAACTCTATGTTAGTTATTAAGCTGGTATTCTAAAGAAAATGTGTTCGAAGTGAAAATACCCCGCGGGACGTTTAGATAAACAGAATCCAACCCCAAATACAGTCCACTCCCCAACATTTGGTCCATATCGAGCTGGATGTCACTGGATGAAAAAGCTGACACGTTTTTTCTACCACCCGATCGAAATCCACATCGAGCTTGTTGTGTCTACCTCCCAAGCAAGTCAGTAGTATTGCGATATTGCTGAATCCAAGGATTGGAGCATTCCGAGAAACAAGGAAATCTTGTTCGGAGTAGTTGAACCACAGGACGTAACGTAAGAATAGATTAGAACTTGAGTAGTGTGGCTGCGGTCGCGTGAAAAGAGAGGAAAAACAAAGAATACTCCTTTATCCTCAGCCCCAATAATTCGAGCCAGTTTTAATATTGAACTGCACCTCCTAATCTATAAATCCGACACACTAAGTGCCATATCCCAAGACATAGGATCATTTCGATTTAATATCGCAAAAAAATTGATTTTGATTAACCTCATTAATGTTTATGTCTTTTGTTTCATAGGGTATTTGGTATAATCGATCCCAACGTATCGAATTAAAATAATCGATACGCCATCATCCCACGTCGATACTCCAATTCAAGTCGATAACGTAAAGTCGATATCGAATTTTCGGCACCCCAAAAATCGATATTTAAAAATCGATTTACAACAAAAAATCAAGTTTTAATTTTGAAATCCTTTTTTGAATTTCGTTCAATTGCCTTTTGTTTACATTTTATATTTGATTGCATTGCCGCAATGGAAGATAGCATGGCAAAATTAGTGCGCAAGCGCGCTTCTGCCAAGGCGCGTATTACGACTTTCAGGAACTATGTTAAGAGTCTTGAAGAAGCCAAAGAGAAGAACGAGTTGACCGAACTAGACATTGCTGAGTTAGATCAACGCATTCATAGAATCGAAGAAGCCCTTTCAGATTTTAACATTGCTCAGAGTTCCATAGAAGAGCTGGCTAATGGGGAAGACTTAGAAAACATATTCAAAGAACGGGACGCCGTAGAATCCCGTTTCTATAAGGCATCCGCAGCCGCGCACTGTCTCATCGACAGATGCGTCAAAAAACCATTAAACGAAAGCGCTCCTTCGATTCATGGCACTGAGCATAGCTCTGTTCGCGAAGCAAAAGGCAAGGTCAAGGTTCCGAGTCTGCAGCTCCCCAAATTCGATGGGTCCTATGACAAATGGGCCATGTTCCATGACCATTTCGAAAAGGTTATCCATTTGAATGACTCCGTCGACGCGATCGAAAAGTTCCGATATCTCAGTATGTCTTTGATCGGAGAAGCCGCGACGGCCATTGCAGGTTTAGACATATCCGCGAAAAATTATGAGGAGGCTTGGGATTTGCTCAAAAGGCAATACGAGGACAAGCCTTTCATGATCCACAAGCATGTTGAGGGAATTTTAGACTTCCCAAAAATTGTAAAATGTAATCATCCTGCTTTGAACTCCCTTTATCGAAATGTAAGCGGTCATTTGCGTGCTTTAAAGGCTCTCGGTCAACCAGTCGAAACTTGGAATAGCCTTCTTATCGAAATCGTTCTTCGAAAACTCGATTCATTAACCAAGGCAGAGTGGGAAAAAGAGCGTGTCGACTCAAACGACCCACCCGAGAATGACGACTTGCTCGATTTCCTCCAAAAGCAATGCAAACTTCTAGCCCGCAAAGCCGCGGACTCGGAGAAACCCGCGCAGGTAAATGTCCATGGCTTATCCTCGGGCAAGCCATCGTCCAAAAGGACAACATTTTCTCATGCTGCCGCGCAAGGTTCGGTGTGTCCCCTGTGCAAAGAACATCACTTACTATATGTGTGTCCAGCGCTTTTGCAAATGCCCGTCCCCGCTCGCATCGATAAAATGAAAGAGTTACATCGATGTTTAAATTGTTTCCGTCCTGGGCATTCTTCCTATGAATGCAAATCCTCATATAAGTGCAAAAAGTGCAAAAAATCCCATAACACGTTGCTTCATCTCCCCAAGATCGCCTCCGCGGAGCGTGATAATCCAATAGCTGAAGCGCCTGCCCAAACAGCTCTTCCTGTGAGCGTCAATCTTTGCCGAACTGATTCTAGTATCACTCGTATCTTGCCAACCGCGGTCGTCCAGGTGCAATCCCCTTCAGGTTCCTTCCAAGATTGCGTAGCCTTATTGGATTCCGGTTCGCAGTCGAATTTTCTGTCAAAAGTCGCGTGTGAGAAATTACAATTGCCCGTGACCCCCACTAATATTCGGGTCATCGGTATAAATCAATGCAAGTCCAATGTCTCCGAAACAACCCAAGCTTGCATTCAGTCCAAGCACACCAGCTTCAAGTCAAGCTTGACATTCTTTGTGTCCGAAAGGATCACTAGCAATATCCCAGCCGAACCCATGGATCTGAAAGGTTTTGACCTCCCCAAAAACATTCGACTTGCCGATCCCAACTTTCAGAAACCCAAACCAATTGATATGATTATCGGCGTTGATTTGTTTTGGGACCTATTTTGCAAGGAACTCCAAAAATATCCGTACTTGCATAAAACAAAATTGGGTTATGTTATCTCCGGAAGGTTTCCATCCATAAATCCAGTAGGGAATTCTACCCTTTGCAACCTCGTTACAATTTCCAACCCCAGGGACACCAACTTGAATCTTGTTCTAAAAAATTTTTGGGAAATTGAGGAATGTCCACAATTCCTAGCCCTTTCCAGCGAAGAGCGTGCGTGCGAAAAAATATTTTCGGAAACCATCCGAAAGGATGAAAATGGTCGGTTCATTGTTACAATCCCGTTCAAAGGATCTCTAGATTCCCTAGGAGAATCCTTTGAACAAGCCGAACGACGATTTTTCGCCATGGAAAGAAAATTCGCACGCAATCCCGCGTTAAAGGACATGTACGTCAAATTCATGCAAGACTATCTCAATTTTGGTCACATGACCAAAGTGGTCGATGAAGTTCAACCTCCGAAGCACGTTTACTATTTGCCTCATCATGGGGTCCTGAAAAAGGACAGCATGACTACCAAGCTCCGCGTAGTCTTTGATGGATCCGCGGTTACATCTACTGGCATTTCTATTAATGATGTACACATGACTGGGCCAACGATTCAGCCAGAACTATTCTCCACAATGCTGAGGTTCAGAATTTACCCCTATGTGGTAGGAGCTGATGTTTCCATGATGTATCGACAGATCCTCGTTGAACCCCAGCAGCGTTCGCTCCAAAGAATCCTTTGGAGAGCGGATCCAACCCAGCCAGTTGAAAGGTATGAGTTGAGTACAGTAACGTATGGGCTAGCCTCGAGTTCGTTCCTTGCGATTCGCTGCCTTTTTCAGGTAGCTGATGAAGTTCAAGAATCGCACCCGGAAGCTGCTGAAGCTATTCGAACTTCCTTTTACGTCGATGATTTTCTATATGGAGCCAATTCAATCCCTAAGGCCGTCCAAATTTGCGCAGACGTGTCTCAAATCCTATCATCAGTTGGTTTTCCGCTTCGAAAATGGATTTCGAATGATCCGCGGATCATCGAACAATCAACGATCTTTGATGCCGAGCTACCTTGCCATACCATTGATCTGGGCGCAAACAAGACCGTGAAAACTCTAGGCTTATCGTGGAATAGCCAAGATGATAATTTAACTTACAACTTGGCAGAGCAGCCCGCTGTCAAGGAGTACACTAAACGCGCGATGCTTTCAATCATCGCTAAAATCTTTGATCCGCTCGGCATTCTGGGTCCGTGTACCGTCAATGCAAAGACCCTGCTTCAGCAATTGTGGCGAAAAGAGATCGACTGGGACGAAAAGTTGCCTCCAGATGTATCAGTTCCGTGGCATACCTTTATTCAGGAGGTACCTGAAATTAATCGTATTGCAGTCCCTCGATTCGTCAGCAGCGCCGACTCCTCCGTGTTCGAAATTCACGCATTTTCCGACGCGAGTGAAAAGGCGTATGGAGCCGCAATCTATATCCGTTCTATCAATATTCAAGGGGCCTTTGTCTCTCGCTTGCTTTGCGCAAAATCCAGGGTGGCTCCAGTAAGCTCCCTCACGATTCCAAGATTAGAGCTCTGCGCAGCTCAGCTCTCTGCAAGATTGATGAATGCAGTCGTCAAGTCCATCAACCTCCCAATCACCGGTAAGTTTTACTGGTGTGATTCCACTATTGTCCTTGCTTGGATAAGGTTTGAGCCCTCGAGTCTTAAGACTTTCGTCCGCCATCGAGTTGCAGAGATACAGTCTCTGTCGTCCCCAGCGGAATGGCACCATGTGGTGTCTCAAGAGAATCCCGCCGATTTGCTATCGCGAGGTGTGAGTCCCCGCGCATTAAAGGACTCGACTCAGTGGTGGACGGGACCATCCTGGCTAGCCTCTCCCAATCTCAAATTCTCAGAAGCAGGTCGGCCCAATTCCAGCGAATTGGAGATGAAGGTCCCCCAAACCGTCTCAGTATCAGTGCAAGAGCACTCTGCTATTATACCCTTAGAGCGTTTTTCATCCCTTCCCAGGTTGAGACGCGTCATGGCTTATGTCTGGCGGTTTATCAATCACACAAGATACGCGAAAAACGTGGGTGCGTCTCTGCTTCCTAGCATCGAGGAAACATACGAAGCCATGCATCACTTGATTCGAGTCACTCAGGCTCAATGTTTTCAAAGGGAAATCGAGGTCCTGTCCAAAAACCAGCGTATGCCTTCTAAGAGCCCTTTGAGTAACCTCAATCCCTTTATGGACCCAAGTGGAGTGCTCCGAGTCGGCGGGAGATTGGAAAATTCCGATTTTGATTTCGATAAGCGCCATCCCCAGATTCTTCCAGCTAAACACCCTCTCACCCAGTTGATTTTCATCGAAGAGCACAAGCGCCTCCTTCATGCGGGTCCGCAAACGCTTTTAGCAAATATTCGCGAAAAATACTGGGCGTTAGGTGGTAGAAATCTTGCTAGGAAAGTTGTACGTAATTGCGTGCCGTACTTCAAAGCAAATCCCAAGTCAGTGCCCCCTCTAATGGGGCACTTGCCCTACGATCGAGTCACTCCAAATGCTGCCTTTTCCATCACCGGCGTTGATTACGCCGGCCCCTTCAACATAAAGGACCGGAAGGGCCGTGGGTGCGGCACCTCAAAATGCTATGTGGCAATATTCATATGCTTCGCTAGCAGAGCCATCCATCTCGAATTGGTGTCCGATTTAACTACCGAGTCGTTCATAATGTCCTTAAGGCGTTTTGCCTCCCGATGGGGCATGCCTAGTGTGATAAGGTCCGATAATGGTACCAACTTTGTGGGTGCAAACTCGGAGCTTCGGGAACTCGGGCAGTTCCTTGAAAACGAAGAGTCTCACTTGACCTGCGCCTTGGCGAAAGCGCAATTCAACTGGAAATTCATTCCAGCTTACTCCCCCCATTTCGGTGGCCTCTGGGAGGCAGGTGTGAAATCAGCAAAATACCACTTGAAAAGAGTAGCGGGTAATGCTTTATTAACTTTTGAAGAATTGTACACTCTATTGGCTCAAATAACTGCCATCCTGAATTCCCGCCCCCTCACTCCTCTTTCCGTTGACTCTCTCGATTTACCGCCACTGACACCCTCTCATCTTCTGATCGGGCGGTCACTTACGGCCGTTCCAGACCCGAGCCTCCTCCATCTGCCAGAAGGACGTCTCTCCCGTCACCAGCGGATCCAACAGATCCAGCAAAATTTCTGGACCCGCTGGTCCAAAGAATACATCTCCGAACTTCAGGGGCGAGTCAAATGGAGGCGGGAAGGACACAATGTTCGCGAAGGCACCTTAGTTTTGATCAAAGAGGATCATTCACCACCCATGCAGTGGCAGCTGGGTATCATATCCGAACTGCACCCAGGCAAAGATGGCGTCGTACGGGTAGTCACGCTGCGCACCAAAAAGGGGACGATCCGACGAGCAGTGGCGCGCCTATGCCCGTTCCCCTCTCAGGCCGAAGAGGATTCGTGAGGCCTCTTCCCAATCTATCCAAATATTCTTAGAATGCCCTACGCACCTTTGTCTTTAATTTAAATGTTAAAAATTTGTAGGTATCTTAAGTCTAGTTTAAGTGATTTGTTAGACTTTAGTCGAATTACGTGGATGGCCGAAAGCCATCCTTTCAACGGGCGGGAGTATGTTTAGAATCCCAGGGGTTCTGTTAGATTCGAAACTCCCGCGCCCCGGCGTCAACCTGACTTACGTCGGTTCCGGCGCTGCCAGCGCTGGAGCGGAAAATAACGGAACTTCGGGAAAAAGGGGGAATACCATAGATAGATAGACAGGAGAGGTCTTGCAACTCTATGTTAGTTATTAAGCTGGTCTTCTAAAGAAAATGTGTTCGAAGTGAAAATACCCCGCGGGACGTTTAGATAAACAGAATCCAACCCCAAATACAGTCCACTCCCCAACACACTTGGTACTGTCTTATCACATTTTAGAAATGGACTTAGCCTGTAATAGTTAAATAGATTATCGGTGATAAAAGATAAATAGGGCCTGTTTATAATCTCGCCAAAAATATATGGAAGTGTGAAGGGAGTGATTCAGGGATGCGAGCGTGGGAAGAATGTGGAGGCCTGGGTGCCGGTTCTGGTGAAAAAGAACAGGTGCACCCAGGGTGACTCGGATACATTGTGTGTGGGGGGGGCATTCGACCCCCGATCTCAGGGAAGTAAAGAAGTACTGCCAAGACTTGTGCTTTATTTTCACCCCCCTTCATTACCCTTAAAACAATTTTCTGACAGACATTTACCAATTTAATAGCTCGTCTTTTGAAAGAAGAATTGAGAATGTCAAACTCGGAAGATGAAACGAATAAATTAGCACTACAAGTAAAAGTTCTGCAAGACAAATTAGATAAACAAGTTAAGTTCAATAATCAACAAAACGGAACAAAAACAAAACACATAGCTGAACTCAAGAAAAAGACTCTATGCAACTATTGTAAAAGAAGAGGACATTGGGCCAGAGAATGCAGGAAACGAATTTCTGACGAAAAGAAGAAGAATGATCTAGGTAACTCTAGTTTAGCTTATGTATGCGATCTATCATTGCTGTACTCAGCCAGCTCTGACAATGATCAAGAAAAGTGGATATGCGATTCAGGTGCTAGTATGCACATGACAAGCCAATTAACGTGGTTTTCAAAATTAGAGCATCTAGAGAAGCCTTTGTCAGTAAAAATTGCAAATAATAAAATAATATTCGCTACAGGAAAAGGCACCATAAACCTACAAGCTAAAGTAAATAATGAGTGGCATAATAGAACCATGGAAAACGTTCTATATATTCCTGAATTGAAAAGAAACCTTTTTTCAGTTGGTGTTATAACCGATAAAGGTTTCACACATCATGCCAATCAGCATAAATGTGAGTTTCAAGATTCAGATGGCAATTTATCATGTGTCGGTATCAGGAGTAATAACTTATGGTATATGCTCTTAAGAGTGAAACCAGATATCCAATGCAATGTGACAAAGACCGATTCATTAAGACTATGGCACGAAAGATTGGGTCATATACATTTTAATGAACTCTTAAAAATAAAAGGTCTTAATTTTGATTCTGAAGCCGAATATTTTTGTGAGGCCTGTCAGCTAGGAAAACAGTCTCGAAAGTCGCATAAACAAAACATTCATAAAATTAAAAATGACAAGCCTAGACCTGGAGAAAAGATATACAGTGATGTTTGTGGGCCTATAAATGTTCCGTCGCCCAGTGGATCACGTTTCTTTGTACTGTTTAAAGATCATTGTACTGACTATAGAAATGTCTATTTCCTAAAACATAAGTCGGAAGTTTTTACTAGCTTTAAGGAATACAAAGCCCTTATAGAGAAGCAAACAGGCAACAAACTAAAAGTTTTTAAAAGCGATAATGGGACTGAATATATAAATGAAATTTTTAAGCAATATTTCAAAGCAGAGGGAATTTTACATGAAAAATCAGCACCATATACACCTCAGCAAAATGGTACAGCAGAAAGGGAAATACGAACCATAGTAGAATCTGCCCGTTCCATGTTATGTAATAAAAAGATTGCGACTGAATTGTGGTCTGAAGCAGTAAACACTGCTGTATATACAGGGTGTTTCTAAATTATGGTGCCAAATTGATATAGAAGGTAGATTACATCATTTTATGCCAGAAATTCTATATAAATGTGTGTCCAAAAATGCTTAATAAAAAAGATACAGGGCGTTTTATGATAGTTTGGAAAAACATATTTTTATTATTTTTTTCCAAAGGGCTTTTGTGATTTTATTGAAAGTTGGTACACAAGATGTGGCCGACGGGTGCAACAACTATTGATGAGTACATTATTTTTAGTTGCTATGGTAACCAAATAACATTAGTGGCCTAGAAATTTTTTCCATAAATTTTTTTTGTGTGTGGACAAAATGCATATTTGATCAGATTTTCTTAGAGTTTGTTTAAAAATACACAAAAAAGGTACTCTGGTTTAAAACCGATAACGTACTCAGTTTTCGAGAAAAATGATTAAGTATGAGACACTGCAAACTGCTCATCTACCATTGCGTTTAGGTTTCGGATATTTAGCTGGCCATGCTTTTTTATTATTTTCTGTTGTCAAAGTCAGTCTTTTAGATCCATGTCATGTTGTTCGTTTCTAAAAATTTTATAATTTTTTTTAATAACAATGGCTGAAAGATACACTTTCCAAGAACTTACCGACATGCATTTAATTTTTGGTAAATGTGATAGTAATTCAAGGGCAGCAAGAAGATGTTATCAAGAGATATATCCTAATAGGAGAATTCCTTCAAGAAAACTGTTTGTTTCAATTGACCTTCGCCTTAGAGAGACAGGAAGTTTGAGAAACATTAACAAAAATGCTGGTAGACCGCGTACAACAAGAACTGTTGAAAATGAAGAGCAGATATTAAGGCATTTTGAACAAGATAATACGTTAAGTACTAGAAGAATAGGTGCTATGCAAAATATACCGCATTCCGTAGTGTGGAGAGTAGCTAAAGAGCAAGCCTTATATCCGTATCACCTATTACAAGTACAAGAACTGCTGCCAACGGATTTTGAAAAAAGGACAACGTTCTGCAATTGGGTTCTCCATAAAATAGAACGTGAATCAGATTTTGCGAAAAATATACTATTTACAGATGAGGCTTCATTTACAAAAGATGGAGTTTTCAATTCAAGAAATAACCATAAGTGGAGTGAAGAAAATCCCAGAGAAACAGTAGTTACTCAATCCCAAAATAAATTTAAAATAAATTTATGGGTGGGCATTTTGGGAACTAAAATTTTGGGCCCTGTTGAATTACCTCAAAATTTAAATGGTGGTCATTATTTAAACTTCTTGACGCACCAACTTCCAGAAGTATTGGAACATATCGATTTGCAAACACGACAAAAAATGTGGCTTATGCATGATGGTGCTCCTGCCCACTACTCCAGAAATGTCAGGACACATTTAAATAATACTTTTCCTACTAAGTGGATTGGTCGTGGATATGATGCTCCGCAAAAATGGCCACCAAGAAGCCCCGATCTAAATCCTTTAGATTTTTTTCTATGGGGTAATGTAAAGGAGAAAGTGTATAGTAGGCCAATCCCGAATGAAAACTTTTTAAGGCAAAGAATTGAGGATGTATTTGCGGATATAAAACAAAACGAGAGAAGTATAGAGAAAGTACAATTTAACTTCCTCAAAAGAGTCAGAGCTTGTATTCGTAGTGGTGGAAAACATTTCGAACAATTTGTAAATTGATACTTGTTAAGTATGTTTTGTTGTTATTAGTTTCTTTATTAATAATTTTTTAAATTTAAACCACTGCCTTTGCCAACAGAAAATAATAAATAAAATGAGCAGTTTGCAGTGTCTCATACTTAATCATTTTTCTCGAAAACTGAGTACGTTATCGGTTTTAAACCAGAGTACCTTTTTTGTGTATTTTTAAACAAACTCTAAGAAAATCTGATCAAATATGCATTTTGTCCACACACAAAAAAAATTTATGGAAAAAATTTCTAGGCCACTAATGTTATTTGGTTACCATAGCAACTAAAAATAATGTACTCATCAATAGTTGTTGCACCCGTCGGCCACATCTTGTGTACCAACTTTCAATAAAATCACAAAAGCCCTTTGGAAAAAAATAATAAAAATATGTTTTTCCAAACTATCATAAAACGCCCTGTATCTTTTTTATTAAGCATTTTTGGACACACATTTATATAGAATTTCTGGCATAAAATGATGTAATCTACCTTCTATATCAATTTGGCACCATAATTTAGAAACACCCTGTATATTAAATAGAGCCACAATAAATCACGCATCAAACATGTCGCCTATTGAAGCGTTTATAGGGATAAAACCTGAAATAAAACATACAAGAGTATTTGGGAGTGTAGCATATATGATGATACCAACACAACTGCGTACAAAATGGGATGACAAAAGTAGAAAACTGTTATTCGTAGGATATGATGGAATTTCAAATAATTTTAGATTATGGGATGCAAATAAAAGAAGAATTTACATTAGCTGTGATGTCAATTTTAATGAAACTAAAGAAACCGACATTTCAGAATTGAATCAAAATTTTACTCCGCTAATATGTGAATTTGGCGATGATATTACAGAAGAAGTTGAACAAGAAAACGGGGATGAGCAACAAGTTGAAGAAAGGCAAAGACAAAAAGATTTAGGTGAAAACAGTAGAATCTTAAGGGATAGAAGCACACTAAAACGTCCAGATTACTATGGTCCTGCTGTGTATTGCTCAACTCTGAATCCAGAAACCTACCAAGAAGCAATTCAATGTGAAGAGAGGGTAGAATGGAAAATAGCAATGAAACAAGAAGTTGAGGCTTTGAATAAAAATAATACTTGGATTTTAGTGCCAAAACCAATCAATGTTTCAGTTATTGACAGTAAGTGGGTATATACTGTGAAAAATGACTCTAAAAGTGTACGTTTCAAAGCGCGATTAGTGGCAAAGGGCTATACTCAACAAAAAGGTATAGATTATGGTGAGACTTTTTCGCCGGTAGTGCGCTATAATTCAATTCACCTCTTACTCGCGTTAGCAGCTGAAAAAGACTTAAAATTGATACATTTCGATGTGCAAACAGCATTTTTAAATGGTGACTTGACAGAGACAATTTATATGAGGCAACCATATGGATATGAAGATCAAGAACATCCAGACTATGTATGCGAATTAAAGAAAAGCATTTATGGACTCAAGCAAGCGTCTCGCTGTTGGAATAATAAGTTTGTGAGCTTTCTGGAATCATATAATTTTAAACAATTGGAAAGTGACCAGTGCGTGTTTATCGGACAATTTCGCGAAAACCCCATTTATCTAGGACTTTATGTTGATGATGGACTTGTAATGTCAAAATCACAAGATGCAATAGACGATTTAATAATGAACTTAAAAGGTGATTTTAACATTACAGTAGAGGATATAAGATGTTTTGTAGGACTGGAAATAGTGTGTGACAGTGAAAAGGGAACAATATCTATTAATCAGAAACAATACATTGAGAAAATTTTAAACAAGTTTAACATGAATGAGGCAAAACCGACAAATATTCCAGCCGAGCCAGGTGCAAGCCTACAATCACCATCAGAAAACACCGAGGTAAGAAATGAGCCATATCGTGAGGCAGTTGGTTCTCTCATATTTTTAGCTACCGTAAGTAGACCAGATATTGCTTACAGTGTTAGCCAAGTTAGTCGCTTTGTCAATAATTGGAGTCAACAACATTGGTTCGCAGTTAAGAAAATTTTGCGTTACCTGAAGTACACAGTTGATTATAAAATAGTGTATAAAAGGACTGGAAATATTAACGTGCATGGCTATACAGATGCCGATTATGCGGGTTGTCAAGAGACTCGCAAGTCAACTAGTGGATACATTTTCATGATGGCAAATGGTCCAATCACTTGGACAAGCCAGAGACAAAGCATCGTAGCTCAATCAACAACGGAAGCAGAATATGTTTCTCTAGCTCTAGGAGGAAAGGAAGCAATATGGTTGAAATCATTTCTTAATGAATTAGGAATCCCTCAGAAGGTGGTAACCATAAAAGTGGATAATCAATCTGCTATTAAACATGCAAAGAATCCTGAGTTTCATAAAAGAACAAAGCATATCGATGTTCGTTTTCATTTTATTCGGGACTTGGTAAACCATGGTGAGATCGAATTAGTATTTGTGGAAAGTAAAAATCAACTAGCAGATATTCTCACCAAACCTTTATCGAAGAGTGTATTTTTGAATAATGTTAAGATGATAAATATTGAATAACATTTGGAATAAGAGGGAATGTTGAAATAAATAATATTCCAAATGCTATTTCAATAGTCGTTCGCTTTCGTTTTTACGTTTAATTTATGAAGACATCAAGCGATATACCGAAAGTCTAATAATGTAAACAGTCAATTTATGCTTATGTAAGACGATAATCGTTGTTTAGAAAATGGAGTAAGTTAGTCGCCCTCGTGCCTCTCGAGATTTCGGTCGTTGTCTCTTCCTTTACCATTCATCAATTACATATTTTTCTTTTACTATTCAACTGTGTTTCATTAAAATCCACTGGCAAATCCAACAACCTCTCTCCCACACCATTCTCCTCTCTTCCACTCGCAGTTTGATGAGCGGAATCTTGGCTAGTGCCAAGACCGCTGCGCAGGGGGCCATTCTTACATGGTATCACTTAAACCTATAGTATCGACTTAATAGTAATGTTACTTATCCCATGCACATATTATTTTATACAGGGTGACCCATTGAAAACGAAACAGAGGCATTTGCGGGTACTTAGAAATGTATATTTGAAAAATGCTCGGACACGTAAACTTTATATTCGAGGGGGACACATTATAAACGTATACTCGCTCCTTTCACTTCAACACCCTAGCCGGGGTGAGTTAAACCCTTAAAATCTTAAATGGAAAGTATGGTCGAGTAGCACCTTGTTTGAAAGGTCTTTCGATTCTCGTTATAATGATACCCAAATTAAATAACTTTTATTCAGTAGTTTTCGAGAAATTTGGAAAAATGTGATTAAATTGCCAACAAGTGGAATGCTCTGTTAAAATCGTAAATTAGGAAAATTAATAGTAAAACATTAACAAAAGTTCTTTTAATTGATAAGATACTCAAACTGTTCACCATTAGCTTTCATACAGTAATACAAGTTCTGTTCAAAACGAGTCCTAACATTTTGAAGCATCTGTGGAGTTATCAGACGGCATTCATTAACAATTCGTCGTCGCAATTCTTCCAGAGACTCCGGTTCTGTTGCGTAGATCTTGCTTTTCAAATGGCCCCATAAGAAGAAGTTTAACGGAGTCAAGTCTGGAGACCTAGCCGGCCACTCTATAGGACCTCTTCGCCCAATCCATTGTTCTGGAAACTCTCTGTTCAAACACTCCCTAACACGTCGTGCATAATGTGGAGGAGCTCCGTCTTGTTGGAACACTAATTGGTTGTCTTGATAGCGGTCATCATGTTCAACCATGTCAATGAGTAAGGGATAAACAGTATTCCCCAGTAATTCCACATACGTCTCCCCTGTCAGATTGCCATCAAGAAAGATTGGTCTAACCAAACGGTCCCCAAAAATACCTGCCCAAACATTTAATTTTTGTGGAGTTTGAGTGTGGACAGCGTGAAAAATTCTGGAATTATTATCTGCCCAATAGCGACAATTATGACGATTGACAGTAGAGTTTAGAAAAAAAGTACATTCATCCGAAAAGCAGATATTGAATAAAAAATTTCCGTTAGCAGCTATCCTTGCAGTCATACGTTCGCAAAACTCCATCCGCCGATCAAAATCATCTTCATTCAATTGATGCACTAGATGAATCTTGTATGAATGATATTTATGATGTTTCAAAATTCGTTGAATAGTTGTTCTAGCGATGTTACTAACTGTAGCTAATTTCCTCGTGCTCAAAGTTGGGTCTGCAGCTATTTGTCCTAAGATTTCAATCTCGGCAGCTTCATTTCTAATTGTAAATTCACGTTCAGGATCCCGTTTTTTGTTGAGTACTGATCCGGTTAGTCGAAATTTTGCAACTAGCTCTAAAATGTACTTTCTACCAACATGTCTGTTTGGATATTGTTCATTGAACAAACCCGCAGTGCGATTAGCACTCTCGTCGTTTTTGAAATAAAGAGAAATTATTTCCACTCTTTCCTCTACAGAATACACCATTGTAAAATTTTTCCTATTTTCAAATTTGATTCACTTAAACTCGATGTTGAAGTTTATTCGATATCTAACATTTGAATACTTCACTGCAATAGCTGCGGTGATATTTGATCTCTCTTTTTTTTTAAATGTATTCAAAGTTTAAATTCCATTCGCCTTTTTCTACTTCCTCTGCCTCCTCTACCTACCTGATAAGATGTAGTAGATTTTTTTTTATTATTCGAAAGCAATAACAATTGGTGAAATAGTACAACTAAACTTAATCTGGTCAGTTTACAATTAATAGTCACTACTGATTATTTTCCTAATTTACGATTTTAACAGAGCATTCCACTTGTTGGCAATTTAATCACATTTTTCCAAATTTCTCGAAAACTACTGAATAAAAGTTAGTTAATTTGGGTATCATTATAACGAGAATCGAAAGACCTTTCAAACAAGGTGCTACTCGACCATACTTTCCATTTAAGATTTTAAGGGTTTAACTCACCCCGGCTAGGGTGTTGAAGTGAAAGGAGCGAGTATACGTTTATAATGTGTCCCCCTCGAATATAAAGTTTACGTGTCCGAGCATTTTTCAAATATACATTTCTAAGTACCCGCAAATGCCTCTGTTTCGTTTTCAATGGGCCACCCTGTATGATATTAAAAACGCATATCAGCGCTTATGATTAGCAATTCCTCGAGTGGGGATTATTTCTCTGTCAACCCTAAGTTAATATCGGAGGAATACATCAAATATTTTGTCAAAACATTTTCCTGTTCTTTGTTGAGTACTAGTTAACAAATGAAATTCAATAAAAACGGAAAAGTTTTGAGGTTTTACAATCGTTTAATTTTGAGCTTTTCCAGATTAATAATCAGAATTTTAATGTTAAATATCTTACCATGCCTAGCGATTACTAATTAATTCAAGTCAACTTCTGGCGGCACTGATGCATGCTTAGTTCTTTCGTTTTTTCGTCGATGTAATAATAAATTTAATCTTGGTATACTAAATTCGTAAGAAACGACTCTTAACAAAACTCTTAATTTCATAACCGCAACAGCTCCATCGACCTGTTGTGGCTATGAAACAGCTTTACAATTTTGATTTTTTTAAAATAATTGCGCACCATTATTCTATGTTAGTCAAAATAAATTCAGAACTTTTTCTAAACATTACTATATTGTAAATTTCGCATTAGTCTGATGGTCTGACGCTATAACGATCTGACAAACATCTATCGTGCCATTTAAAATATTTCAGGTCAAATAAACTTTGGACTTATTTTACATCGACTCCGGATATCTTTGAATTCTGGTTGAATTTTGCCGATGAAGAATTTTTTCCTATTCACAATCGGCAAACCGTTGAATTGAAGTTATATTTGCGTTAAATCAGCAAAAAAGGACCGGTCTGCTTTACCCCATTTTTTAATCGGTCGAATTCGTCCTATGACACTGTTTTCTGTACATCTGTAAGAAAATATTCACCTAGTTTATGCTCAAAACAAAGTCTATTTCAAATATGAGGTTGGTAGAAAAATAATCTCATTTTCGTATTTTCGATTTTTGCAGCGTGATATTGGAATAAATTATTTGATAAATACGAATAAGCTATATATCATTTAAAAACGTTGACTTTTTTGTATACAGTTGAAGTCGCTTATAACGGAATGCTCGCTTTTAAGGAACAAAATGGTTGGAACGTAAAAAGTGTCTATTTAACTACATATTATTCTTGTTCGGATATAACAAACACATTTATAACGAACGATTGGCTTTAGCGAATGCTTTCTGGTAAAAATTTGCAGGTCCGATCGGTTATAACGAACCAATCTATAAAAAAAGACCATTCTGTACAATCTATTAGGTTAGTTTTAGGGTATATTTTGCCGACATAATCTCGATCCGGGAAACCCCCGTGTATTGAATCGTAGTAAATTTAACGCGAAATGAGTATGGATCGCATCAGTTGTATTTCATTTGTGTAGGAAGAAGCAAAATCCCTTTCAGGCTACACATGGAAGCTAAAAAGCGTAATGTGTTAACCATTTAACAAAAATTAAATATAATTAACGATTTAGAAATCGGTCTTTCCAATTCACAAGTGTGTAAAAAGTATAAATTGTCAAAATCTACAATTTCCACGGTTTTCAAAAATAGAAATAAATTTAAAACTTTGAAAGGTAATGTAACAAAGCAAAAGAAAATTCGAAAACCTATAAGAGATGACATAGATCAAGCACTTTCCAAATGGTTTACGATTCAAAGGAGTCAAAACAATCCCATTACTGGCGTGATTCTACAAACAAAAGCAGAAGAACTTGGAAGACTAACGTATAGAGTAGGTGAAAGTGGTAGTGAGCAGTTTGTGTGTACAAAAGGTTGGATTGATAGATTTAAGTCAAAACATGATATATCAGCGGGCAAAATTCATGGAGAGGCTGCAAGAGTATCAACAGAAATAACGTCAGAATGGCTAAAAAGTCAATGGCCAGTCATTAGTACAGGATACGATATGAATGACATTCTCAATAGAGATGAAACAGGTTTATTTTACAAAATGACTCCGAATAAGACCCTAAACCTTAAGGACGAGAAATGTGCTGGTGGAAAGCAAAGCAAGGAAAGAATAACTGTCTGGGTTTGTGCTAATATGACTGGAACTGAAAAACGCCCCTTGATGGTTATTGGTAAATCCAAATCGCCTAGATGCTTAAAAAATAAAGGCAAGTTACCAGTCATCTATGAGTCGAATCAACTAGCATGGATGACTAGTGAAATTTTTGAAGGATTACTTCAAAAATGAAATGACGAACTTCGCAAGAAACGAAGGAAAATTTTACTTCTTGTGGATAACTGTCCAGCGCATCCAAGATTAGTAAATTTTGAATACATCAATCTTGTGTTCCTACCACCAAACGTGACAGCTGTGTTACAACCTATGGATCAAGGCGTTATACACTCTTTTAAGTCTTTTTCTCGAAAAATGTTTTTGGTGCGACTAATAAGCGCTTTTGAAAGTAATGAAGGCCTTAATTTTACATTGTTTGACGCGATAATAATGATTAGCGCCGCATGGGGAAAAGTCTCGCTAAACACCATCGAGAACTATTTTCGTCATGTGGGATATAAACCGCACATAATACAAAAGTACGATGATGAAGACGACATACCGTTGTATGGTAGAATTTCAACTAGAGGAACTTGTAGATCAAGATGACGAAGAAGACATTTCATTGACAGAATGGATTAAAAAACATAGTAACATTGATCTAGAAGAGTACACCAAAATAGATAACGATTTGATAACAACCGATTTTCCTAGTGATGCTGAGCTAATGAATAATGTTAAAGAACTCCTTACAGACGAAATTAAGGAGAGTGAAAATGAGGAAGAAAAGGAACCAGACGACGATGTTATGCCCACTGTGTCACAGACCCTTTCTTCTCTGAACGTGGTATCGAAATTCATTCACTGTACAAGTGCCGACTCTTCGGTATGTCAAGCCTTCCATAAATTATATGGCTATATTGAAAGACATTCGCTTATTAAAAATCAAGTGCAAAAAAAAATGACTGACTACTTTACAGTACAAAATAGATAGCAATAAGACGTGTATCTGTATTAGGTGCACAGGAGCAAATAAAATAAAAATGTTATTTTTACCCATCTTTTCCTTTTAACTAATGCATTAATTTTAACTATACCGGGTGGTCCATTTAACCTGACAAATCGGGATATCTCGAAAATTACGCATCAGATTGAAAAAAGTTTCAAATGAAAGTATTTTGTCTCGAATGGATCCACGATATAACACTAACCATGAATTCCCAACTCTTTCACTTGGGGTTGGGGCGGGGGTAACTTTGAAATCTCAAATGGCAACCCTCATTTTTTATTACAGATTTGAATTTTACGATAAAAATTACTGGGAGTTTGTCTGAAACTTTTTTTTCGATTCGCCACAGATGGTGCTGTAATCGGAAAAATTTGTTTTATTCTGATTCTGAAAGAAAGCATCGTGTCTTTCATATTTTTAATGGAAACTTGTTGGTTTTTTTGGGTTCCTCCGATAGCTTAAAGAAATAAAATCGTCTGTGACAAAAAGAAAATTTCATATCGTTTACAAAGATAGTGAAAGAAATTGTAAATTTTTTATTGATGATATTTTTATCTAGGCAGTACCGATAAATAAAACGAAAAACCTCAGTTTTACTTCTGAAATAGTGTAAAAGTAGTACTTGTTAAATTGCTTATTGCGTTATTTTGAATCTCAGTTTTCACCATGAGTGCATTATCTAATGACGTAAGAATTGATATGATTTTTGCATATGGGGCGTCTTTGGATTATCTGACTGCTGTCGAAACTTATAGGAATCGCTTTCCTAATAGAGAAACGCCATCCCTGTCCACATTTTATCGCGTTGTAAAGGTTTTTAAAGAAATTGGTTGTGTTAAACCTCGAAAAAAACAGCGTTCAAAAGCAGTTACTCACGAAAACAACGAAATTGCTATTTTAGCTGCTGTGAATGTAAATCCACATTTAAGTACAAGAAGATTATCGTTAGATTCAGAGATATCGTGAGTAAGTGTATTAAGAATTCTCCACAATTTTAAATATCATCCTTACCACATTTCGTTACATCAAGAACTGAACCAAAATGATTATGAATCTCGTATACAATTTTGTGAATGGACATTGCAAAAATTGAACGAAAACCAAAATTTTTTAAAATGTGTCCTCTTTACGGATGAAGCCAGCTTCACGAATCATGGACAAGTAAATTTAAGAAATATGCACTACTGGTCTACGGAAAATCCTCACTGGATACAAGAAGTAGCTAATCAACGACCGTGGTCTGTAAATGTTTGGTGTGGAATACTTGGCAATAAAATAATTGGTCCATATTTCATCGATGGCTCATTAAATGGAATAAAGTATCAAAACTTCTTGAATGAAGATCTGCCCTTATTATTGGAAGACATTAATTTGGAAACTGGACGTTCGATGTGGTTTCAGCATGATGGTTGCCCAGCTCATTGGGCTTTAATATCCCGAGAAATTTTACATCATGAATATCGCAATCGATGGATTGGACGAGGTGGACCTATTCATTGGCCAGCACGATCGCCTGATCTTACCCCACTCGACTTTTTTTTATGGGGTTATCTCAAAGAAAAAGCGTATTCAAGAGTACCCGCAACGCCCGAAAACATGATGGAAAGAATTAGAGATGCTTGTGTTTCTGTCGTTCCCGAAGTGTTAGTGTCTACTCAACAAGCATTACAGATGCGCTTAAGAAAATGTATTGATGAAGATGGTGGACATTTTGAACATTTGCTTTGTCATTAATTTAATGTTCGAACAGTTGTGTTTAATGGAATGAAAATTCAATGTGGATCTAAGTTTATTTAGAAATTTAATAATAAATAAAGTTTTTTTGATCACAGACGGTTTTATTTCTTTAAACTATCGGAGGTACCCAAAAAAACCAACAAGTTTCCATTAAAAATATGAAAGGCACGATGCTTTCTTTCAGAATCAGAATAAAACAAATTTTTCCGATTACAGCGCCATCTGTGGCGAATCGAAAAAAAAGTTTCAGACAAACTCCAAGTAATTTTTATCGTAAAATTCAAATCTGCAATAAAAAATGAGAGTTGCCATTTGAGATTTCAAAGTTACCCCCGCCCTAACCCCAAGTGAAAGAGTTGGGAAGTCATGGTTAGTGTTATATCGTGGATCCATTCGAGTCAAAATACTTTCATTTGAAACTTTTTTCAATCTGATGCGTAATTTTCGAGATATCCCGATTTGTCAGGTTAAATGGACCACCCGGTATATATCAAAAAAATTAATTTTTAACGAGTAAAAAGTTTTAAGATTAATCCAATACATATTAAGTAAAATTCGATTTAACGAATGCCCGACTATAACGAACAAAATCTTTTGTCCCCTCGTGTTCCTTATAACCGAGTTCGACTGTATTTTAATAATAAACAGTGTATATGTAGTGCCCCTTTATAGTTTAGTTAGAGAAGTTTAGTCAAAATGAAAAAGAAGAACATTCGGCCGATTTTCTATACAAGTTTAAACTGGGTACTAAAGCAACGGAAACGGCTCGAAAAATTGATAATGCTTTTGGCCTTGATACTGTCCATGGACGGGTGGTACAACTTTGGTTTAAGAAGTTTCGTAGTGGAAATGAAAATCTCGAAGATCAAAAAGATCGTAGACGTCCATCGGTAACTGACAATGGCCAGTTGAAGGCTCTAGGCAAAACAAATCCCCTTACAACTATTAGAGAGCTTGCGAAAAAATTAGGCATAACTCATTCAACAGTTCTAGACCAACTGCAACAGCTTGAAAAAACACAAAAGCTCGATAAATACGAACTGAACGAAAAGCAAAGAAATCGTCGTTTCGAAGTGTCGTCGGCACTCATTTTGCGCAACAAAAATGATCCATTTCATGATCGTATTGTGATGTGACGAGAAATGGATCCTCTACAACAACCGTCGACGTTCAGCTCAATGGTTGGACAACGATCAAGCTCCACAGCACTTACCAAAATCATATTTCCACCAAAGGAAGGGCATGGTAAGTGCGTGGTGGTCAGCTGCCGGTCTGATCCATCACAACTCCCTAAATCCAGGCGAAACCGTCACAGCAGAGAGATATTGTCAGCAAATTGATGACATGCATCAAAAACTACGACGTATCTCCCCGGCATTGGTCAACAGAAAAGGCCCAATCCTTCTTCACGACAACGCTGGGCCACATATCGCGCAATTGACACTACAGAAATTGAATGACTTTAACTATGAGACTTCGCCTCATCCGCCATTCTCTGCAGACCTCTCACCTACCGATTACCATTTTTTCAAGCACCTCGACCACTTCCTACGGGACAAATGCTTTAAAAACCAAGAGGATGCCAAAAACGCCTTCAACGACTTCATCGTCTCTCGGACTTCAGAATTCTATGCGTCCGGTATGAATAAACTTGTTTTACGTTGGCAAAAGTGTATTGATTCGAATGGTTTGTATTTTGATTAGTAAAGTGTATTATAAGTTGAGTGACATTTGTTTAAAATTAAGGGTTCAAAAACGAAATTAATTTTCTACCAACATAATAATTAAATGTTTAACGAAAAACAACTGAATTTGCATACGAAAAGTTCGAAATATTCGAAGAAAAAAATTCGGGAAAATTTGTGCTTATTCCACCAATTCAACCTAAACCGAATGATATCTTGTACAATCAATTAAGGTAACATTCCATGCCTTACACTACCAAAACAAAATGAATTTTTTGAGGACTGCTATTGTCCAGAAAAAGGCGGAACTCGACTTTACTTCATTGGTCAGCTTTACCCCACCCTACGCTTTTTATTAAGTGCATGAATCGGCTACAGACAATCCACATTGTGTAATAATGAAAAAATTCCAACGTGAATTTTCCATTAACTTATGGATTGATATTTTGAATAGATTTGTGTGTTGGAAAACTACCCAACATCTTCACCCACTAATAAATTTCTTTTATGTTGCCAACGTAACAGCGAAACAACGAAACGCTTCAAAATTACCTTGAGCAGCTATCACCTTCCCACAGTAATGATCACTCTCTATGGAGAGCAACAAAGTACCTCAAAAGACCTAAACAAAGAAGCCCACCAATTAGAACACCAAATGGTTGGGCAAGAACGGAAAATGAGAAAGCAAACATTTTCAAAGAGCACCTAATGGAAACATTTCAACCAAATCCAGCAATTCCGGATGCAAATTGGAATGACGAGATTGACAATTTCCTTAATAGCCCACTCCCCATGTATAGACCAACTATGCACTTTACTCCGTCAGAGACTCGCAGCTTTATAATAGCCGGACAGAAAGGCTCCTGGTTATGATTTGATCACTGGCATTATGTTAAAACACCTAAAGCGGAAAGCAATCAATTTTATTACAATTCTCTTCAACTCTATAATAAGAACCGCTTACTACCCAACGCAATGGAAGTACTCGAAGATAATTATGATACCCAAAGCAGGAAAATCACCAGAAGCAGTGTCAAGTTACAGGCCAATCAGTCTATTGCCGGTGATATCTAAAACATTTGAGAAAATGCTACTCCATCGTATAAAGCCGTGGATTGCGAAAAATAA
Organism: Euwallacea fornicatus; assembly: GCF_040115645.1. NCBI lineage: Eukaryota > Metazoa > Arthropoda > Insecta > Coleoptera > Curculionidae > Euwallacea > Euwallacea fornicatus. The sequence goes on along the minus strand of NC_089559.1, from coordinate 3,879,692 downwards.
TTTAATCCCTACCCACCAGTTTGGCTTTCGAGAAAAACACTCTACCGTAGAACAAATACATAGAGTAGTCACCTTCATCACGAAATCCTTGGAAAAACAACACTACTGCACTGCGGTATTTCTTGACGTTAGGCAAGCATTCGATAAGGTGTGGCATGCAGGACTTCTTTACAAGATTAAAAAAGCCCTCCCCCAATTTTACGTACTGCTTCGATCCTACTTGAGTGATCGTATGTTTCAAGTGCAAGTGGGTAATTTCATCACAGAGAGTGGTACAATAGTGGCGGGAGTGCCGCAGGGCTCTGTTTTGGGACCGGTACTATACACTCTATATACAGCTGATCTGGAAAGCAGTGAACATGCTATGATATGCACGTACGCAGATGATACTGGATTACTAGCGTCTCATCAAAATCCAGCTGAAGCAACCAATAGGTTGCAAGTAAAACTAAACAAATTAGCTGGTTGGCTGGAAAAATGGAGAATCAAGGTAAATGAGGAGAAGTCTACACATGTAACCTTTACTATGCGAAGAAATGACTGCCCACCAGTAGTTCTGAATAATAAAACAATTCCGCATGTTGAGTCTGCCAAATATTTGGGAATGCGTTTGGATAGGAGATTAACTTGGAAGAAACATATACAGCAGAAAAGAACGCAACTTAATCTCACAGCAAGAAAACTCAATTGGCTCATTGGCTATCGCTCTAACCTGTCGCTGGGAAACAAAATATTATTATATAAAGTCACACTAAAACCGATTTGGACTTATTGTATTCAATTATGGGGTACTGCAAGTAATTCAAATGTTGAAATTCTTCAAAGATTTCAATCCAAAATACTTCGGAGTATAGTTAAGGCTCCATGGTACATCAGCAACGAGACGATTCACAACGACTTTAATGTTGCCACTGTACGAGAAGAAATCGGAAGATATTTTGTCAACTACAAGCGGAGACTTGAAAATCACCCTAACGTGCTCGCTAGGGGATTGCTGGACGAAGTGCCGATCAGGAGACTGAAGAGGACTTACCCACTGGATCTACAGCAACGATTTCAATAAATTGTTACACCCGATATCGGTTTTGGTATATTGTAAAATTGCGAGCGAGGCTCTCTAATGTGGGTGCCCCGCCTCCTGTTCATTCTTGTTAACATAATTGCTTATTGTTCGCTAGAGCTGACAGATTGCATATTGAATTTGTAAATAAAAAAAAAAAAAAAAAAATGTTGCCAACGTAAACCTTATTAATCACCCGTAAGGGCAGTGTTTACATTACACAACTGCATACACATTCCACACCCTTCCCATGCTCATAACTCTTTTCACCCATCATTTTTCTCACACCTTCATGGCACCGTATTGATAAGCAATTCCTAGTCCTCGGCACTATAATTCACATTAATTGGTATGACTATGAGGTGGTAAAAATATAAATGGACAACTTGAGGTTCACATTCGGGGGAAAAATTGAGATTAAAAACAGTCTCATAGAATCCCTCACACAAAACGCAACGCCTCTTCAACATCTCCCCTATTCTCTTTTTAACTCCTACAGTCTTAGTAGGATCCCTTTACTGCGCTCAATTCACATATTAGTTGCCCTGTTTAAGTAAAAACTCCCAATCGTGAAAAGTTATTAACATTCAGTGATCGCTTGTGTTTTTCTAGTTTTCTTAAATTTTACAATTGTTATGACTTTTATCACTTGTAAAGTAACATTGAAAATCTAGTGAGACAAATACAAGTGTGTTGTTACCAAGTGTATTTGTTTTTTTCTGTTCTGCATTGGTTCAGCGCCAAATAAGCTGTGGTCCTTCGCACAAAATTAAAAAGCTACGCAAAATAGATACAGTCCCCTCGGCATTGTCAACCAACTGTGCCCCCCTTGTGTCTGGGGTGAGACAGCAAAAATATCATAAAAACTTGCCCCGTTCATTGTGATTGAACCCTACATCTTACCACCGCGATTGAATGGAGAAGATTACTTAAGATTTTTAGAAAATAATTTTATTGAACTCTTTGGAGGTATTCGATTGGCTGATCGGCAGGAGATGTGGTTTTTGCAAAATGGCGCTCCGCCACATTATTAGCTCCAAGTTAGAAAGTGTCCCCAAAGACACTTTCCAAAATGATGAGTGAACTTAAAACAAAAAGTATATTCAACATCAGTAAATTTAGCACAAGAACTCCGGGGAAAAATATTTATGACTGTGTAACAGTTAAAAACTTTACCCCATGTTCCACGTGCAGCTGTAACCATTGGAGTTGCGTTTTCGTCAATGTATTGACAAACGTGGCGGTCATTTTGAACAATTTTTATAGTGTACAATTTCATTCTTCGTTTCTATTTTGTTTCAAATAATTAAGAAAGTAATTAAAAATGACTATTACGACGAAACAGTACGTTCTGCGAAAAATTGTCGAATGACAAAAAAGGAACTAGACGAAAGATAAAATGAAGCAATGTAACCGTGTGATTAAAAGATTAACAGTTATAAACATCGGGGGCCCCTATACTTATAGTGCGGCTCTTACACTGGTGGCCAAAAGTAGATTTACAAAAATACAATTTCAAAAAAACTGATATTATTTAAAATAATCACCGCAATATACACTGGTGGCCAAAAGTAAATTGACAATCCTATACATAAATAATTTTTCTATCTCAAAAATTTAAAATTCATACCTGGCCCACAAAACCCATAAAAATAAAATACCAACTCTTAAACTATTTATTGATAAAATTCATGTTTTTGCACTATTTGTTTAACGCATTATTTTATTGATAGGACATAGTTGGTGTCGAGTGAGCCCGGACAAAAATAAATTGACAATCCATTGATTAGTGATTTAAAAACTAATTATATTCAATTATTGTGATATTAACAGTGAATTGAGTTTGTGTGTATCTAATTTAATAAAATACCGACAGGAGTTGCTTTCTCAAGTGAGATAAAATCCAGAATTTTTGCTGATTATAAAAAAGGTATTCGCCAAGCCGATATTGCTAGAAAATATTCATTATTGAGAGCTACTGTTTCACAAATTGTTAAAAAATGTCTCATCCACTGGTATGTTCTCCCTTGTCTGGAAAACGTAAAAAAACTACTGTTGCTACCGATAAATTTATTTTAAGACAAGTAAAGCAAAATCCATTTATTACTTCCAGAGAAATAAAAGATATGTCGGCGCCACCATAAATTTAGCGAATACCCCTAAGTAGACAGACTCTATGTAATCGATCGGGGTTCTGGTTTTTCTCGCTATTCTGTCGAAACTAAAGTATTCATTTTCTTTATGATATGACTTCCAAGAACCCCAGGAATAAGGGACACACTTGTTTTTAACACGCAAGGGGGGCAAAACGGGGCCAGGGGACGAAATGAATATTGGGTGAGGTAGGGCAGTAATTATCGAGAGTTGGCTTGGAGAGGTCTGGTCCCGGATTGTCATGTCTCTCATCCTTCGATTCGATTATCATACGGTTTACCTTTTGTGAAAGAGATTATTGCCATAAGACATTTATCAGAATATAGGGTAGCCGATAGTTATTCGTTTACATATAAATTAGTGTAATCTCAGTGACATTTGTTATTAATAAATTGGCGGTATTGAGTGACTATTCCTAGTGTTTAACTTGAGACTCATGACTTCTGGAAGCGATTCTGCTTCTCCTTTTCTGACAGATATTTTAGACGAAAACCAAGTTTGTTCAGTAAGTTCGCGTACTGTGAGAAGAAGACTACAGAATAGCGAGCTAAAAACTGCAAGATCTGCTAAGAAACCTTTGCTTAGTAAAAGAAATTTGAAGGTCCGTCTTAATTTTGCAAAAGAATACGGAGATTGGACTGTTGACGATTGGGAAAAAGTCATTTTTAGTGACGAGTCAAAATTTAATTTGATCCATTCGGATGGGAAACGATATGTAAGACGGCCTGAAGGCAAAAGATGCGATCCAAAATATTTCCAATGGTCAAGCATGGCGGAGGATCCGTAATGGTCTGGGGATGTTTTTCTGGGTACGGTATCGGACCACTTCATCGAATAGAAGGCAATATGGATAGGTTCATGTATCAAGACATATTAGAGAATGTGATGGTACCTTATTCAGATGAGGTTATGCCTCTTAGACATTACTTTCAGCATGATAATGACCCTAAGCATGCTTCAAAATTCGTTAAGAATTGGCTAACAAAAGAAAAAATCAATGTTATTAAATGGCCATCCCAGTCTCCGGATCTTAATTCGATAGAAAATTTATGGGACTATCTGGACAGAAAAATTAGAACCAAAACATATAAAAACAAGGAAGAACTTTTTGAAAATTTAAGGCAAACATGGGCGGAAATAGGCGAAACTTTAATTAACAAGCTAATTGCGTCGATGCCAAAGAGAATATTAGAAGTAAGAAGGAACAAAGGATACAGTATTGATTATTAAAGAAAAGAGTGAACTTATTTTTAGGTTTTGTTTTTGTTATTTAAAAGAATTGTCAATTTATTTTTGCCCATACAATAATTTATATTTTAATTTTACATATATTTTTTTGTAAAACATTTGTTTAATTTACGAACATTATTTATCTAGAGTGGATAATTATATCATTAAAAAAAAGAATAAGATTATTGTTTCTCTTACTTAGTAAATTAAAAAAAAATGTATTTGTCAATTTACTTTTGGCCACCAGTGTATTTAAGCAAATCTTCATAAATGTAAACAAATCTTCAGGTAACAAAAAACTATCCTCAGTTTTTCGATTGGGCTTCATATCAAATTATTATAAAAAATTATCAATTCTTGGTTTAGTTTTTGCATGGCCAAAAATAGATAGACAAATACTAAAATTAATGTTATCAAGGCAGTTTAAATTCAAATTTTAAGAAAGATACGTGCGTTTAACTCTAGGAGAAATGCCTCGTGGAATAAAATTAACAATTGACTTGAAACGTCTAATTATTGACGATTACAATAACGGACTTAGGAAAATTGAAATTGCTAAAAAATTTTCTCTTAAAAGACAGTGTATTGTGTACTAAAACAATTTAATAATAAAGGAAATTTATGTCCATCTAGAAAAACTGGAAGACCTTCGAAAGTGACCCGTCGTATGAGAAGAAGAATTTTTAAGTTGTGAAAATTAATCCATTTATTTCGTCAAAAAAAAATTAAAGCAGAACTTGCTACGAATTGTGATGTTAATTGAAGCACACGGACTATCAGAAGAATTCTTCAAAACAGTGATTTTAAAACAATAACCCCGGCTAAAACACCGCTACTAACAAAAAAAACAGAGAAAAGGAAGAATGGAATTTGTCAAAAATTATGAACATTGAATAAACAAATGGCGACGCGTCATATTCGGTGATGAATCGAAATTCAACTTGATAAATTCTGATGGCAAATAGTATGTCTGACGTCCTGATAGTCACAGACTCGATCCCAATTATACTATTAAAACTGTTAAACACGGTGGCGGTTCCATAATGGTATGGGGCTGTTGTTCTCATTTTGGAACGGAGCCGCTTTTTAACCCTAGAATACTAATACTCGTAAAATTTACGACGCCCAATTATTTTCTCTCAAATTTGGCAACAACGGAAAATTTTATAGATATGGGTTTGCCAGTAGCTTCCTCATTTTTGCCGTACTAAACGTTGGTAGATACGCTTCAATTAAATTTTGTGCACAACTTTGTGAATCACCCATCTCGTCGTAAATATTACGACGCTTTAGTGTTATCGTCTTGTCAGCAATAAGACAAACAGGAGAATTGTTTCGATCATATGAAATTACGTTTCTTACGGTTCTATTTGCAATATAAATAATAGAGTAAAGCTAAGCTTTTTTTTATTTTTTATATTGCAAAAAGTCAAATAAGTCACTTACTCCATTGCAAATGCAACAAGAAATAGAAAGGATTATGAATGGAGAAGATAACTACAATGAGCCATACGAAGATAGTGGAAGTGATTGGGAGGAAGACCACTTAGACAAAGAATTGCTGCATTCTGACAGCAGTTTAGATGAATCTGACGTCATTGAGGAAGAATATCTCGTTCCAATAGAAGAACCTCGAAATGAAGCTTCATCGTCATCATCAGACTATCAACCTTTAGCAAAATTACGTAAAAAAACATTCTAATATTGTTTTCCTCAAAAAAGTAAATTTAAGAGGTAAGAATGGTCATGAGTGGACATCTAAACAGCAAATTTTGTCAAAAATAGTCAGTTCAAGAAACATTATTCATTTTATACCGGGCAACAAAGGCGAATCTCGTAAGTGTTCTTCTATAAAGGAATGCTTTTTGCATTTCTTCTATGATAATATTCTTGAAATAATTATTCGTCACACCAACGAAGAGATTGTCAGACAGTTTCAAATACGCTACTAGTTCCACGACTGTGACAAACATTTGCAAAGATGAGTTACTGGATTACTTGGAATACTGATTTTTTCTGCGGCCAAAAAAGACAATCATCTAAATACTAAACACATGTTTGAAGGGACGGTTTCGGGAATTTTCTATCGTGCCTATATGAGTAGAGAACGTTTTGCGTTTCTTGTAAACTGTCTCAGATTTGACGATAAAATTACCAGAGAAGAACGAAAGAAAAGTGACTTCTTCACTCATATTCATCAGATATGGAATATGCTTATGGAGATATGCAGAAGCTCCTATACTTCAGCATCTTATCTGACCATAGATGAACAACTGTTAGGATTCAGAGGAAGGTGTCCATTTCGAACGTATATACCCAACAAGCCATCAAATGACGGCATCAAGATAGTCATGTTATGCGATTCGTCATCGAAATATATGATTGATGCCAATCCATACTTGGGAAAAAGCACCAATACTGGTGGTCTGCCTCTTGCTAATTTTTATGTGAAAGAATTAACAAAATCGATCCATGGTAGTAATCGTAATATTACCATGGATAACTGGTTTACGTCAGTTCCTCTGGCGGATGAACTTCTGGAACAGCCGTATAAATTAACAATTATAGGGACTCTTAGAAAAAATAAAAAAGAAATTCCACCAGAACTACTGAACACTGACAATAGACCACGAGGAACATCCATGTTTTGCTTTGATAAAAACAAAACATTAGTTTCTTATTTACCAAAACCTAATAAAATAGTGATGTTACTTTCTACAATGCATGAAGGTGCCACGATTAGTGAAAATGGAAAACCGGACATAATTATAAATTATAATGAAACCAAGGCGGGAGTAGATACTTTCGATCAGTTATGCAGTAATATGAACTGCTCCAGAAAGACACGAAGACGGCCTCTTTGTGTTTTTTATGGAATAATTAACATAGCTACTATCAACTCATTTGTGATATACTGTGATAATTCATACAAAGCTAATAACAAACCCGTTTCTCGATTTCAGTATATGTTTGAATTGGGAAAAATTCTTGCTGAACCATGGATGCGTCAAAGATTAGATATATCTAATTTACGTCGCAATATTCGGGAGAATATACATGAAATCTTGGACATAAAACCTGTTCCTGAATCGGTTGATCCTATTGAAAAGAAACGAACCGTATGTTTCTTTTGCCCTAGTCGTCTGAGAAAAATGCCAAAAAAATTTTGTGTACAATGTAAACGAGCAATTTGCAGAACACACAACAGAAATTGTTGCCCGGAATGTCCATTTTCTTAATATTTAAAACTTTTTTTGAACTATATGTATGTGAGCATTCTTTGTCCATGTTGAAACAATTAATCAATTATCCGAAAATATCATGGGGTTCTGGCTCTAAATTCCTCCCAAGATAAGTGCGAGAAAATGGTAAAAGGGCTGCCACGAATCTCTTCGAATTTCTTGTTTATGTTAAGACCATTAATTGGCATTATCTGAAAGTGGTACAAGCTTTTGGTACCAAACTTCCCCGGATTAGCGTGGAAAGAGTGGGTTGTTTATAAATTTCTTTGGCATAGGTGAGAATGACGTTTAGGGGTTTGGTACCCGTGGGAAAAGAGTGGACAGCCCTTCCATCTTATCGGTTCTCTCGAAAAGAGGGGATGTGTTCTGTGTATGGATACCGGGTTGTATCGGGATTCCATTTTTGGTTCACGGAGAATAAAGAAGTGCTCTGAAAATTGTGTTTTCCTCTTCACCCTTGAACCGTAAATCTTACATGTATGTGAGCTTTTATGAAGAAAGTGATATAAGGGTGTTTATTGATTCGCCTAATGTGAGTGTGAAAATACATGTTGTCTCATAAAGATAGTGCTATAATCTGGCCTTAGGTATAAGGACAATGCTATAAACACTTGTTACTGTCTTATCACATTTTAGAAATGGACTTAGCTTGTAATAGTTAAATAGATTATCGGTGATAAAAGATGAATAGGGCCTGTTTATAATCTCGCCAAAAATATATGGAAGTGTGAAGGGAGTGATTCAGGGATGCGAGCGTGGGAAGAATGTGGAGGCCTAGGTGCCGGTTCTGGTGAAAAAGAACAGGTGCACCCAGGGTGACTCGGATACATTGTGTGGGGGGGCATTCGACCCCCGATCTCAGGGAAGTAAAGAAGTACTGCCAAGACTTGTGCTTTATTCTACCCTCCTTCATTATGTAATGGAACTCGCGAAACAAAACTCGGGAACACTTTTATAGGTTTTATTCCACTCGTTATGACACACACAACACTGAATCGTTACAAAACTAAAGATCTTAGGCTTTAATTGGCATTTAAAATGGAGAGAGTCAAGAGTTATATCAGTTCTATCGTTATTATTAGGGAAAAAGAATAGTGTAGAATAGAGAGTAGTACAAGGTTCGGGGTATCTTAAGTACTGAAACATGGGGGTCAGTACCCATAGGCGTACTCCGGGTTTAAACAATAGGCAACATAACCCACAGATGGTAACTTTCCAAATTCTTAACCCGTAAAGTCAAGACAATGGTAAGGAAGGATAATTTACAAGGGTGTTGCAGCTGAAATCTGATTTTGGCAAGAATGAGGATACTTTAGTCTTTTGTCTTGACGAGGAAGAGGAGTGAAAGTTTTTTATGAAGGGTAACCCTTATTGGCAGATAATGGGTTCTCGACATATGGCCATTCTGGACATACTACTAAAGCAGTGGAAATCCATAGGCGTAGCCTAAGGGTACATTACAATTACCCTTAAAACAATTTTCTGACATGTATTTTGTTATAGCAGAACTTTGTTAATCTCTATTGGAAAATAAATTTTCTTTTTGAAAATAGTACATTATTGTGACGTCGTAAATTTTACGACGTATTACTATTACAGTATATACAAAACATATTAGTATTCTAGGGTTAAAATCGAAGGCAAGATAAACGGTTTCGATTACTTAAATATTTTGGCAACTCAAATGGAACCATATGCTGAAAGAACTATGCCTCTAAAGCATTGGTTCCAACAAGACAATGACTCTAAGCATACCTCAAAAGTAGTTCAGAAGTGGCTTAGAGGTAACAAAATAAATCTTATTACATGGCCTGCACAGAGTTATATGACTATTTACGAGTGATAATTATTAGTATAATGCTAGCCCGACAAACACATAAATTTATAGCCGAGTGTTATGTTGGTAAGACCATAAAGGTCATAAACTATCTTTAAGGATGCTGAAAGGGATTCAGGTTTCATGTATGGTTGTTGATTGTAATCTTAAGAGAGACTAAACAGATCACTCGCCCTTACTTAGGAGAGGCATCTCATTAGGTCCAAATTTGTCACTAGATGAACTTGTGTTTAAAACGCTATTCGTTAAAGAATATATATGTGAGCTTTCATAAAGTAAAGTGACACGGGGTTAGTTATTAATTCACTCAAAGCAACCAATAAACCTGCCACCTTGCAAGGATAGTGTTATATCTTATCCTTGGGCATATGTGGTATGTCACAAGCACCTATGAGTGTTCCCTTGGAAATGGACTAAACTTGTACTTGTAAAAGTAGATCGTTACGTTAAAAGATAAAGAGGGTCTGTTTTTATCATATGGGGTGTGATGAAGGAATAACTGAGGGATGTAAGCGTGGGAAGAATGTGGATGGTATGGTAGGTTTATTGGCTGGGAAAAACAGATACCCGGGGAATGACTCCAACACCTTGCGAGGGGCATTCCATTCTCAATCGTTGGCAAATAAAGAAGTCCCTCACAAACTTGTGTTTTTTTGTTTTCGCTATAAGAAGAAGTTTCTTTCTTCTGACATCAGAAGTGGGATTCAACTCGCGTAAAGTACCGCCGAGACATAAGTCGGTCCGACGTGAACTATACCGTGTGGAAATATAGCTTGACGAATTTGAGGTGTAGTGAGTTCACTCTAAACGCAAATATGGAAGAATTTGTGAAACTGTTCGCCGAATCCGTGAAGGCATTACACGACAGAAATAAAAGTGCAGTGTCGACATCAGTGACCATCCCGATTTTCGACCCTTCATCGGACATCCACAATGCCAGTAAATGGTGTCTTGAAATCGAGAAATTGGGGACCTTGTTTGATTGGACGGACTACGAATTGCTGACGAGGAGCACTCCCGGCCTTAGAGGTGAGGCTGCCAAATGGTTTGCGACGTGGGAACCAGATGAGAAAACGTGGGAAGGTCTAAAGCATGAACTATGTAGTGTTTTTCCGACAAAAAAGAACTTAAGCGAGAAATTGCGGAGAGCCAGTCTCTTCACTAGTGATTTGGCGGGTTCGTACTGTGAGTATGCCAGAAAAAAATTATCCTTGCTGAAATCTTTGAACGTCAACTTAACCGAAAGTCAATATTTAGAAATAATTATTGAGGACATCGACGATGTCCAAGTCAAGACGTCTGCCTTCAACAGTAAAATTAATAAGGTCAGCGAATTATTGGATCTTTTAGCGAATTATAGTAAAAATAACCGTAAATCCGATTCCGGTAAACTTAAAAGGAATTATCCATATGACGTAAAAATTCAACGAAACCCTGACGTCAAGGTGTGTTTCATTTGCAACGATCCTGGACATCTTAGTCGTGCCTGTCCAAAAAGAACAAGATTCGGTCATTCCGTAGATAATGTTAAAGGTAAATTCCCGGATAGAAGTAGGCTTACCTGTAGTTTTTGCCATAAAGCGGGGCACAGGGTTGATGACTGTTTCCAGAGAAAACGGGAACAACCGTCCACCTCTCGCCAGGTGAACTTTTTTTGCGCGAACTTAGACGAAAATTTCTGCACCCAATTTAAAATCCAAGGTGTCTCGGTCAATTGTTTGGTAGACACCGGCGCTGAGTGCAGCTTGATCTCGGATAAGATCGTTAAGCAATTAAACTGTAATCTAGAACCAACCTTTCTAACCTTGCATGGCATAGGAGCATCTTCCCTAATTGTAAACACTAAGACAATTTTACGTATAGAGAGAGACGGCACTGCTTTTGAGCTTGTCTTTTTTGTGGTTGATAGTTCCGCCATTGTCCCCGACTGCATATTAGGTCGTGATCTTTTCAATCACCCTGGGGTCCAGCTCCTTACAGACGACAAGGGCACCTGTATTTATTTAAAAGATGACCGGGAGTCGTTGCCTAAGGCTGTAAACACCATTTCCGTTTCGGCGGAAGTTGTGAAGACGCCCTTACGGGGACAAGATTTAGAGAATCTGCTGGCATTGCTCACGAGGTATGGCCAATTCATCACTGTTGGAAGTTCTGTGTCACCGATTACCACCGCGGAACTAGAAATTAAGTTAAGGGACGACAAAGTAGTCAACTTCCGACCGTATCGAATGGCTCATTCCGAACGAGAAAAAGTCAAATTAATTATTAAGGAATTGCTCGAACATAATATTATACGCGAAAGCAATTCCCCTTTCGCAAGTCCCATAGTTCTTGTCCACAAAAAGGACGGGGGCACTCGTATGTGCTGTGATTTCCGGGCGTTGAATAAAATCACTGTCAAGGATCGTTTTCCCTTGCCCAGAATCGACGATCAGCTCGACCGCCTAGGTAAAAATAAATACTTCACCACCTTGGATATGGCATCTGGATTTCATCAGATACCAATAGCCAGGTGTTCGATCGAAAAGACTGCTTTCGTGACGCCTGATGGGCACTATGAATATTTGCGAATGCCGTTCGGTCTCTCGAACGCGCCGGCTGTTTTTCAGCGGGCGATTTGTGGTGCCCTGGGCGATTTAAGGGATAAGGATGCCATGGTTTACTTGGACGATATACTTATTCCTTCAATGACCATACCCGAAGGTTTGGACAAATTAGCTAGAGTTTTGGACTGTCTCACGGAAGCAGGCTTTTCGTTAAATATCAACAAATGTAACTTTTTTGTAAAGCGAATTGAGTATTTGGGCCAGGAAATCTGTGAAGACGGTATACGGCCGGGGAAGAATAAAGTGGACGCCCTCTTGAGGGCCCCCGACCCATGCAATGTCAAACAGGTGCGGCAATTTATGGGTCTTGCTAATTATTTTCGTAAATTTGTTCCGGAATTGGCGGCACGTACGGCTTGCATCACGAAATTAACAAAGAATAGCGAGCCCTTTTATTGGGGTGATGATCAAAAAATCGCGAAATCTTATGTTTGCGCCTTCCTTAGCCAGCGGCCTTTACTAGCTGTCTTTGATCCGGCTTTGGAAACGGAACTTCATACAGATGCCAGCTCGGTAGGGTACGGAGGCATTCTCTTTCAGAAACACGATAACCAATTGCGAGTGGTTGCCTATTTTTCCAAGAGAACATCGGGCGATGAGTCGAAGTACCACTCCTACGAGTTGGAAACCCTGGCAGTGTATTACGCCATTAAGCATTTCCGGGTTTATTTACTTGGCATGAAGTTCAAGGTCGTAACCGATTGTAACTCCCTTAAGTTATCTCAAAATAAAAAAGAGTTAATACCAAGAGTAGCTCGATGGTGGTTATTTTTACAATTGTAAAGCACCCCGGGTTACGCATACGTAACAATACCATATATGTATTAACCTCTTACATTATTTCTTGTGCTATTTTCTCATGGAAACCTAAGGACGATATTAGAACTTAATTAGAATGTATATTTACGTAGAAACACAATTCCTTTGTATAACTAACCCATCAAATTGTAATTAGCTGAGACTCAAAGTCTCAGTACTGTTTAAGGTTCAAACTACCCTTATTAATGTACTTTAGCAAAGTCCACGTAGATATCATATATATAAATAGGGCAGTCAAGCAGTTAAGAAAAAGTCCGGCAGAAACCTTCAGACTGATCCTAAAAGAAACACTTACATAAAAGGGTCTTTACGCCTCGCTCCCGCTCTTGTATTATCGAGAAGTTAATAAAGTGTTATATTTTTGACTCGCGTATAGTTATTCCAACCCGGCACATTACACAATCATACGATTTCGAAATTGAATATCGCAAGGGAAAGTATATCCAACACGTGGACTACTTTAGTAGGAACCCCATTGAGGAGGTCGTTGGCCCGGAGGTCGTAAAAGTTCAAACTGTGACCACGGACAATTGGTTAAAGAGGGCCCAAAGAAAAGATCACGAAACCCAAGGCATCATTAACAAACTAAACGAAGGGAAACTTACAACCGACTATTTTTGTCAAAACGAATTATTATTCCGAAAAATTAACCCCGGTCGAAATCCGCCTCTTTACCGCGCTTTCATACCCAAGGGTAGCCGATTAGGATTACTAAGATTATTTCACGACGAACAATGCCATATCGGCCCCGATAAAACCTTAGCCAAAATAAACCATTACTTTTGGTTTCCTGGGATGGCGAAGTTCGTAAGGAAATATTGCAATCATTGTTTGAAGTGCATTATTAGCAAAAATCATACTGGTCCTAAGCAGGCATATTTGCACCCTATTGATAAGAAACCGATACCGTTTCATACAGTCCATGCCGACTGTGTGGGTCCGTTCCCGACTTCGACCGAGGGTTATAAACATTTATTACTGTTGGTTGACTCTTTCACGAAATTTTTGTTTTTGGCGCCACTTAAGACTCTGTCAGGTACTGAGATGTGCAGTGCCTTGACCCTGTATTTGAATATGTTTGGTATCACGAGAAGGTTGATCTCTGATAGGGGTACGAATTTCACTGACGGCGCGGTTCAAAAGTTACTCTCGAAACTGGGTATTCAGCAACATTTTATTGCTAAAAGTGCTCCGCGAGGTAATGGGCAGGCGGAACGCTATGTAGGGACAATAACCAACTTGCTTAGGGCAGAATTAACTAATAAAACGGAGTGGCCGAATGTAATTCAAAAATTGCAAAACACGTTGAACACTACTGCGCAGAAGACAACTGGCTTTTCGCCAGTGTATTTATTAACGGGGGTAGAGGGTAGTAGCGCCGATGTAAAAACCTTGACGGCATCCATTTCTTTGAAGGACGTCCCCAATAATTTACTAAGCGATCGAGAACTGGCACACGAACGTATGAAAAAGCAAGCAGATTTGGCGAAAAATCTGTTTGACACAAAGAGGAGGTCAAACAAGGTATTCGTAACAGGTGACTACGTCTATCACCCTTCAGGCAATAGTCATTTGGCAAAATTAGACGACAGGTACGAGGGACCATTTGAGATAACTCAAGTCCTCCCTAACGAAAGGTATGAGCTAAAAAGTCTTGCGTCGAATCGAAAACGAATTGTGGCCAAGGACATGATTAGATTATGGCCTGATGACTTGTCGGACAATTCGTGAGTTATTAGTTCACATTTTAGTGTAGGGTTGTTGGAAGCGGGACGCTTCGCAACCAATGTTTAATTGATCTGTTGAAAGCGGGACGCTTTGCAGCTCATACTCTTCTATTATCTTTTATTATTTTTGTAACGTTGTTGGAAGCGGGACGCTTCGCAACTGAGATTAGTTGACCTGTTAAGAGTGAAGCATTGTATAGTTCTTATTCGTATTGTAGTGATGTTAAGGGCGGTACATTTCGCAATATGTGTTTTGTTGTCACATTGTGAGCTATCGCACTTCGCGCCCTGTAGTCTTACTGATACCTAGTTCTAAGTTCTCTGTATATTACTTTTCTGTTGATAATTGCTAGGGGAATTCGAGAGCGAATTTAGAGTCAGGATTGGCCGTGTGAGCTTTCATAAAGTAAAGTGACACGGGGTTAGTTATTAATTCACTCAAAGCAACCAATAAACCTGCCACCTTGCAAGGATAGTGTTATATCTTATCCTTGGGCATATGTGGTATGTCACAAGCACCTATGAGTGTTCCCTTGGAAATGGACTAAACTTGTACTTGTAAAAGTAGATCGTTACGTTAAAAGATAAAGAGGGTCTGTTTTTATCATATGGGGTGTGAAGAAGGAATAACTGAGGGATGTAAGCGTGGGAAGAATGTGGATGGTATGACAGGTTTATTGGCTGGGAAAAACAGATACCCGGGGAATGACTCCAACACCTTGCGAGGGGCATTCCATTCTCAATCGTTGGCAAATAAAGAAGTCCCTCACAAACTTGTGTTTTTTTGTTTTCCCTATAAGAAGAAGTTTCTTTCTTCTGACATATATATTATTCAACAATTAAATAGCATTTATTATTACACTCACGATTTAACCTACATAATTATAGTATGGTATGGTTATGTTGGTAATTTGTCTGTGCACATTTTGAGCATTTGCTATGAAATTTCTGTAATAAAATGCTTTGAAATAAAAATTGCATCTATTAATAAAATTGCAAATATCTTTTAAACAGTTGGCTTTAGCGACATTTAACAAATATACCTTTTTTAAGCAGAAAAGATAGGGTAAAAGGTTTTTCTATTCGAAATTGACATACACTGTGGCAGAAAAAAGTTTTAACGGTTTAAAAGTGTCCTAATGGTTGCTTGTGGTGCCCTCTAGAAGATACATCAAAATCGTTTATAAATCTCATTCCAAAAAACCCCTGAATACAAAATTTCGTGAAATTAGTTTGAAGAAGTCAAAAGATATTAAAAAAATTTGATTTCCTTGTTCAACTTTGACACCCTGTAACTCCGTTATTATCAACTTTTGTACTAAGGCAAATCTAGTTAAATCGACTTATTATGAGTTGTACTATATCTGATAGAGCGTTGTACACGGAGTATCCGGACACCCTGTATATCGTGAATCACTTTCGTACACATCCATATAGTATGCTATCGAAGTGCAATTTATTATCATCTGAAAAATGGGTCGTATCGCAAATAAGAAGAACATTAGTTATGAAATTAGACAGTTAGTGATTTTCAATTATGAAAAATGTTATTCATGCCAAAAAATAGGTGCTATGATAAATCAAATTAAAAGCTCGGTAGGAGACATAATATCGAAGTATAAAAATGAAGATGGAATTATGCCATTGAAGCAATCAGGCCATCCACGAATTCTTAACGAACAAGATTACCGACTTATTATGCGCAAAGTGTGAGAAAATCCTAAAATTAGAGCCCCTAAATTGCAAATGGAAATGGAAAAATTTCATGAAAAAAAAGTGTCAGCGAAAACCATTCGAAGATATATTCGTGATCATAGTTTTCATGGTCATGTAGCCAGGACAAAGCCCTGGTTAAATAAGAAAAATCAAAAAGTCCGATTTGAATTAGCCACTGAACACATTTCTAAGGATGAGGACTTCTGGAATAACGTTATTTTTTGCGATGAATCTAAATTTAATATTTTTGGATCGGATGGTAGGCAAATGGTCTGGAGAAAAGCAAATACTGAGCTAAATAACAACAATTTATGTCCCACGATTAAACACGGAGGAGGTTCTGTAATGGTTTGGGGGTGTATAATTATCGCAAGGTGTGCACGAATTAGTTTTTATTAAGGGAATAATGGATAAGATATATTACCTTAACTTATTATAGTAAAATCTTTTAAAAAGTGCTGAAAAAATGGGATTACTGGATCGGTTTAAATTTTATCAAGACAATGATCCTAAGGACAGTACTCGAATAGTGAAAGAATGGTTGTTGTATAATTGTCTAAATGTGATAAAAACACCACCGCAATCCCCGGATCTCAACCCTATTGAGAATGTGTGGCATCAATTAGACGTTCAAATTCGACAACATCAGAATACAAATAAGGAAACATTAAAAAGAGTATTAACTGAAGAATGGCTTAAAATTGATACACAATTTATAAAAAAATTAATTTCTTCCATGTCAAGCCAATTGCAAAGGGTTCGGAACCAAAATGAAGGTTATACGAAATATTAATTTTTAGAATAATTGCAACAATTACCGTTTTTTGTCATGTTTAAAATCGGCGTCCGAATATTTTTGTGATTTGATAAAAATGTTATTTAAACAGATTTGTTATTATTTCTCTAGTTGTATATGTTTTTTTGTTTATGAACTTATTAAATATTAGTATGTATGTTAGGGACGCAAAGTTATTGGCTTTTGTTTCTTTTTATTTTTTTATTGTTGTTAATGTTAGGTTTATTGTGTATTGGCATTTATTCCCTTAAGTTACACCCATGTACTGCGATACTTATTCGGAGAATACCATCTGGGTGCCAGACCACATGGCCCATCATTCCAAAGCTAAGGGTACGCTTTGATTGGGAAATGTGCACTGTATGTCCATAGTCCGGAAACGGTCTGCAGATGGAGATATAGATTTTAATGGTCATTTTCGTCTTAATATCCTTGTCTTTGTATGTCAATGCTCTGAAGTGTTTCGTCGTTTGATTTTTGGTGGCATTTCGCGTTAGCCTCCATCTGTAGAAACAGGTTTTTCTACAGCTTTCGCGATGGGTTTGTTGTGTATGACAAGTGCTGTATCGTCAGCGTATTTTAGTACGTATACTGTTTTGTCAAAGTAGTTTCTGTCTTGTGAGTTGTATATATTATGGCAATATATGTTGTAAAGAAATGGCGAAAGTGGCGATACCTATGAGAGTCCTTGTTCGGGGCGAAAGTAAAGGATAGGGTGCTGCCTATGCATACTTCTAGTTTCCTGTTTTCGATTAAATGTGTTAAAAAAATGTCTTACTCCATGTAATAAATATTTTGGTGTATTTAGTTTGTAGTTTATATAGCAGTCTTTTGTGTCCAGACACCGCCGAAAGCTTTATTTGTCCATGAAGGGACATGCTGTTTTATTGTCCATTGATAATATCTGGCAATGGCGTCCGCTTTATCCTCATCTGTGTGTAGTTCTGTTCCGTTTTCATTTATTGTGCCGATAATTTTAATTTTTTTCGTATCGCACGAGTTTTTTATTTTCAACCAATACATCTGTTAAGTTCATTGTTATAGTTAGTGGTACTTGGTGATTTCGCTTGCCTAACGTTACGCCCAAGTGGTCACACTGTCTTCTTGTTTCCAACACCGAGTAGATATGGCACACATGGCCCTTGATTGGGAATGTTGCTGTGAAATCTATCACCATCAGTATTCACAGTCCGCAAATGGGGACTTTATTTACGACCATAAAAGCGATAATTTTTGTCTGTTTTAAGCAACACGCTGAGTGAAGAAAGGCATTAGCAATAAATCACGGTCCCACCAAGATTTAGGGGGACGCCTGGCGGTGTCCGCATCTTCTAGTGGGTTGTGAGTGTAAGAAAATTCGAGAACACGACCCTATTCATTCTTTTTCGACCCTTCTCAACAACTCGAGAGCGACAGTTGCCTGCATCGATCCGCGATGAATTTCAAACCCCCTTTATTTCTATTGTTTCTAACTTTGAAGCTATTTCTTTACCTTGTTAAGTACCAGTGTTTGAGTATTGCTTGAATAAATCGAAGCAGTAAATAATCTAGTGAGTACTTCCGAGTTTCATCGTTCGCGAATCACGAAGTTAACAAAACAACATTAGGGGTGGTCACTCGCGCCAGTTAGAGATCGAACCCTCCTAGCCCGTACATTTGGTCCTTCGAGCCGCATTTGGTTTCGCATCATCACGGAAGACGCCGAAGCAGCTTCGCAGCAATCAACGAATCACGTGCCAAAAGGTCAGTCCTTTCCATATTGATAATTTACCCTTAACCATTTGTCAGTTTTCCCACCTGTTTCTGGGTTATAAGTCGCCACGATTTCATTCGAAAAGAAACAATTTCATTTAGGGCTAGCCGCAATCCCTCGATAAGCTAATTACCAATCACAAATTGCATAGGCAAGGTGTAATAGCCGCGAAAAAATCAAGTAACCCCATTCTATTTAATTGTCCTCGAATAAAGAGACAGCGTCTCAACATATCGTTAAAAAACAAGCAAGTTGTAGCATTGTCACAATGTCTTTCTCAGGTGAGGATCAGAGGTCCATAGAGCTTGAGTTAAAAAAAATAAAAAATAGCAGAGCGCAAACAAAGAGCGAGTTGACGCGTTTTGCAACCCTTTTAACCAAGACCGACCTAGTACAAGTCCATCAATCTTCTGCAAGCTAGATACGACAGCGCGAAACCACTATTAGACAAATTCAAGCTAATCCAAACGGAATATGAAGAATTATTAATTAGTTATTTTCCCGATAATTACAATGAAGAACAGCTTGCAGAAGATCGGGATACCTTTGAAACCCGATATTTTGAGACCTTGGCAGCGGTGCAAAAGGTTTTAGAAGATCATTTGAACAATTGAACTTGCGACAACCGCGGCGTGTCAAAATACGGGAGGAGCGGCGCCAAGCGTCAGGCTCCAACTCGGTACAGGCGTACTACCAAGCACGGCCGTCAAGCTCCCGTCACTGACCTTATCGGGATTTAACGAGAAATACGCGGATTGGCAAGGTTTTCAGGATATGTTCGTCGCGATAATATAGAACAATGGTACACTCTCTGACGCTCAGCGTCTTTATTATTTGTCGGCTTCCTTACAAGGGGAAGCAAAAAATATAATAGCCTCCCTGGCCCTCACTGATGCAAACTATACTACTGCATGGGGATTACTCAAAAGGTGTTACGAAATTAAAAAATAATTATAAACTCCCACTTGAAGGAAATAATGGGCTTGCCCATTTTAACTAAAGAGTCACACGCTCTTTTAAGAAATTTGTCAAACAATTTTTGAAAAAACTATCGCACCCTCGAGACTCTAGGCGAAAAGGTAAGCGAATGGAATACGATCTTGGTCCACATACTAGTGTCCAAGTTAGACATTAACACAAGGCACAAGTGGGAGGATTACTGTGAGCACTTAGATTCGCCAGAGATCGACGACTTTGACGAATTCATAATCCAAAGGGGCAAAAAATTGGAAGCGTTGGACACGAAGGATTGTTCAATCGTCAAGAGAGTCGACAATTCGAAATCGTTTGTTATCTCTGAAAGCACCTATCATCCGAAATGCCCTCTCTGCAAGGAAGAGCACTTCATATACCTTTGCGACAGCTTCAAAAGGTTGTCAACCTCGGATCGGTACGATAAGGTATGGAAAATGAAGCTGTGCACCAATTGCCTACGTTATGGGCACAAGGTCTCCGAATGCAGATCATCGGGCTGCAAGATACAGTGACTCCCGAAAATATTCAGACATCTACACTTCACACACATCGTTTTCTTTTATGTATTATTATAATGTAAATAACCAATTATGAACTAGGACGTTGGAATATATTTGGTATCAGCTTTTTCTTGCTCTCTTATATTTAATATTAACTAACAATACTATAAAATCAAACAAAAGTTACAAAACTACACATTTTTGGCATCACAAAAATTTTCGGACAGTAAAGTTTTGAGCACGTTAAGAACAAAATATAAGTTATTTATATTTAAACACGAGCAATATTAATATTTTGTATGTCCTCTGTTAAGACTTGAGGTGCCAAGACTTGATATGTTAGTTAATGTAAGTCCCAAAGCTACGCCCCTGCACATCTTGTATTTGCTTGCTTCCCAGATGTCACGACCCGCCATAGTTGATACAAATGTTTTATTAGTCAAAATTCCTCGGCTTTGTGTTCTTCCATAGGAACTATATTGCGAGGCAATCAAACTATAAAATGTGCATGGGATGTAGTCCTTGGGTGTCGAAATATCCCATCGTTACCCTTAGCGGTAGGCAAAATTGAGGATACCGTCACGTTCCGTTCGGAACGACGGCCATATTCCGGTCACGGGATAATCTGTTCTGGTCGTCGTTCTGGGCATAATGGGATTCCTTCAAGGGAAAGTCATCCCGAGTAGTAGTACGCCTATGTCGGTTGGCCATTACCTCCCAGTACTTAAGGGCTGGGAGAGGGTGGAATCTCTCTCTTTTATTTCTGCTCGTCTGCACAGTTACAACTCTGACCATTATCGCTGACGGTTCAACACCTCAAACACCCGACAAAGACAAATTCGTACTAATACTCGGCCACGTAACCAAGTAATCTCGTGTTCGCTTCAAGTTTAGTTTAGTAATAACTATTTACGAATCATTTAATAAATAGTGCAATAGTTTGACGGGTTGTCCTAATTCCGAGATTTTCGGGAGATCCCACGTGTACCTTGCTAAGCAGGTATATAGTCCGTCCTGGACTCTCGTAACATAAAAGTACAACGTCGGTAACGTGAACCGACAAGTACTACAAGTAGTGCTCGCGTGTAAGCGCTCTCGTATAATAACTCGCGGGTGGTATCTCCAACCTCCAAGGAAGGAACCCCTGCCTATCGTTCAACATCCTCCTTTATTGTCTATAATGACTTGAAGCCGTCTAGGCATAGACAAAACAATTTTTTTTAAATTAAATTAAGGTCAATTTTGCGCCACTCCTCCAGTAACACTCTTTTTAGCTCATTTTTATTTGATATCGAATGTGATCTTACTTGCAAATCCAACTGATGCCATACATTTTCAATTGGATTAAGACCCGGAGACTGAGCTGGGGTTTTAAGGACCTTTGGACAGTTATAGAGCATCCACTTCTTAACAACCATTGCGTTGTGTTTGGGATCATTGTCTTGATAGTACTTAAAGCTTTCTTGAATACCCATATCAGTAGCACTTTTTAACAAATTATTTTTTAAAATGTTTAAATAAACCATTTTGTCCATTATCCCATCAATGAAAACTAATTCCCCAACCCCTTTGGACGAAATGCAGCCCCACACCATCACTGATCCGCCACCGTGTTTCATAGTAGGACGTAAATTGCTACTTTTAAGTTCTTCATTGGGTCTCCTCCACATCATTTGTCGTCCATCCGACCCGAATATATTGAATTTTGATTCATCCGCAAATATTACATCGTCCCAATAGTTTTCAGGTTTTAAAATCATCTCCGATGCAAATTCTTTTCTAAACTTCTTATTTTTGCAATGAAGCCATGGCTTTTTTCTAGGTACTCTACCATTAAAACCATTTGCTCTTATACATCTTCGCACAGTTTCTGGAGACACCTTTTCACCAGTTTGATTTTCTAGAGATACTGTCAGTTTAGGGGCGCTAATTCTGGGATTTTCCTTAATTGTCTTCATGATGTATCGCTCCTCTCGGTCATTTATTAATTTTGGACGGCCAGTTTGTTTGATAGAAAGAATTCTGTCTTCAACTTTATACCGGTGAATAATGTCTGCAACGGTACTTTTGCTCAAATTAAGCTTTTCTCCAATTTTTCTGTACGACAACTTCTTCTCATTATTAAAAATTACCAATTTCCGTAAATCGAAACTGATATTGGCTTTATTTTTTACTCTACCCATTTTTACGGCTTAAAAATACAAATAGGCCTTGTGGATAACTTTAATGAGCAAAATTAAACACTATTTAAATATTAGACCCAACACAACATACTCTTTTCTAGATAAAACTGCGAGTTACTATAAATGTCCGAATATTTTTGTTTAGGTTGTTTTTGTTATGTTGATAAGATATTCAACTTTTTTATATCTTGATAAGGAATTACAAATTTTGTTTTTCAATGTTAATAAATAAAAAGCAATACCAGCACATATTCCAAAGAGTCGCTTCATAATTACTTATTTTAAGATGTTTATACACAAATATAGAGTACATGAATAAGTGTCCGAATATTTTTGGGAGTCACTGTATGCCGTCAGAGGCATGCAATGTTGCTACATAAGCCACAAGGCGCTAAGGTGAACGAAAGTCGCGATATCGGTGGTAACAATCGAAAAGGCGGTGACGAACGGTCAAGTAATCCAGAAGGAACCCACGAGTAAACGCCAGTGGACGCAATAATGACAAACACTTGTCAAAATTCGAAAGGCTGTTTTGTCCTATTATCAACGGCCATCGTGGACGTGTTCCGCAAGGACAAGACCCGAATCCCATGCAGAGTTCTGCTAGACTCAGGAAGTCAATCAAACTTTGTTAGTTATGACATGCTCAAAAGATTCAGCCTAAATCCTTCTCGGATTGATCTTCCAGTTACAGGAATCAGTCGAATGAAAACAAAAATTTCGCATAGCGCTGAGATATCGTTAGCCTCTCAAAACACAGGTTTTAAAATAAGACTAAATTTCCTCGTATTGCCGACGATAACGGATCTCACCCCCCAAAATCATTTTGACGCGTCCAGTTTGAACATCCCTCACGAATTAACTGTTGGATACCCGTCCAAATCATCTGCTATGCCTCATCTCAAACGAAGCGATAACCAATATACATAAATCGCTCAACTTAAGGGATGTTCTGGTTTGACCGTGAGAACCATTAGGTAAAAATATTCTCGAGTACACTTAACACACCGTGACTCTGTCGCCACTCACCAGTCCCTATCAGTAATTTGGCCCTTCGCAGAATCACATGTGTTAAGACATTAATTGCAAAAACCTTTTAAGGTCTGTTTGTTATTCAATCTAAAAATCCTAAGCTCGTGGGAATCTACCAAACCTGTGTTCTGATTGGTCGACTAGAACAAAATGGGCTGAAACCAAATTCTGCTCGTTTTTTCCCTGCCCCTTTTTTTTGGAAAAAATCATTAGTCAATACTAGAGATTCGAACGCGCCTAATACAGAATAGTTATCACAGATTTTTAAAATATAGACTTGTTGACGTTACGGTAGTTTTTTGTCTCGACCATCGTCCTAATTTGACGTGGCGGTATCCACGTACAAAAGAATACCTGGTGTCAGAAGCTTTTTCCCTTAAGACTCCAACAGAAATTTTGGTGTCAGAAGTGGGATTTGGCACTACAACTCCGAAGATTTATAGCCTCTACGGTTCTCCAGAGTTGGCGGATTTCAATCCCTTGAGTGCAACCATCCATCGAGTCCAACCAGCTACCGTTCAACATAAACTGTAAGTACAGATCTTGATTGACTTTAGTGTAACTTTGGCGGTAAGAGCATAAGTATCCTCACTATCAAGTTCCCTTTTAACACTCAACCAACGTTTTACACACGTACATACCAAAATTACATTTTTGTTCCAAAAAAAAAAAAATAAATAAATAATAATAATAATCCCGAATCAATTCAATAATGGCAGAGTTTCAATTATCTTTCCTTTGCTCTCTCATTCCCAAACCATTTGACGGCAAAAGAGAGGAATATCACGAATTCGTGACAAACTGCAACAATGCGGTAGAACTCGCTTCGGAGGATCAACAAAAACCTCTGTTTGTATTTATAATCTCAAGATTAACCGGAAGCGTTAGGGCGCAACTCCAAGGCAAAGCCTACCAAAATTGGGTGGAATTAAAGGAAATACTATCCTCTTTTTATCAAGATAAAAAGCATTATATCCAACTTATGGAGGAATTAAATACTTTAAAGCAAAATCATTCAGAATCGGTCGTTGCATTCCATGGAAGAGTAGATAAAATTACAGTCAGACTTCTAAATAGTTTAACTTATAAATCCAGGAGTGAAGAAATTGGGAAAATAGAAACAATTAAAGAACTAGCCTTAAACCGTTTTATACACCATTCTAAACCAGATATTTCACGGTTCCTCCGGTCACAACAAATTACTAAAATTTCGGAAGCACTTACTAAAGCCATCGAAGAGGAACGCGCCATAAACATATCTAACCAAGAGTTTAAGCCAAAAAACCAAAAATTCTGCAAATTCTGTAACAAAAGTGGTCATGACATCAAAAACTGTTATAATCGACAACTCAAAGATACATTCATTAATTATAACCGACCCGCTTTTTCACAAGAACAACGTAACTCTTACGGTCCTCACCAGCCTAATCCTTCAAATAAATTTTGCCGATATTGTAAGAAAAATGGTCATATAATAAGTGAATGTAGGAAACGCGAATATAACAATAATAAAAAACTACAAACTCAAGAAAATTCACAAGGATTATCATCACCTAACTCTTCAAATCCCAAACCAGGGGTACATTTAAACTCCCTGAGTTCCCAGGTGAGCGCCGCACCTGTGGATCAAAGCATTTTGCTGGCGTAAAATTAGTTAATTCCATATCCCAAGCATTCAAAATACCAACCCAAACTCTAAATCTTTCTAACTCTCAATCTCTAAATCCTAAATCGCAAAACCAAAACGAAAATCTTTGCATGTCTAATTCTAAACCTCGGCAATTGAATTCGCAAAAGCCAAATTCAAACCATATAAATTCTAACAAGGCGAATGTTCTTGTCATTACCGATAATGTAGTGTACATAAAGGCAATTTATCAAGGCATCGAGTTTAAATTTATTCTAGATACTGGTGCAAGCGTGTCTTTAATAAAACTTCCGAAATTAAAACAAACTCAGTCAAATTATAATCCCTCGGAAGTACTAACTCTAAATGGACTCAGTGCTAATGCTCCCGTTGCCACTATTGGCAGCATCGAAATCCCTCTCGAAATCTATGATAAAAACCTAGTTGTAAAGTTTCACATCGTAAAAGCCGAAACAAATATACCTTTCGATGGTATCATTGGCAATGATTTTCTAAAAGACAAAGAAGCTAATATCTGTCTAAAAAATCGGGCTCTAACCTTAAACACATTTCCTTGTCCGATTCCTCTATACTCCAATTCCAACCCATCAAACGAACATACCTACTACGTAAATCCTAGATCTGAAACCATTGTCGAGCTAGATGTCCTAAATACCGACATGACCGAAGGTATTTGTCCCGAAATCGAAATTTGTCCAGGTGTGTTCTTGGCTAAATCATTAGTTAAAGTTCAAAATAATAAAGCTATAAGTACCATATTAAACACGACAGAAAAGAAAATCAAAATTAATCATATCAGGTTAGTACTTGAACACTTCCAGCAAAACAATTCAATTATTCTGAACTCAAACTCAACGACTGATGCGAAATATCGCGACAGAGACCGACTCAACCTCCTAGCGGACAATCTACGTTTAGAACATCTAAATCCAGAAGAAACGAAATCAATTTTAGATCTTTGTTCCGAGTTTAACGACATATTCTATTTACCCGATGATCAATTAACCTATACTAGAGCGGTCCAATACGAAATTAAGGTCACTGACCCTACGCCTGTCAACACAAAACTATACCGTTTCCCAGAGGTCCATAAACAAGAAGTCGACAAACAGGTAAAGAAGATGTTAAAACAAGGCATCATTCGACCCTCTGCTTCACCTTATTGCAGCCCCCTTTGGATTGTACCCAAAAAAATGGACGCATCCGGCGAAAAGAAATGGAGAATTGTGGTAGATTACAGGAAATTGAACAACATCACTATTGGTGACTCATTTCCTCTCCCCAATATTGAAGAAATATTAGACCAATTAGGGCATTCACAGTACTTCACAACCTTGGATCTGGCTAGTGGATTTCATCAGATTGAGATGAAGTCTGAAGACGTGGGCAAAACAGCGTTTTCAACACCTTTCGGGCACTACGAATTCACCAGAATGCCATTTGGATTACGCAACTCACCTAGTACCTTTCAGCGATTGATGAACACGGTTCTCACAGGATTGCAAGGGTTACAGTGTTTTGTGTACCTCGATGACATTGTGGTCTACGCAAGCTCTCTAAATGAACACTCCCAAAAATTGAGGTCCATTTTCGATCGACTGCGCACGAACAGGTTACTATTACAACCAGATAAGTGCGAATTTATGCGCAAGGAGGTATTATATCTGGGTCACGTCATCAGTGACAAAGGAATATCACCCAATCCAGAGAAAATCAAAGCCGTATCTAGCTATCCAGTGCCAAAAACTTCTAAAGAAATAAAACAATTCCTGGGACTGACTGGATACTATAGACGATTTATAAAAGATTTTTCAGCAATCGCAAAACCTTTAACTCAACTTCTAAAGAAAGACGTACCATTCTTCTGGACACCTAAAGCTCAAGAAGCTTTCGAAGAATTCAAAACCATCCTTACTACAGAGCCAATCCTTCAATATCCGGACTTCGAAAAAGAATTTTTACTAACTACAGATGCATCAGATTACGCAATAGGAGCAGTGTTATCACAAGGGGACATCGGTAGAGACTTACCGATCGCTTATGCCTCGCGTACTCTTAATAAAGCCGAATGTAATTATAGTACAACCGAAAAGGAAACATTAGCCATAGTTTGGGCAACTAATCAGTTTCGCCCTTACCTTTATGGAAGGAAATTTACAATTTTGACAGATCACCGTCCGTTAACATGGCTCTTCAATTGTAAAGATCCTTCTAGTCGGTTAGTACGTTGGCGGCTAAAATTAGAGGAATATTCTTACGAAATAAAATACAAACCTGGCAAGATAAACTCGAACGCTGATGCACTATCACGTAACACAATATTAGCTGTGAACCCGATCACAATCAGTAAAACGAAAACGTATGACGATTTCATAAAGTTTCACTACACTAACTCAGAAGCTCCTGATGTCGAGCTGATAAAAGAAGATATATTTACTAAATTCCCTAATGCTCTAATATTTTCCAAGGACTTAGACGAAAACAATACGTGTTATGAAGGATTACGATCTACACAGGACTTAAACGTTGTTCCAGACGATCTAAACCTTTATGATGTCGCATTGTTAAGTAGCAAAGTCGATCGACGAACATTTTTGTGTATAGGAAAATTGAATCATTTCGACAGTCTGGAGTATAAAGATGTGTTTTATTGCCTCCAAAATCTCCGAGAAAGGTTACTTAAAGCTAAAATTCACAAAATTTTTATTAAAAATCCCGTGGAATTAGATAATAAATTGAACCAAGACATGATAAATGAAATGATTCAATTCCTATTCAAAAAGATAAAAGTAATTCTTGTCAATAAAGCAAAAGTTCTCCCAACGTCAAAAGAAACAATTAAACGCATATTGGAAGATAACCACACTTCATCAATTGCAGGACATTCCGGCTATATTCGTACGTATAAACGTATTAAGGAAAATTATAAGTGGTCTGGCATGAAAAATGATATCAAAAATTTCATAAAAAAATGCCCATCTTGCCAAGTGAATAAAACAAATCATAAACCGATTAGAGCCCCTATGGAAATAACAACAACGAGTAGTCGCCCATTTCAAAGACTCGCTTTGGACATCGTTGGTCCACTTACCCTAGCTGAAAACGGTAACAGATTCATACTAACTACACAGGACGATTTAACCAAATTCTCTCAAGCCAAAGCCATTCCAAATCACGAAGCCACGACGATTGCCAACTACCTTCTAGAACTAATTATGACTTTCGGCATACCAGAAACAATTTTAACTGACCAAGGATCAGATTTTTGCTCAAATATTCTCAAAGAACTGAATGCATTATTCAAAATCAAACACGTAATGTCCAGTCCATACCATCCGCAGACTAATGGAGCTTTAGAACGAAGCCACCGAACATTAAAAGAATATTTGAAACATTACATTAACGAAAATCAAACCAATTGGGACGAATACGTACAAATAGCAATGTTTACGTACAACACACACATACACAAATCGACTAACTTAACACCATTTGAATTAGTTTTCGGAAATAAAGCACACATTCCTAAGACCATTTCGGACGAACCAGAATTTCGTTACTCGTACGACGACTATTACAAAAATTTAAAATTTAAAATGAATAAAGCTCATGCCATTGCACGAGAAAATCTCATATCTTCAAAAGCGAAATCCAAAACGTATTACGATCGAAACAGTCGAGGATGTGAATTTAAGGTCAATGATCTAGTGTATATTCTAAATAAGGTCACTAAGCCAGGAACTAGCAAAAAGTTAAACCCTAACTACAAAGGCCCCTATAAGATATTAAAGGTTCATGACAATAACACAGTTAATTTATTAATCGAGAGAAACAAACATAAAACCTATCACATTAACCTACTGAAACCCTTTATTCCAGAGGACGATGAAACACTATAGTGCATCCATCGCCTTATTACTATCCTTGTCCTCCCTACTCGTAGCTCCGTCCCAACAGAGAGAAAACGAATCTAAGTTGCCCTTTAAAAATGACAAATTAAACAAAACCTCAGGCTTGTTTTATCACAATCTAGGGTCAGCAAAAATATCAAACGGTCGTTTTTCTTTACTATCCTTTTCAAATATAACACTTCTAAGCAAACAACTGATGTCTATCAAATCAACATTCGACATGACCTTGATTCTTTGTTCAAAAGACTTGAACATGGCGCCTTGTCATAATTCTTTGGAATTAATAAGTTTTCACCTTCCTACACTTGAATCAAAATTCTAAAGCATTAAGCATCTTGTCGGGAGTCGTGACATAACGCGCAACCGTCGAGGACTGATTAATGGAGTATCCTACGCATTCAGTTGGCTGTTCGGAACCCCGGACGCTTCTGATGCAAAATTTTACTCAGACGCGATTAAAAATTTAGCTAAGCAGAATTACGACATCCAAGCTCTGATGCGCCAACAAGTTCATGTTATTTCCGACGCAATAATCAATTATAACGCATCCGCACAAATCCTTACCAGAAACGAACAGATTTTACAATCGAATTTTCAAAAATTTAACAATTTTAGCAAAACTACTGCGGCACAACTGACTGTAGTAGAACTAAGACAAGCCATACTTCATCAAACTAGCCTCTTGTTACAAATGACTTCTCAATTTAATGAGCAATGCAACGATCAAATATCTGCTATTCTATTCGCAAAACAAAATGTCATTCATCCTTCTGTCATTAACCCTCTCAGCCTTCGCAAGGAGTTGCAATACATTAAATTAAATGCTAATGTCGAACTTCCAATACAACTCAACGATATTCATAATTACTATTCTATTTGCAAACTAACAGTATTCACCTATGACAATATCGTAATTTACGTAATAAAAATACCATTAGTAAGTGGTAACTTATTTCAATTATACAATTTAATCCCGTTGCCCATTCAATACCCAAACTCCAGTGTGTTCTCATATATCGATCCATCTTTCCCTTACCTACTGCTTAGTATTACCAAAACGCACTATAGTCGTATCAAGGATCTGTCTACTTGTCAGAGGATACCAGAAGACGATTACATTTGCTCAGATGTTATCACCTATTTCACGAAGCAGAGGCCGGTGTGCGAGACAATCCTTCTAGGACGGCAACCCAAAAAACTACCCAGTGACTGTCGAATTCGTACAATTAGAGCGGACATGGAAATATGGCACCCACTGAATTCTAACCAGTGGTTATACGTGCTGACAAGCAATACAAGTGTTTCCGTCAGTTGTAACCATGAAAATTCCAATATTTTCGACTTGGAACTTCAAGGCACAGGTATCTTCGAATTAAAAGAAGGATGTAAATGCTACACCCTTTCGACGGTACTGTATGCCCAGTTTAACAGTACCGCAAACTACAGCAACTTTATCCCCTCTATTGACCTCTCCGGAGATGACTGCTGCTATCCGAATCAGGAAATCTTCAAACGAACCCCAGTAGAAATGGAAATGATAAAACTCCACGAAGTACATTTGAACGACTTACGCCATTCTAATCAAAAACTGAATCAGCTCGACAAACTATTACAAGAAAACACTCCTCATTCAAGCATTTCTAAGAGTATGTCCTGGATATCTATCTCGATAGCAGTAATAATCGTAACCACAGTAGTAATTCTTCTGCTGTGTCATTGCTGTAAATGTTCTTGGCTGCCCGTAATCGGAAAATTCTTTCCCAAGAACCCAGGATATTGCTGTTTACCCAATATATGCATTACCAACCATAATGAGAGATACGAGGTTTCCGACCGCGACCTACCAGAATTCCGATTGCGATATTTGGAAGAAGAGGACAACACCATGCCCCAAATGCCAGAGGGACTATCACCTCCTGTATCACCGGTAACCAAGCTACGACCTCGTACAAGAAATGAATTCAGAAGTAGATTCGAACTGTAAAGTGGAAAAAAGTGAGAAACAAAATTTATTTAAGTGTTCAGTGCTAATTCGCCAATAAGGCATACGTTTATGCCCAATATTTAGTATTCCAGTTTAAGCGAACCTAATGTCAGTAACTATAGAACATAAGTTTATATTCTTAAATTTCTAAACACCCAGATTGTTAGGCTAATGTATTCTTTCACTATTTAGGTTTCGAACTTATTTATCATCAATCAGGCCAGCATTAGATTCATAGATCACTTCGTTTAAGAGCAAGTTCTAGGTTTGTAATTTTGTTAGTCCGCCCTATCAAAATTCTTTAGGAGGGAGGTGTTGGATACCCGTCCAAATCATCTGCTATGCCTCATCTCAAACGAAGCGATAACTAACATACATAAATCTCTCAACTTAAGGGATGTTCTGGTTTGACCATGAGAACCATTAGGTAAAAATATTCTCGAGTACACTTAACACACCGTGACTCTGTCGCCACTCACCAGTCCTTATCAGTAATTTGGCCCTTCGCAGAATCACATGTGTTAAGACATTAATTGCAAAAACCTTTTAAGGTCTGTTTGTTATTCAACCTAAAAATCCTAAGTTCGTGGGAATCTACCAAACCTGGGTTCTGATTGGTCAACTAGAACAAAGTGGGAAGAAACCAAATTCTGCTCGTTTTTTCCCTGCCCTTTTTTTTTGGAAAAAATAGTTAGTTAATACTAGAGATTCGAACGCGCCTAATACAGAATAATTGTCACAGATTTGTAAAATATAGACTTGTTGACGTTACGGTAGTTTTTTGTCTCGACCATCGTCCTGATTTGACGTGGCGGTATCCACGTACAAAAGAATACCTGGTGTCAGAAGCTTTTTCCCTTAAGACTCCAACAGAAGGGTGCGCTCTTAATACCATATGTCACAGTTTGCAGTTCCAAACACCTTAACGATTCTGATGGGTCATTTCTCCATATAATATTCTGCAAGAACGTTTGCGAAGGGTCAATCTTAATCTGCCGGTACATCTTTTCAATGTCGGCAATTAGAACAAACTTAAATAGCCTAAATCTATTTAAAATGTCCACCAACTCTGGTTGAACGGTAAAACCTTTCAGTATTGTATCATTTAATGAATACCCCGTTGAGGACTTCATTGAGGCATCAAAAACAACCCTGAGCTTGATTGTTGTGTTATCTTGTTTAATTACACAATGATGCGGAAGAAAGTATTTATTCTGTCCAGCATCATTTTTAAAGGTGAGCGGTACATACTTGGCGTGCCCCAGTGATACATACTCATCGATAAACCTTTTATATTCCAAAAACAAAGCATTATCCTTGATGAATCGTTTTTCTAAATTGCAAAACCTTTTCTTGGCCATTGTGTATGAATCACCTAATTTATGGTTTTCCGTCGGTGTCCTTAATCCCAGGCTAACTTGAAATGACCCATCTTCCAAAATCGCCGTGGTACTCTTAAATATGTCCTCCGCCTTATTGTCTTCTGGCGAAGATTCGGTTTCTTTATTAACAGCAACTTCATCAGACTGCCAAAACCTT
The DNA here is from genome assembly GCF_040115645.1 of Euwallacea fornicatus. Lineage (NCBI taxonomy): Eukaryota > Metazoa > Arthropoda > Insecta > Coleoptera > Curculionidae > Euwallacea > Euwallacea fornicatus. The sequence goes on along the minus strand of NC_089559.1, from coordinate 3,846,980 downwards.
TCCATTAAACAATGAATCTCCGAAGTGCTCGCCAATAATGAAGCCTTATTGTCGTTGACTGTGCCTAAATGTGCCATAAACTGGTCCGGTACATTCCCTGCAATGACCCACCCCAATAAAGAGTTTTGTAGCATTGGCAAGCCACTCCCTAGCCTTATCATCCCTGGCGCCAATAAATCGTAATAGACATCAGCTCCAATGAGTAGATCAATTGATTTTGGCTCAAAAAACGTTGGATCCGCCAACCTTAAGTACTTAGGAATTGGAAGGTTGCTGATGTCTATTGTATTCTGTGGTAACCGACAAGTAATATCGTCAAGGACTAAACAAGACATATTTATTTCTCGACTGTTTTTTCCATTATGGATGTTTGGAAAAATTGAGATGTCTACCATTTCTTTACAAATTGAATTTTTTCCAGCTATTCCTGAAATTTGAACTCCCTTATTATATGTCTGATAGTTCAGACGATTGATCAGCTCCTTACGGATGAAGCAGCTCTGAGACCCGTTGTCCAACAAGGCTGTGGCAGACACTGAATACCCATTGCTATCAAAAAGACAGACCCTTGCTGTTGCTAACAAGACAAAATGTGTTTTATTTGGTGCACATGCCGCTAACGACTGAACTGACTCATGTAATGAGCTACCGCTGATCTTTTTACTTGTTTCTACTTCCCTACTAGATGATTGAGGGTTCATATTGGAGCTAGCTTGAGATACATCATTTGATTGAGAATTGTTTCCGTGAGTTTGTCTGCCCCACGGTTGACCACCCGGCTGGTCTCTTGATTTGATATGTAAAAGTGCGTTATGCCCGCCATTACAGATAGAACACCCTGGCTGTGAACACGTACTGACTAAATGTTCCGATAGACATTTGAAGCACAATTTATTTGCAATAGCAAACTGTTTTCTCTGGAAAACCTGCAATAACTTGAACTTAAAGCATTTAGCAATGTTATGATTAGACCCCTTACAATATGCGCATGATACCCCTGAATTTGGTCTTCCCTTTTCATTATTTCTTACTGTACAATGTGTAGATTTACCCCTGGGCTCAGGTCCCGATAAATTTTCCAGGGCACTACACCGTTTCTCCAAGAACTGTAAGAATTCCTGTAAACTGGGAATCTCACTAGTCCCCCTGTTGAATTCGAACGCCTGCTTAGTGTTAAAGTCTAATTTTTGTGACAGTATATAGATTAACATCACATCCCACGTGTCGACGGGAATATTTAGAGTTTTTAGTGATTCCGTATGTTGCTTAATGGTGGTGATAAAGTCACGAAGGCTACTACCTAGAGACTTATGATTAATGGAAGGTACTTCGACCAGACTCCTTACGTGATCATTGACGATTAACAATTTGTTGTCATACCGTTCCTTAAGTGTGTTTAGCGCTATTATGAAATTGTCATTTGTTAATGACAAGTTTTGCACTAAGTGGAGCGGTTCGAGTTTTAAAGAAGACTTAAGATACATGAACCTTTGAACATTTGAAAACTGATCATTCTCAATGATTAATGCCTTAAAAAGATCATAAAATGTGCTCCATTCCGAAAATTTGCCACTAAAAATGGGAATTGACAATTTTGGGACCTTGACAGAGCCCTGTGCGTTTGTGCTAACAGCGGCTAGATCATTGTTGCCCCTTGCTCGATTTGTGATAACATCGGCAAGCGCTGCCCTGATTGAATGATACCTAGTTTCAGTGGCACTTCTCTCATTAGCCTGAGTCTCAGAATCGTCAATTTCTTCAATTTGGTCCTGAATTTCCTCGTATATTTTAAATGATTCCCTTAACGTTTCTTCTCTTACTGAGAATTCAGAAGTTCTTACAGCCTTATCAAGTTTATTTTTGTTAACAAATGTCTCGACGCGTGTAATTGCCGCCTTACACTTAGTTCTACGTCTAACTAACCCTTCCATTTTATACTCTGAAAACAAAATAACAAATGATCAAGACCAAATACTATGTAAGAAATGAAACTCGACGCTGCCGATAAACCTTAATTAAATAATGATAACTATGTCTATGAATTGAATGATCTGACCTTCAGTTCGCTGATTGTAGCTCGATTTGCTGACCACGCCCTTTCACTAGTTAGCTTCTCTTGTTGCACTGACTGAACTGTCTGGATTGTTACACTTCACTTGATCACTCCACTTCACCGATAATGATCTCTGTCGCACGTCCACTTCCACTATTTCAGGATGTTCGGATGAGTTTTACCCCTAATGGTAGTTTTCTGCATCCGGCTCGAAGGACCATTTAATATGTAGGAATTAGTGATGGCTTCCTCATATCATTTCGATTTTGCTCAGTGGCAAATAGAGGTCGTGAATCATGTACGGGTGAATTAATAGCAGCTCAGTTGTTATGGGTTTTAAAGGCTTTATTTTAACAAGTGATGAAGATAACTATTGAAAACAGTGATAACAAAAAAAAACTATCCCCGAAGGGTATTAAGCGCGTCCTTTTTTGTTGCTTGCCAAGGGTGTTCTGCTTTCTTGCAGTATATCTCCATTGCCCGTCTCTCTGACCTTCCTCATTTACACCCCATGTGCAGCACACATGTTTTCTATCCGTTGTAAGCCACTTGAAAAAATGGCATATGCAGACCTAAGTGTCTCCCTTCTAACAACGGGTATTCCTTTCCTTGGTCGTGACTTACAACGGAGGCGGGCAATGATTTACAACCTGCGAGAAATCCGAACAAACAGCTAAAAAATATTATTTTAAACGAATGGTCCAAAATACCTAAAAGTAATATTTGTAATTTGGTGGAATCAATGAATCGTCGTTTGCAAGCTCTGATTGATGTTAAGGGTTATCCCACAAGATATTAGTAATTTCATTGTATGGGTGTTTAAAGTTACAAATGTTCATTTTCGGTAGTGTATGAATACTTTTTTGGGCATACCTGAAGACATTTTCCTTTGATTTTCTTGTACAAAGAAACAGTTTTTTGATCATTTTTTTTTAGAAATCAGTGCAATAGTGCCTTATTTGTGTGGATTAATTATTTTTTTATCTCAATTGTTTTTAAGTTAAGAAAAACATGTAAATAAACGTCATTCGCCTGGGCGTATGAATACTTTTTTGACCTACTGTAATTAGGCTCGTACCGAAAAATCGACGCGTCTGAAACCATACCTGTGTTTTATGACCCTCACAAAATCGTAACAAAAGCTCAATCGGTTGAGAAAAACACTTAAAGTGCACAAAAAGATAGTTGAACTAAACCCTACCAAGCCCCAATTACAACGTTGGAGGAAAAAATTCGAGAACTATAACTCAACGTGTATAAATATGGGTAAGCCAGAACAACTCGAAGTAAAATTCAAAAACAAAAATCACTCACAAAATATTGAACATTACATGGCAAAACTTACTCAATCTGCGGAAAAAATATCGACACTTGAAAACGAAAACAAAACATTAAAAGAACAATTATCTATCTTAAATAAAAACATGATAATGCTCACCCGACAAAACGATGAGCTATTACAACAGTTCAAAGCGCTCTTACAAGAAAAGAGAAATGCAAACAGCGTGGCAAATCAAAACACAAACACTAACACAACAGCTAAAAACACACAAATTGAAATTATGGAAACAAACGACGTTTTCCCGCCATTGCCATTGAAGCCCATCCCAAACCATCCAAAAACCACGAATACTAGATTGAAAAAAAGACAAGAAAAGCAAAACATTTCACACACAAAAAACATCAACACTATTCAGCAAAATAAAAACGAAAACAACAAGAAAACTCTAATCCCAAAAAAACAAAAAAAAAAATCGTACCCATTGTCATAAGGGAAGAAAATAAATACCTTAAAGTCATGGAAATTCTAAAGAAAAAAATGTAAAAATGCTTAAAACTAAAAAGTCCAATCTGGCAGTTCAAGTCTTCCCAGACACAACGGAAGCTCATCGAAATATTACCGCGATTCTAAAAGAACATAAGATAGAATATCATACTTATTTCCTACCCGAAGACAGAACATTAAACGTCATAATAAAAGGCCTCGACATAAACATAGACATCGACGACATTAAAGATGATATAACTGACAAAGGGTATAAAGTATTAGAGTGCTATCGATTAAGAAACTCTAGGAACCAAAAAACTGTCCATGTAAAAATTCTACTCTAATTCTCTAATTATACTAAAACTCTCTCTAATCGCTTCCCCGAGTCCTGGAAGGTACCCAACATTATCCTAATTCCAAAACCAAATAAGGATCAGTTGTTCCTCCAAAATTGGAGACCTATTAGCCTCATCACCTCCACATCCAAAATCTTAGAGAGAGTATTTCTCGAAAGGCTACTCCTCACAACTGAAAACCTCATCCCCAAAGAGCAGTTCGGATTCGTCAAACAACACAGCACAGAACTTCAACTAGCTCGCATTACGGAAGACATCACCAACGGACTACAGAGAAACAAAGCAACAGGACTAGTAATGATAGATATCGAAAAAGCCTTTGACAAAGTTTGACGTGAGGGGTTCAGCTACAAACTACACAATCAATATCACATCCAAAATAACTACATACAATTTCTGCAAACATACCTTAATGATAGAAAATTCTATGTCACATACGGCAATTACAAGTCAGAAATAAAAACAATATCTGCAGGAGTCTCACAAGGGTCAGTCTTGGGGTCCAATCTGTATAATTTGTCCACGCGGACATACCTGAAACCCATCATAACAATTTCTCAGTATATGCTGATGACACATGCTGCTCCTCCACTCACAAACGCACAGCGTGGATCAAATTAAGATTGCAAAGTCAATTACAAAAACTTGAGTGCTGACCTGACAAATGGAAAATAAAAATAAACTCGAACAATACTGACGCAATCTTAACATCACGCAAAAGATACAAACCACAAAAGAAACTAAAAACCAACAACCAAAGTATCGAAAGGAAAAACACAGTGAATTACTGAGGAGTTACTCCGGATGGAAGACTAAACTGGAGTCAACATTTTAAAACAAAATTTCAAAAAGCAAACATTAAAAGAGCCATAATGCACCCAAAATTAAACAGAATATCCAGACTAATCTTAAGTAATAAACTGCTCATTTACAAGCAATTCATCCGACCCACATTAACGTACGCCTGTGTTGCTTGGAGCCAGGCCAGCAACACAAACATACTTAAAATTTTTCGTTAGTTATTAATTTCTTTTTTGAGTATCATACTTCTCGACATTAGTGACTTCTTTTATACGTGAAAATAGTGTTTCTAAATGTGCAAGTCCAAATGGTCCTAACCGTCAGAATACTGGCCACTGTAAAAAAACACTACATATTTAGCCTTGCAGACGGATCAGAATACGTTTTGGGCCCTGCGATTCGGCCTACACACGAACAGAAACTTCAGTGTTAATTATACTGATTGATGTTAAGACTATAAAAACAATAGAAGACGATTCAAAAGCTTCTTAGTTTACTTCGAGGTGCGATAGGGTTGTACTCAGAACGAAGAAATCAACAACTCAGATCAGTTTTCTTGTAGATCTAAGTAATTTTTGTTATTTTGAGGTTTAGTTTTAAGTTAGTATTAAAGAAACTATAAGCGTTCAAAGCAGCAAGGCCAAAGTTTCTTTAATCCAAAGGTCTCCTAAGTCAATCGTTTAAGTCATCATAAAGGTGCATTCAAAAAACTTAGGTGGTACCCCTGGGCTACTACCAATTTATATTTTTAAAAAAATGCATTTTGCCTTCCAATAAATTAATTGAACCGCTCACCCACTATTTTTACTCAATCATGATGAAATATAAGGATCGACTAAGCATTAAACAAATTCTGGCTAAAATGCACGAGGACGAGGATGATCAGAGCCAAAATGATGTAGAAAAGTGAATGGAAGCCACAAATAACGCAAAAACGAACCGACTAAACTACAAAAGCCGAAGGGAGGGCGCTGAGATGAGTGCGGGCCTTCAGGAGGAAGTCGATTGGTGCAATTCCTAGCAAGACCAGCGTTGCTTTTACCGATATAGCGCAGTGCGCATAAATGATTCGCATCAGGGTTTTCCTTTGAATACTTAAGAGCATATGTCTGTGCTTATTCTCTTTCTATATGCCATGCCAGATGGAGACGACGTGAAGAATCATTGATTGAGTAACTTCCTGGAGGATCTGTCTTTAGATTAGTCTAGTAGGTTGGCATTAATTTCTGAACCTGGCCTAGTTTGCTTAAGTTGTTTTGGCAACAGTGTGGGATGTGTTGCCCAAAGTGCATGTTTTTTCCAAATTTTACTCCAGGATATTGAATGGATTTCTTGAGTTTTATCCGAAAATCCCCCATTTTAAATTATATTTGATTTAATTCCTCTGCCGCAGAAAATGAAAAGTCAACTAATTCCGAAAACCATTCTTGATATCTGCGAATGACGAAATCCACTTCTTCCATTAGTTCTTTCCAGTCGACGCTACGGATTATCAGGGTTACGTCTTCGGCGTATATTACGAGGGTCACTTTCTTAGATTTACGAGGTAAGTTGAAACTTTACAATTTTTCAGTTCTTCAATCAGGCACGTCTATGACGCAGTGTAGAACGGGTTTTGCACGTCAATCATGATTAACGCCCCACATTTTTTTTCTCGACCTAAGTTAAAACCTCTTAAGGCATGAGCAATTTCCATAACTTGCGTCATGACGTGAATCATCTACTTGACCTTCGTGAAGTCAAACTGCATGTCGGACAGCGGTTGTTTGGCACCTAGCTCTTCTCCTAGTAGTCATTTGATTAAGTGCTCATACAGTTGGACCGGAGTATCGATGAGCTATATAGGAAGGTACGACATAGACTATTCCAAACCTCCACTTTGTTTCCAGAAATACAAGTAGCTTTGCCATCTTCCAAGAAATCAAAAATTCCTACTGGTCAAACAGCTGGTTGCATACTCTTATCCAGGTTTCCGCGAAAGCTTCCACGCCGTACTTGACTGCCTCAGCACACAGTCAGTTTGGTCCGGGGACTGCGGTATTCTTCAGTTTTTTAACCGTAGTCTGCTGCTTGTCTTCGGAGAAAGGAGCGAAAACGACCGGAAACCTTTCTAAGATGAAATTCATTCCCCTGGGAAATAGGTATTGAGCTATTTCTAGTTTTTCGCCGGTGGTCAGCTCGAAATAATTACCAGATTTAATTTGTCGTATTACAAGTTTATAACCATCGTCCCATATGTCTTCATCGAAATTTTTGGAAAATAATTTCAACCTCAGTTCGGACCAGTTAGCTGCTCTCACCTTTCTCAGTGCTCTCGGGACCTTCTAACATCTACTGCTTCCTGATCGGTGTTTCTTTTCTTTACAACCAATACACACGAAGTGCTCTTCTTTTACAGACCATCCTTTCCATCAGTAATGGATCTTGCGCAAATGGAAGCAGTTCCCCTTCGGTCCGCGTTTTTGCATAGCGCCTCTCTGTGGCCATAGGCCCAGTATTTCTTGCACTTATCAATTATGAAGTACTTTTTGACCCTGCATCCCATCAAGCCTACCTGGACTTCCGAGACCATTAGATATATTTGGGCATAATTTTCCTGGAGCTTTATCGTAATCGTCTGTTCCGATTTAATGTAGGGCCTAATCTCCCCTATGCTTACCTTCTGCGACTTGACTATTGTACGCTTCTCTGGTACATCGAAAGTATGTAGGTTGAACTGTTCTAGGTGAAACTTCTTGAACACGTCCTGGACACTGGTGTTCATCTCCTTGTCCTTGTTTTGTACAAGGACAACCTTGATGACTTCAGGAAACTCAGTTACCGAACTTTCCACTACTTCTTCCGTGGTTGTGAATAATTTTGACGACCACATTTTCCCTTTACTTTCGCTGAACTTCGCATAAGATATGTCTGCGCGGAAGACCTGCAGTTTCGGAATCTCTTTCGTATGGGTACTAATTTCCCTGTCAGTTGCTTTCTTTTTTGGAGGGTTTTGGGTGCTAGAATCACTCGACACCGGATGTTCTGGTTGTTCTGTTTGTGTCACTATTGACAATGATTTGTTTGATTTTTTACCGACTATGTCCACAAACAGTCATTTCCCATCGTTTAATTTGTCTGTAAATTGTTTTAATATACGGGCCGACTCTTTACTTCCTTTTTTATTTTGGGTCTGGCCCTTGCCGATTCCTATATCTTTCTTCCCTCAAGGAAGGACTTCAGCAAAGATCTTAGTCTGAGGAAAAGCGGTTGTGGAGGAACTATTTCTTTTTCTTTTTTGTCTCTTTCTTGAATGAAGAATCCGAAGCACTCCATTCTAAAATCGGCAGAAGGTTCTTTGTTGTAAGATTTCGTCTTACGAACTCCTAAAACTACGCCATCATAGCTTACAATACCCTCCACAGTAGAGCCCATTGGAGTAATTGCTTATGGTTCTATGGGAACCAAAGCTTAATTCCGAGGTAAAAGGCTAACTAAAGCTTTTTACCATACTAAAAATTAATGATTTAAAAATTTATATAATATATAATTAAATGATAAAATTAAAAATTAACACACTTATTCTTAGTCATAAAAGTTGGCAGCACAATTTATAATTTGATTATAGAGATTTATGGGCCCTTGAGAAATCTAGATCTAAAAGTCGTACTGTTTATATTAACTCAACTTAGAACTTACTACTTCACTGCTATTTTTCTGCAATTCTCCCATAAACCGTGTTGGTTTTTCATTATTTTCACCTTCCTCTCCTGTTCTCGATTTCCTCTATTCGTAGATAGGCAAAACCAAATTTTCCGATCATTTTAGACACTTTGAGGTGATTAATTTTGAGTTATTTTTTTAAGGCAATTATATCTGCTAGAGTTATGGTAGTTCAACATTTGAAATGTTGCAAAAATGGGTACCTTATACGTTTTTCGAAAATCTTCGAAATTTTTGTTTTTTTTCGGCCGTTTATCAGTTCATTGGTCTCTTATTGGTCCTATATTGACCGCGGATATCTCGATTGTGCTCGAGGAGCTTTGCAAAGACATTTCGTTTAAAACGTCATTTTCAACACCAAAAAATCGCAAAAACTACGAACCAAAATTATGATGTATCTCAAAATGTTTACAAAACATCGACAAATGTTTTGGGACATTTTATAGGACTCATCGAGACAATAAAGACAAGATATTTTTAAGAAATTGCTTCACATCTGCCCGATTTCTTGATGACGGTAAAAATTTGGAATTTGTCACCTTGTTTTTGATTTTTCTAGGACCGTTGAGTTAATTTCAATTTGCCAAATTTCATTCTGACGAAAGTTTCTCATCATTGTAAAAAAATACTTCTTTCCTACAAGATTGATAAACATTTCAAGACATTTTTAAAAATTGATTTAATCTAACTACAATCAAGTATAATTATTCCCTTATTAAATATTCGAAGTTTTTACTATTATGCAATTACCTTATTAGACCAATTTGAATACTTAAATTTCTTTGAGTCATTTAACCAGAAGGACCGTCTGATTTAAACAATAATGTATCCCATCCGCAAGGGCATGCCCTTCTATGGAAGCCTTTTAATTTTAGGCTTATTGAAATATTACCCGTTAAACAATCAAAACAAAAAACAATACTACATAATTTTATTCTTCTGGACACTCTTTTGGACTGTTATATTTGCAACGACAACTGTATCTGCATGCATTATCAACTTGATCAGTAAGCAGCTTTCAATACATGTCATAGTCTAAAATTTCCCACAATTATGCACTAATTATGCCGATCAATTAATAAGTCTAGTAAAAAAATTTGTTGTTTTAATCGGTTAGACGTATAATTAATTCCCAAAAAAAAAATCAGGACTTGAGAAGTCAACCAGGAAAAGAATGATCAGAGATTAAAAACCACCAACGACAATCAGTGAGGCAATTTAAAATACCTTCATAATAATGAATAAGTTATGTTGTTAGTGTTTTGTAACAGTTATTTGTTTAAAAAATGTAAAAAGTGACAATCTGCTTTCGATTGATAGGCAAAATCTTCAAACAGACCTATACTCACACGCACGCACACACATTAAAAGCCTTACCGAACCCATTTTCGAATCTAAGTTCGACTGGGAAACACCAGCTATTCGTTCTGAAAGAAGGTGCTGACCTGATTACCATAGACCCCTTCATTAAATACATAACACAGCAAAGCAGAGTATCTGTTCTGCTCTCAGTTCCAGTTTGATTCACATTTAAGGGCAAAAAATCATTCATATTTCTTCATGGTCTGTTTAAATTTATCTTTTTTGTTTTAGAGCATAATTACTTTATAGCCACACTCGCTTTCCCAGTGGCCTTAGGAATTTGCGTCTTATCGGCAACGAATATAATTTTCGCAACAAATCACAATTTATGGTCTAAGCTTCTGAAAAATGTCGCAGACTGCAGTAAGTTTGGAACGTCCCCACAGTTCGATTCTATAAAACACGAAGGAGATAAGATTGGAATTTATTACATGATCTCAATAGTCTCGGTAATGTTGTTCAGTACAATTTACGAGCTCATGGAAGAAAAATCCTGCATGGCAGTAAGGCCTAACTTTATACACCATAACTTCTTTTCTCTATTTTTTATCAGCATTTAGGTAACAATGGAGTCTGCGGAATGATCACGGCAACTTGGATACCACCATGGTTCGAAAATTCTTTAATTTTTAAACGCTTGCTGTTGCTATACCAACTGTTAGCTGCGGTGGTAATAGCGTCATACACTATCGTGGTGACATTACAGTACCAAATTTGTCAGTTCATCCACGACAAAAGTAAACACCTCTCCATACTCTTCAATGAAATGCATATTTATGAAAATACAAACCTTCAAAAGAGAAAATTTGCATTTTGCGTCGAATATCATCAGTACATGCTCGAGTAAGTGGAATGATAATAAGGTATCAAAATACACTGACTTTCAAAAAAACCGCCACACCAAGAAGAACGCATTGAGTGTATTTGAAATTTTTGTATGATTTTGGACTTGTAAAGAGAAAAAAATTATAAAAATTTCAAGTTCGTATTTTAATGCGATATGAAGTTTTCTTTACTTTTAATCTGTAACGATCGTTCTTTTTGCAAATTTTTTTACAGGCGGATAGCGCTAAAGGTACTACTGTTAGTACCACATTAAATGTGTGGTAGTGCAAAATGCCTCGTGTACGCCAAAATGCAGTTTATCGGCAGTTAACTCCCTTTGAAAAGGGAAGAATTGTTGGTATGCAGGAAGCAGGTTTACCTTTCCGCGAAATTGCACGTAGATTGGATCGAAACGCATCAACAGTGCTAAGAGCTCGCAGAGATTGGTCTAACGAAGGGTCAGTAAATTGTCTTCGTGGTAGTGACCGTCCAAGAATGACGAACCGACGCGAAGACCGGCGACTTCGTCGTTCAGCGACAAGCGCCCCGTTTGAAACAATTCCGTCTCTTGGTGCTAACTGGGTAGCCACCCTCAATCGAAGAGTCTCCCTTAGTATGATGTATCGTAGAATTCGAAGTTTAGGACTAAATTCATATTGTCCTATGCGTCGGCTTCCATTATCACGAAACCACAGGGTGGCCCGACTGGAGTGGTGTCGTCTGAGAGTGCAATGGGTGGATGAGTGGAGAAGAATCGTGTTCAGTGATAAGAACCGATTTTGTTTATGGCGATCTGATGGACGGTTACGTGTTAGAACACACGCAGAGGAGAACGATTAAATTTGGACTTTTTGGAAAGGCGTCATTCTGGTTTAACACCAGGTGTCATGGTTTGGGGTGCCATCCAGTATGGTAGTCGGTCTCCTCTTGTTTTAATTTATGATAGATTAAATGCTCAGAGGTACATTAATAGTGTCTTAGAACCGGTTCTTGTACTATACATGCACGACCATCATGGAAGAACATTTCAACAGGATAATGTGCGACCACATGTAGCCAACGATACCTTGAGGTATTTGAAAGCTGAAAATTTGAATACTTTGCTTTGGCCAGCTCGGTCTCCAGATTTGTCCCCAATAGAGCATATGTGGGATATAATGGGTCGGATACTTCAACGTTTAGCTCGCCCTCTAGAGACCATAGATGAACTCCGCGAGCAGGTGCAGATTGCCTGGGATACAATACCACAGGAAGATATTGACAATTTAATTTTAAGCATGCCAGGTCGCTTATAGGAATGTATTAATGTAAGAGGAGATACCGCCCATTATTAAATTATTATTAAATTTTTTCACTTATTCACAATAATTTTCTTTTGATATTTTGATGGTTTTCATCTATTACCCGACCCAACGTCATGCCAGAATTTCAAACGTGTACGATGTATTCTTCTTGATGTTGCGGTTTTTTTGAAAGTCAGTGTATTATCTGAATTCTCAACATTGTCTTCTAAAAATATGCTGTCCCAGCATAGGTTCAGAAAGGCATCTTGACACCTACACAAGCGCAATTTAATACTGAACTATCTAAGGGGAGACTGCAGCGCTAATTATCCTTAGGTATTAGTTAATTTATGAACGACAAGATTAAGTGATAGGCATAGTTCAAAATTTAAGGGCTATAAATTTTTCTCACATTTGTAGATACACTATTCCCGGCAAGCACCTTACTTGGACAATTTGAGATGAATTAGACCTTAGGGTTTATTGTTAAAGAATACTCATGACCGGTCAAGTGAAAAACAAAAGCATTTTGCAATGCCTTCACTTTTGGAAAATCCCCAAGCTCAAAGGATTCAAGAAACCTCTACTTTATTAACGAATATACAGTGTCACAGAAAAGTATGCGTACCCCCGTCGAAAACGGCTTTTTTTACATAAGGAATTGGATAATAAAGAAAATCCTTTTGGAAAAATTATATATGTCTAAACATATAGTAAATTTGTTTTTAACTAAGCAACAAAAAAATCCCTAATTTAACAAAATTAGGAAAAATGATAATTGCAACTCAAAAAAGTGTGCGTACGAGAGAATTCATCAACGAATAACAAATAAAGAAACCATTCTTAATATTTTGTTGGTCCTCCTTTGGCCTCAATAACTGCCTTTAGCCTATTCTTCATAGAAAAAACCAAATTTCTGGTAACCACTATTGAAATATCATTCCACTCTTGCGATAGAGCATCTCTTAAATCCTGTTTGTTGTGAATTCTCCTCTTTCTTATGCGTCGCTCCAGTTCGTCCCATAAATGTTTGATGGGGCTCAAGTCCGGAGATTGGGGTGGTGAATGGAGTTGTTTTGGGATATTATAAATTAACCATTCTTTTACAATGGCAGATGTATGCTTCCGATCGTTGTCCTGTTGGAAGCACCATCCGCTTGAAAGGCTCAGTTTTTCCGCAGACTGTTTCAAATTGTTTTTGAGTACGTTCAAATAAACAAATCGATCCATTGTCGTATCTACAAACACCAAATTACCCACCCCATCAGCAGACATACACCCCCAAACCATCACGGACCCTCCTTCGTGTTTTACGGTAGGAATAATATTTTTAGGATTTAGCTCTTCATTTACCTGTCTCCAAACTCTTTGTTTTCCATCACTACCAAATAAATTAAATTTACTCTCATCACTAAATACGACAGAACTCCAAAAGTCATTGGTTTTATCAATGTGTAGATGAGCAAAGTGAAGCCGCTTTTGTTTATTAGTATCTGTTATAAAGGGTTTCTTCCTGGGAACTCTACTATGAAAACCCTTGTTGCGAAGAACTGCCCTTACTGTTTCTGAATGAACATGTATTTTATGATCATCTTCCAATGTATATTGAATTTCCACTGCCGTTGTTCTGGGGTTTTTCGTAACTAAACGGTCAATGGAGCGCTTAATGCGGGGAGTTATTTTTGGCGGAGGGCCACTTCGAGGTCTACCATGAAGTGAATTGGTGGTTGAAAAATGTTCTAAAACTCTTTGAATACTAGATTTGGCCCGTCCAACAATTTTTGCAATACTGTTTAATGAATTTCTTTCATTCCTCAATCTAATAATTTGTTCACGCAATTCAATGCTAATCTCTTTACTTTTTGGCACCATATCGATCAATTATTCTGTCTAATTAGTGAGAAATTTATGCACAAGCTGGTCAGATTACAACTATTGCAGGAACCAGACGTTAACTTGCAGCAACATGTCAGATCTTAGAGGAATATCGCAAAATCTATTGTCCGTACGCATACTTTTTTGTCCTGCAATTATGAGTTTTTTTAATTTTGTTAAAAGAGGATTTTTTTTATGTTTTGTTAATAATAAAATTTAATATACAGGGTGTCCCGAAATTAAAGCACCATATTTAAACAACGTAAATTAGGTCAAAAAATAACACCAAAACTTTAAATAAAACAATGTCGGAAAATGCTTCCTTAATGAGGTATGCCTCTTTAAAGACGTAACTCTGATGATGGTAATTTTGAAATATTTCCAAAACGGTGCAAGATAACTTTATGAAATTTGGTACGATTTTATACCTTATAAGCCTCAATTGACTGATGTGGCTGAATGGAAATTATTTCGTCAGAGGCGTGCTGCACGGGTAGTGTCGGGGTTAAAAAATGCTAGATTTTTTTTATGTGCCCCATTTTTTAGTTGCTGATGCAAAATTATGAAACCATATACGCTTCCAGAAAAAAAAGACACTCTTGACTTGATAAAACTTCAGTATTCTAATAACGTCAAAAAGAAACTAAGACGTGCAGTGTTATTTTCATTTGTTTACTTAAACGTCTTCAGGGAAACAACAAAAAACCTAAGTTACAATACAAATAAAATGGTGCGCATTTTGAGCATTTGCTATGAAATTTCTGTAATAAAATGCTTTGAAATAAAAATTGCATCTATTAATAAAATTGCAAATATCTTTTAAACAGTTGGCTTTAGCGACATTTAACAAGTATACCTTTTTTAAGCAGAAAAGATAGGGTAAAAGATTTTTCTATTCAAAATTGACATACACTGTGGCAGAAAAAAGTTTTGACGGTTTAAAAGTGTCCTAATGGTCGCTTGTGGTGCCCTCTAGAAGATACATCAAAATCGTTTATAAATTTGAATTTCTCATCCCAAAAAACCCCTGAATACAAAATTTCGTGAAATTAGTTTGAAGAAGTCAAAAGATATGAAAGAAAATCTGATTTCCTTTTTCAACTTTGACACCCTGTAGCTCCGTTATTATCAACTTTTGTACTAAGGCAAATCTAGTTAAATCGACTTATTATGAGTTGTACTATATCTGATAGAGCGTTGTACACGGAGTATCCGGACACCCTGTATATATATATAACCGATCTTTATTTCTCAAGAAATAGGCTATCGACCGATTGGTCTTTCCGCCTGTGTGTGTACATTTGATAGAGATGTAATAATTAACAATTAAAAAAAAAAAAGGAAAATAAAAAGAAGGGTGGTGTTAGGTTAGATGTTCTAACAAGGAGGCAGCTGGGAAAAGATAGCGGGATTGTCTGTTTGGTCTTGTTAGGCACAGTGGGTTCAGTATGTTCCAGTTGTGAGGATTGTTTTTCCATTTGGTCTGTAATTGCCTGAGTCTTTCCGTTATTCTTGTCATCCGTGTCCGTTCATAGAGGAGTTCGTTGGATGGGTTGTGTAAGGGGTTTGAGGGATTTCTTATCTTGGTGATCAGTCTAAGTGCTATTTGTTCCGTGGTCTGTATATGCTTTCTGGTTTTGTCGGTAGCGTTTGCTCTGAGAATGTGTCCGTAGTCAAGCAGCGGCCTACAAATGGCTTTATATATTTTGGTTGCTGTTCTGGTACTGATTCCCTTGTTCTTGTATGTGAGCGCTCTAAAGTGCTTTGTCCTTTTTATAATTTCAGTCCTCGCATTTTGTATGTGTTTCGTAAATTTCAGCTTATTGTCTATTGTTATTCCCAAATATTTTATGTAGTGTCTTGGTTCAGTCCTGTGACCGTCCGTCATTATTGTCGGTGAGTTGTCTTTAATTTGATAATTTGGTATTATCAATTGGTTTTTAGTGGCGTTCGGTATTAGTCGCCATTTGTAGAACCACGCCATAGTGTTGTCCGTTAGTGTTTGTAATTTAATATATTTTTGGGCATAAATAATTTTTCGAAGAGATGTTTTTCCTTCTCTGATCCGTTCTGTCCAAACAGCCTTTTCTGATGGGGGTGCGCATACTTTTCTGTGGCACTGTACATACATATATCGTGCTCTTGCACAAAATATCAAAAATCAAAATTACGAATGTATAGTTGTGGACTAAAGTATGGAATATTTTAAATCCATCATAATTTTATATCAAAGTGTTGATCATTAAAAAAATAAACATATACAAAAATCAAAGTATACAAGGTGTCCGATTCCTGCACATTCATGATTATTACTGCACATAATGGAATGAGTGTTAGATCCCCTCATTTTAAGCAAAAAAGTTCATGAGAACATAGGCGCTACATCGATTGGTGGCGGAGTTACAGGGTTTTCAAATTAAAAAATTCGAAAATTTGAAATTTCAACTTTCTAGAGTTGCAACTCTTAAATTAGATCGAAATCCCTCAATATATAAAAAAAAAATAAAAACAATAAATTATGTTGGATAAAAGAATGGAAACTTGGTAAAATCCATTATATCTAATGCAAAATTTTAAATAAACTAATATTTTGTGGCAAATCGTTTCGAGTCGATAAGAGCCTAACATCGACGGTGCATAAAATCTTATGGTGCCACCACCATGTTTTACTGTTAGTTTCAATAGTTGAGATCAAACTTAATCCCCACAGGTAGACGAACGTAACTTTTCGCATCAGAGTTAAGAATATTAACTTTAATTTCATCACTGAAAAGAACATAATTCCGCTTTGAGGATGAGTAAAAGAAATGTTCCTGAGCAAATTTAGTTCTGGGTCTTCCGATCTTTGAAATAAAGGACTTCTTCTCTGCAACCTTTCCTACCACTCCCTTTTGCACAACCGACGAAGTACACTCAGTTCGCTTATTATATTGACGTCACTATTATTAGTGATTTCTTTCTTTATAATCCTGGACGACTTGCCAGGATATGCAAAGGATATTTTTTTAATCTGCTGATCGGTGGTGGCATTCATTTTTCTTGGACGTCCAGATTTTAGACCATCTTTTACATCCTCATAGGTACCTACATTTTTTTTTATTTTGAAGGCGAACTCTTAAGTGATTTTTAACGTCTGGCAATGTCTTTTTGGCTGTAACCATCACGTAAAATCTGGACTACTAAATTGCGAAAATTTTCCTAAAAATATTTTTTCTTTGGCATGTTTCGCATAAAACGCACCACGCAATGGGACTGAATAACTAATAATGCTGCGATAAACAACAGCATTACATAATATTCCATACTTTCCTCTACAATAAAATTGCTTTTAACAACATTTTTAAAACCCACATTCCTATGCGAAATATTGTACGATGAATTTAGGAACATAACTTTACCTTATCGACAAACTTTGAAGACAAAAATGATCACCAAGAAAATGTTGTTTCAGAAAATGTTCTCTACTTTTGTTCACAACTGTACATTGACCTGCAAAATGTACGAAGGTCCAGAAGAAACCAAGAACTTAGGAAAAATCCCACATTTACTGAAAGAGTTTTTATTTTTTCTTGAACTCTTATGAAGATATTTCACCATGAAAATACTTTATATAATTTTTTTGCATAAAATTTTATTTTCCTTCCAGTACTTGCGATATGATAACGTTGCCTCTTAAACATATAATTATTT
Source organism: Euwallacea fornicatus (assembly GCF_040115645.1). Classification (NCBI taxonomy): domain Eukaryota; kingdom Metazoa; phylum Arthropoda; class Insecta; order Coleoptera; family Curculionidae; genus Euwallacea; species Euwallacea fornicatus. The sequence continues at coordinate 3,829,265 of NC_089559.1, read as the reverse complement.
CACAACACATAAAAATACATAACAAAAACATAAAAACAATTACATATATACATATACAGTGGTGGCCATAGAAATAGGACCACTACTGGTTCAATTTTAAATATAGAGAAAAGTTTATTGAAAGTTATTCTATCTCGTTCGAAATAGGGTTCTAAATTTCTACAAGGTTGGTAATTATTTGTGTCAATAGAAATCAGGGGAATTACCTTATACTAGAATTGTACTTCCCCTGTTTCGTTCAGACAGTCAAAACTAAGGTGGTCATAATAATAGGACCAGTGTATTAAAAGCTCGTTATTTTTTTAATAACTTTCACAATTCCTCATTCATTAGAATAGCAATTGAAAGGTAAGTCTAATTAATTATTTCGAAGCATTTTGATGCATTTTAATAATTAATAAACAAACAGATGGGGCGTAAAAACCACTGTTCTTTAACTGAAAGAATTAGAATACAAACACTTAGAGATGAGGGCAATTCCCTGCGTCAAATTTCTCAAAAACTAGGAAGATCGAAAACGTTAATAATAAATGCTCTCAAACACGAAGAACGACAAGAAAATCGCGGTCGTAAGAGGAAAACAACCATTTTGACCGACCGCCGAATAAAGCGAGAATCCAAAAAAAACCCTTTTTTAAGTTCCAAAGAACTTCAAAAGGACCTAAAATTGGAAATAAGTTCCAGAACTATCCGAAGACGATTGCAGGAAGTTCATTTACATGGCCGAGTGGCTCGAAAGGTACCGTTGTTATCAAAAACAAACAAATTAAAAAGAATAAAATGTTCGAAAAATCATCTTCGCTTTGAAAACGAAGATGATAACATAAAATTGTGGAAAAATGTTCTTTTTTCGGTTGAAACAAAAATTAATTTGTTTGGTTCGGATGGTCGACGATACGTGATGCGGCAACCAAAACAGGAATTGCTTCCAAAACATACTCTAAAAACCCTTAAACATGGAGGTGGTAATATAAAATTGTGAGGTTGCTTCTCTTGGTTCGGTGTTGGTCCTATTTATTGGATAAAAGGAATCCTGAACCAAGAGGAATACCTTAAAATAATGAAAAATGTTATGCTATCATATGCTTCGGAAGAAATGCCATTAATTTGGAAATATCAACAAGATAATGATACGAAACATACGGCTAGGCGAGTGAAACAATTTTTTCAAAATGAAGCAATTTCTGTTGTGCCATGGCCTTCACAATCGCCGGATCTGAATCCCATCGAAAATCTTTGGGTTCACCTTAAGGGTGCTGTGAGGAATCATCAGGTCAAAAATAAAGAAGAACTGTGGTCCGCAGTCCAACGGGAATGGGAAGCTATTCCTGTTGAGCTCTGCCAGCGTTTAATAAGATCAATGCCTAAAAGATTAAAGACAGTGATTGCCCAAAAGGGAGAAGCAACGAAATATTAAACATTAGGCCATATTCAATTGCTAAATTCGTTTTTTTTCCTTTTTTTTTGATAATGTTTTACCGGTCCTATTTTTATGACCACATATTTATTTTGTTTTTATTGTTTTATTGAAGACTTTTATTTATTTTTCGTTAAATTATATTTTTGTATTTTGTTTTCTTTATTATTAAATGTATTCTAGTTTTTTTTGTTCTAATTTTTTATCTCTTTACTGATAAAAATAAAAAATTGAAATTTTTCAAGTGGTCCTATTTTTATGGTCACCACTGTATACATACATACAGGGTGGGTCACGAGGATCGTGCCAAACTTCAGGAGCGTGTTGTACATGAAAAATAAATGTAAAAAAACTCAAATGTTGTTATCCGATTTTCGTTTGTTTACAAGTTATAGCGTAAATTATTTTTTTTTAACTAGGATTCTATTTACCATAAACCTATAGTTATATAAACCATAGGCCCTGTTAGTTGGCCTCCAAGGTCTCCAGACCTAACACCACTAGACTATTGTTTGTGGGGTTGGTTTAAAACTGAAGTGTACAGAGTATAAGTGAACACTCAAGATGCACTAATTCAACGCATTAGAAATGCTGCAGCTGCTCAGATTTAAAGAAAGACATGAAACGATCAGGAGCGCAACGAATGCTCTTCATAGATGAAGCCGAAAATGTTTAGAAGATAATGGCAATATTTTTGAACATTTACTATGATATCCAAACGTTCATTTATGGAATTTCTTAGGAAATTTATAATTTTTTTAAATTTTATTTACGCTATAACTTGTAAACAAATGAAAATCGGATAACAACATTTAAGTTTTTTTACATTTATTTTTCATGTACAACACGCTCCTGAAGTTGGGCACGATCCTCCCGTCTCACCCTGTATATACATAAAACTAAACGTAAATACTATTTACGTTTCCATGTATTTTCTAGTTTATGTGAGGAGTTAGACTACGTATGTAGAAAAACACTCGGACACATAACTTTGACGACGTCAGTGGTGACTGCTTTTCTGTTATATCATGGAATGAACGTAATTGCGTGCAAACCATGTTCTGCTAATAACAGACCCAAATTTTCATTTTCAGGGCAACTATAAATTTTTGTTTTACGCCCCTGCATATATTCTGAACCTCTGGTTCATGTGTCACACTGGACAAAGGCTGGAAGACGCGGTACCATTTATTTGATTTTAAGCATATGTGTCGTATCGACATATATAGTTTTCAGATGAGCAAAGTTGGAGATTTCTTGTATTTAAGCCAGTGGTATGAATGCTGCAGTGATATCAGAAACGTAATCCCTTTGGTTATTCGAAGATCACAACGTTCCATCGGATTACAGGCGGTACCAATCGGCAGACTAAACTACATGCTGTTTGTAGCGGTAACTTGATTTTTTATTTGCTCACGTGACACTACTTTCTAAAGAATTTAGGGCACCCAAATTTCTAACTTTCAAAATGTGAAACTTTTAACGCTTTGCGGAGCTGAGGCTGTCAAATACTTGGTTTGACTTGCAGCAAATTGCCAAAAAATATCAGATTGACAGTTATCAAAATACGAATCATATTTATATTCTATTTTTGGTATTGACAAAAAATCGTGTTACTATTTTTTTATTTAATTAACTACCCGCTTATATATTTTTTAGGTCGTGAAATCTGCGTACACCTATTTAAATTTAATAACTCATAGTTCGGAAACGTAACGCATCAGATTACACTCATTACTTCTATTCTCTGTACAACAAATTTAAAGCAATAAAGATATAAATGCAGCTTCAAAAAAAAATCTTTTAATTTCCAGCAGGTAATTAATAAAGGAAAAGTTGGAAGTCATGCAGCAACCTTCGTGCAGATGAGAGGAAAGCGCAGCATGCGCGGAGAGAATGCAACAAATCGATTTATAGCTGCGAATCCATGAAACTAAAAAATATTTTGTAGTGCCGGCATCCTTTGAAAAAAAGACGTCCATTACATCGATTAGACTTTGAAAAGATTTAAACAATTTAAAAACTTATAAATAATATAGTACAAATCGCTTAATACGAACACCCAAGAGACAGGCAAATTTGGTCGTTGTAAACGATCGCTCAATGTATCGTGTTCATCGTATTTCTAATATGTGTACTTGCACATATAGTATCAGTACAAAAATTAAATTGACAAATTTTTTTTTTTAATGTTTCAAATTAAACTAAAAATTAAATATTTTTTGTATGTTAGGATGCGTATACAGGGTGTCCGGATACTCCGTGTACAACGCTCTATCAGATATAGTACAACTCATAATAAGTCGATTTAACTAGATTTGCCTTAGTACAAAAGTTGATAATAACGGAGCTACAAAGTGTCAAATTTGAAAAAGGAAATCAGATTTTCTTTAATATCTTTTGACTTCTTCAAACTAATTTCACGAAATTTTGTATTCAGTGATATTTTGGGATAAGAAATTCAAATTTATAAACGATTTTGATGTATCTTCTAGAGAGCACCACAAGCGACCATTAGGACACTTTTAAATCGTCCAAACTTTTTTCTGCCACAGTGTATGTCAATTTCGAATAGAAAAATCTTTTACCTTATCTTTTCTGCTTAAAAAAGGTATACTTGTTAAATGTCGCTAAAGCTAACTGTTTAAAAGATATTTGCAATTTTATTAATAGATGCAATTTTTATTTCAAAGCATTTTATTATAAAAATTTAATAGCAAATTAGGTTGAACGATCTTAATTTATTTGCACGTCATCCCATCAAAAAGCCATTGCTTAGTAAGAAGAACCGGAAGGCCCGACTCGAATTTGCACGCAATCATCTATACTGGACCTTCCACGATTGGAAAAGAGTGTGCTTTTCCGATGAATCCAAGTTTAATTTCCATGGAACTGATGGGATCAATTATATGCGACGTTCATGTGGCAAGAGAATTGATCCCAAATACATGTTGTCCACTGTTAAGCATGGAGGTGGGTCTGTTATGGTGTGGGGATGTTTCTCGGGATTTGGGATGGGTCCGTTGCATCGCATTGAGGGCATCGTGGATAGATTTATGTATAGGGATATACTAAAAGATGTTTTGTTACCTTATATGGAAGATTATATGCCTCTACGATCCATCTTCCAACAAGATAATGACCCGAAACACACTTCTAGGTTGGCAAAACAATACTTGTTAGATGAAAAAATTCGTATTTTACAATGGCCATCGCAGTCTCCGGATTTAAATCCGATTGAGAATATGTGGGAGCATCTTAAAAGACTGGTTGGAAGCAAAAACTGCCCCAATAAGAATGAACTTTATACACAGTTGGAGGAAACATGGAAAAATATCGATGTGGACTACATAAACAAACTTTTGGAGTCAATGCCTAGACGATGCCAAACGGTAATTTCCAATAACGGGTATTCCACGAACTATTAGGATGAACTTTAAGAAAAAACAATGTTTTGTTAATATATGAATTAAGAATAACCTTTTATTTAAGAAATTTCCGGTTTGTCTATATACTTTTGTCCGTTTAATATTGAATAAATAAATGTTATGTTATCAAATTGAAATGATTGAAAAATTAGGGTTTGTGTTTCAAGACGAACCCATTGCCAGGCAACTTTATAAATAACCCGGTTTTAATAAGAGTTCTGGAATTAAGAATTTTTCCCAAAATTTATTTGTCTATATACTTTTGCCCATGACTGTATACTGCATAGTTTTTATGTAATTTTGTTTTACAAGTTTATGCATGCACGGTGATAGATGTGAATATAATGGACGCGGCTATGGAAACAGAAAAATAGAGATAATATAATATAATATGTAAATACCACCATGGGCAGAAAAGCCACGTAGGCCGATAGCCTCTTCTTATTTAAGAAGAAATTATATTATTTAATTTAATTAATTATCATATAATATAAATTTTTGGTATTAAGAGGGCAGCTAAATTAAAAGTTTCTCTTATTATTTGCTGAATGTTTGGTACTGTATTGGAGAGTGTTCTATACCCCAGAGTAACTGAATTGCAATGGATGCCTGATTAGCCATTGGTTCTCGTTATCATATCAGTGTTATTATTCATTTGCGTATATATTATGTATTAATAATGAATTATACAGCTCAAGAAATAACCGATATGATTTATATTTTTGGAGAATGCTTTGAGAATTATCTTCGGGCATCAAGAGTATAAGGCACGAAAGTTCCTGACAATCCAGATGCTTTATCATTTCAAAGATTAATGGACAGATTTGAAAGGACTGGGTCAGTTAAGGACGAAAAGCGTAACAGAATAAAACCCGTAGTAAAGGAAGAAAATAAATTGAACGTTCTTCGACTATTGGGGGAGATACCCATCGAACTACAGAACATATAAGTAGTTTATTAGGAATAAGTCAAACTTCCGTGAAGAGAATTAAAAAAAAAAACATAAAATACATTCATATCGTTTGCAACTGAATCAAGCACTAGCAGGACAAGACTTTGATTAAGACAAGATTTTGAAAGTAGAATAAATTTCTGCAATTGGGGCGTTGCTGGAATTCAAGATGTACAAATCTTCAATTTCGTTTTGTTCACCGATGAATGATTTCATAATAATAATCATGTAAACAGGCATAATTTACGTTTCTATGCTGATACAAATCCAAATTTTGCGAGGACTCTTGATCAGTAACATAAATGGAGTATAAACGTCGGGGGTGCAATAATTGGAGACCGCATAATAGGGCCAAATTTTTTTATGAACACCTCAATTGAAACATTTTCAAATATTTTTTAAACGAAGATCTTGATAATCTGCTGGAAAATGTAGCACTGGATTTATTAAGAAGGAAGTGGGTCCAATTAGATGGGACGTCTACTCATTTGAGCATTGGAGTCCTAAATACTCTAAATCATAAATTTCCAGGTCGTTGGATTGGAAGACTGAGACATATTTCGTAATCCCCTTGTAATCTGAAGTAACTGTTGTACCTCTCCAGGACACTGATGCAACTTAGTGGTATCTGCTTCCGCGGCTGGTTCTGTTTTAGTTCATACCGAAGGACCACTCTCGATTTTTCCAGACAGAAAAACTGGATTTATGCACTCTTGTTCGATTATTTAATGCTTTACTTCGTAAATAATGTAACTAGAAGTTCCACACAAAACAGGTTGTAAAATCTTGTACTTAGTCGATGTTTTAATAATAACTAGCCACTGGTGTTTTCAAGAACAACTAGTTTAATAGGGTTGCAAGAGATTGTAATTCAGTCCCTTGAGTGATGAAACCACACCCTGCTTGTATATGCACTGTTAGTAATGCTGGTACACTGTATATGTCCTGAGCGATACGAGGGTTGATTGAAGATGATTCTTCTGAGAAAACACAGACGAAATTGACTTGACTTCGTTTCTTTGGTTCACCTCTGTACCCAAATCTCGGTCACCCCCACAGGAGGAGGTTGAACCATTAGTACAACAAGGCGGTTGGAAATTCCCATCGTCGGTCAGTCCAATTTCTGTCTTTAAATTCATTTTAGTAACCAAAACATTGTGTCCCGTGGATACCGAGAACCAGCCCTTTGTTGGTCTCTGATTTTACGGTTACCATATGTACTTCTTGCAACTCCAGATGTTGGATCTTGGACAATGGCCCATGTGTGACCGATATTGTATAGTTCTAAGATTTTTCTGGAAATTCCAGATACTTTTATTGGCCAATAGTAAACTGTACTGCCGCTACCCTTTTAATTTTAGGCCTTGACAACATCGCGAGTTTATTGGCCTCCCGGGTCTATTAACCTTTAGAATACTTTATTGCAGAAATCCGAAATTTCCAGAGAAGTCTGAACTATTTTCAGACACCCCCAAGCCACCAAATCTGATGAAACTTGATTTTTTTGAGGGGGATACGTTAAAAATCTGGTCTACAGGACACCTCCACTTGCAGTAGGAAACGTGAAGGAAAGAATAAGAGAAGCATTCAAATTCAGTTAGGAAGTTAATGCTATAAAATCTAAATGGATCTTTAACAGAGAGGATAAATATCTGCAATAAAACGGTAGATAGTTTGAACATACAATGCATTAATTATGTGCTAATAAATAGCCACCGACCTAAGAAAATACTTTTTTTTTATACAGTTAAGTAAGAAAAGTTAATTTTCTAAAAATTAGTTTTCAAAATAAAACATTTATTGTTTTTTGGTTATTTTTATATATGTTTATAGGAACTTTTTTTTATATTTCTTTAGCTCTACTTTTATCCCTTTAAGTTTTGTACCAACTTTCCCAAACACCCTGTATATAACGTTATAAATAGCGAACAAAGGTACGTTTCTGTAATTATTTTAATGAAAGTACGCAGGATAGTGAATACATGCGGCAAAATAATCAATAAAGAAACATACAGTGGTGGAAAAAGTATGGAAACTTTAATATATTAACATTTTTCTATAATATATTTAATTGAAATTGAAGCCTTTAATATCTAAAGGGGAAATAAATCTACATAAACAAATATGAAATTCCATTCTTAAAATAATTTTATTATTGTCAATATTTTTAACAAAAACAAAAATGTGCTAGAAAAAGTATGGAAACTATTCATAAACAGGTTTATTTTTCTCTTGATTGTGTACGATCTTCCAAAAGTACAGTTTATTTCAATTAAATCTTATTTCAGCAATGCTTAAAAGAGCATATTTCCCGTTTGACTTGAAACAAAAAGTTGTAGATTTACATCAAATGAAAAAGAAGAAAAATGAAATTGCAAGATCTCTTCTGATTAGTAAAAGTGCTGTGGCGAAGATAATAGCAACATTTAAGAAGCAGGGCAGTGTAGAAAATTTGCCCAAGACTGGTCGTCCTCGTAAAACCATCCCAGATATTGATAATGCGGTATTAAGGATTTCAAAACAAGATCCAAGAAAATCCGCTAGACAAATTACTGCTGAAATTTCGGAACAGTTCGATATTCAAGTAACCAGCAGAGCGATACAAAATAGATGAATTAGTGAAGGACTTCATGGACGTGTTGCAGTAAAAAAACCATTATTAACTCTAGAATACGGGACTATCGTAAATTTTACGAAGCTCGCCCGATTTCGTCAATTTTCGCCTACTTTCGGTTAACTTATGAGACTGGCTATCTGAGTACCTTCAAACGTAGTATTGTGCAATACAGTGTAATATGCACCTGCTTTAAATTATCTCCCTAAATCGATTTTTTTCAAATTGAGTCGTAATTTTTACGACAGTCCCGTGTTCACATTAGTTTTTTTAATAAGTACGGTTTTTTAAGTTTTGTTATTTTTCCTATTTTTTGTTATAAAATATACATACATATGTAATATAGGTAAGATTGCTTGGTTTTTCTGCCTACATGTACGATTGCAAATATTTTTGTAGTATCATGTCCAATTTAAAATTTTTGAAGCAAAAGGAATTAGAGGATGAAGCGGCACGTATATTGACTGGAAATGAAAGTGATCCAGAGTCCTATGAGGACAGGGGAAGTGAGTGGGAAGAGGACATTTTGGAAGCTGCGTCAATTGGTTCCGATACCGATAATGAATATGATGAAAATTTGGCTTCTTATACCAATCAACAAAATAATATTCCCGATCAAACTGGAGAAATAATGGACGAATTAGATGAGGATGATATTCCCTTATCACAATTGCGTACCCGTTCAAAACATATTGCCAGTTTCGAAAATATGAATCTAAAAGGGAAGAATGGCCATAAGTGGTCCACACAAATACCCAAAAAGTCCAAAAGAACAGCTGCGAGAAATATTGTACATTTTATATCCGATCCTAAAGGCGCAGCAAGGGACTGTTCTACTTTGGACGAATACTTTCTTCATTTCTGTTCGGACAAAATTTTAAATATTATTTTGGAACATACAAATGCACAAATCGCCATACAATCGGAAAAGTTCAGCGGCCACCAGAATGTCTCCCAAACGACAAAAGATGAACTAAAAGCTATGTTCGGTATTTTAGTACTGTCTGCTGCAAAGAAAGATAATCATTTATCAGTAAAGCATATGTTTGATATCACTATTTCGGGTACTTTTTATAGAGCATGCATGAGTTATGACCGATTTTATTTCCTGCTAAATTGCCTAAGGTTCGATGCTAAAGAAACTAGACAAGAGAGAAAACTAAATGATCCATTTGCACATATCCGAGAGATTTGGGACATTTTGATTGAAACATGTAAAACGTCATATACTCCGTCTTCATACCTCACCATTGACGAACAACTCCTAGCTTTTCGGGGACGTTGTCCATTTAGGATGTACATTCCTAATAAACCAGCGAAGTATGGAGTGAAAATTGTAATGGTGTGCGATTCTTCAACCAAATACATGTTAGATGCAAGCCCTTATTTGGGAAAAAAAACACCGACAAATGGTTTACCACTATCCGAGTTTTATATAAAAGAATTAACGAAGTCGGTTCACGGTACAAATCGCAATATTACCATGGACAATTGGTTCACATCAGTTTCGCTCGCTGACCAGCTACTACAAGATCCCTACAAATTAACAATGATAGGAACTATACGCAAAAATAAAAGGGAAATTCCAAATGAGTTATTGAATGTAAAAAGTCGAATCCCAAATACGTCAATGTTTTGCTTCGACAAGAAAAAGACACTACTATCTTATATGCCACGAAAAAACAAAATAGTTCTGTTACTCTCAACAATGCATGAGGGAGCAGAAGTCATGGAACCAACTGGTAGACCAGCAATTATTCATAATTATAACCAAACAAAGGGAAGTGTGGACACATTTGATCAAATGTGTTCCAATATGAATTCAAGTAGAAAAACACGGAGATGGCCTTTATGTGTATTTTATGGCATGATAAATATGAGTAGCATAAACTCTTATGTCATTTACACATTCAATATATTAAAAACTGGTAAAAAACCTCTGTCCAGATACCAGTATATGATCAATTTAAGCCAGTGTCTGGCTAAGTCATGGATGCTACAACGATATAATAGCTCGACTTTACGTCGAAATCTTCGCCAAGATATAGCATCAATTCTTGATTTAGGGCCAGAAGAAGACGCCAACAACCCTCAAGAAAAAAAAAGAAAAACATGTTTCTATTGTCCTAGCCAAAAAAGACGAATGACCACTAATTTTTGCAAAGACTGCAAACAGCCAATATGTGGGGAACACCGCGGAAATATTTGTAAAAAATGCACTGAAAGTTAAAAAATAATATTCATTTTGTAATGTTACAAGTTTGTTTAAATTACAAATAATATATTCGTTATATTTGCCGTTTCTTAATAACTTGAGAAATAGAATTAAATATAAATATTCATGGCGTCGTAAAATTTACGATAATCCCGTGTTTACGTTCAGGGTAAATAGTCCCGTATTCTAGGGTTAATCAACAAGAATCGAAAGGCTCGAAGGCTGTTTGTGAGGAGTCATCTGCATTGGAGCTAACAACAATGGAATACGGTCCTTTGGAGCGATGAAAGCAAGTTCTGTTTATTCGGATCTGATGGAAGACAATATATGTATAAGGCGTCCCACAGGTGCTAGATTTAAGACAAAATATGAAATTCCCACCGCGAAGCATGGAGGTGGTAATGTCCAAGTTTGGGGTTGTTTTTCGAGATCTGGCGTTGGGCCGATCGTTCTAATTGAAGGGCATATGGACCGATTTCAATATAAAGACATTCCAGAGAACAAAATTTTACCGTTTGCAGAAGAAGAAATGCCGATTAGATCGATTTTTCAGCAGGACAATGATCCCAAACATTCTGCAAAGATAGTAAAAGAATGGTTGTTGCAGAAAAATAGTATCAAACTAAATCTTTGAACATATTCTAAAAAACAAACTGCAACAACTGATCGGAAAACACATACCAAGCTACCAATTTGGCTTCAAACCAAAAAATTCGACCATACACCCGCTGTTCACCCTGACGAACAACATACAAACTACGCAACTGGCGGGGGGCAAAACGGCGAGCCTACTTGTGGACATTAATAAGGCTTTTGATAGTGTCTGGCACAGGAGTCTGCTATACAAATTACACAAACTGAAAACACCAAAATACCTAATCTACTTAATCAAAAATCTGCTAGAAAACCGACAAATTCGGGCACGAATTGACACTGCCCTCTCCTTCCCTTTCTCCCCGAAACAGGGGCTACTACAGGGTTCGCCGCTCTCACCACTGCTCTACAATATGTACATACTGCTACGACATATACAACTATGATCTACAGGACAAGGAATATATAGATAAAACATCATACATTTTGCAATACGCGGACGACACAACTACTAAGAAAGCCGTGGAAAATCTTCAGACGTTGATAAACAGAACCATGACATGGTTTTACAAATGGAGACTAACGCCAAACGACACGAAAAATCAACTTCTACTTTCAAATCACCACATCCAAGACAGCTCACCAACAATAATGACAGACGGACACACGACGAAACCAAGGAACGACGTGAAGTATTTGGGAATAACAATAGACAATAAACTAAAATTTACGAAACACGTACGAAATATTCGACTAGAAATCATAAAAAGGGCCAAACATTTCCGAACACTGACATACAAAAACAAAGGGATTAGTATGGAAACCGCCACAAAAATATACAAAACCATATGCAGACCACTATTGGACTACGGGCACGTACTGAGGGCAAATGCAACTGAAAAAACAAGCAAACACATACAGACTACAGAACAGATTGCACTAAGAATAATCACAAAACTAAGACACCCCGAAAACCCGTTACACAACCCACCTAACCAACTACTGTATGAACGCACAAACATGATAAGAATAACAGAAAGACTACGACAATTACAGAACAGATGGAAAAAGAACGCCAACAACTCAACTATACTTAGCCCACTTTGCTTAACGAGACAGACAAGACAATCCCGCCTCCTTTTCCCTTCGAGCACCCTTTGGGAGCACTTCCAGATGTAATGTGATAGTATTTAGTCACCAAAAGATTACCATTGTATCACAGGCAGAAAGACCTAACAGGTCGATAGCCTATTTCCGAGGAAATAAAGATATACAGGGTGTCCCGAAATTAAAGCACCATATTTAAACAACGTAAATTAGGTCAAAAAATAACACCAAAACTTTAAATAAAACAATGTCGGAAAATGCTTCCTTAATGAGGTATGCCTCTTTAAAGACGTAACTCTGATGATGGTAATTTTGAAATATTTCCAAAACGGTGCAAGATAACTTTATGAAATTTGGTACGATTTTATACCTTATAAGCCTCAATTGACTGATGTGGCTGAATGGAAATTATTTCGTCAGAGGCGTGCTGCACGGGTAGTGTCGGGGTTAAAAAATGCTAGATTTTTTTTATGTGCCCCATTTTTTAGTTGCTGATGCAAAATTATGAAACCATATACGCTTCCAGAAAAAAAAGACACTCTTGGTTCACGATGCTAGGACGCTTCGTTTTCGAATAAAATGAATTTAAACATTACAATGCATGACAAATACAAATGATTTACTTTCTGTGAAAACTTAATAGTAGGCTACGAAATATTAAACAATGTTGACTGTCAATTTGATGTTTATATTTATTCTGTTGGGGAGTTTCTTTGTGTCATTATTAAGCTGTTAGTGAAAAATGGAGAAATTTTCAAGTAGGGAGCTTGCCGATATTCATTTTATTTATGGGTTCTGTAATGGTAATTCGCGAGCCGCCGTAGAAGAGTACAGAAGGAGGTACCCGAGAAGAAGAATACCTTTTCGATCTGTTTTTAGTCGAGTACATAGAAATTTAATCGAATGTGGTTCTTTTCAACGTTCTCGAGGCCAAGGAAGACCTACAGTAGATTACGATTTCGAGGATGTGCTTAATCGAATAGAAGAAAATCCTCAAATTTCTCTAAGAACGCTTGAAAACATTACAAACATACCAAAATCGATCGTAAATACAGTCGTTAAAATAACAACAGATAAACAGTTATTTCGAATATTAATTTTTAGATAGGAAGAATGACTCGGATGCAGGGATTGCATCCCTTTCACTATAAAAGGGTTCAAGACTTACGAGAGGAAGATTTTACAGTTAGGATGAATTTTTGCCAGTGGGTTTTGAATCACCAAAATGTTTTACATAATATCTTGTGGTCTGATGAGGCTAGTTTTACGAGAGACAAAGCATTTAACATCCATAACACACATTATTGGGAGTATGAAAATCCAAAAGTCGTAAGGAGAACACATTTTCAGCATAGGTTTTCTGTCAACATTTGGGCAGGTATCATAGGAAATAGATTAATAGGACCAGTTGTATTTCCAAACCGGTTAACAGCACAACACTATTTACATTTTCTTCAAAATGAGCTGGCAGGCCTATTAGAAGATATACCATTGCATACCCGATTGCAAATGTATTATCAACAAGATGGGGCACCAGCTCACTTTGGAAATAACGTGAAAAATTGGCTTGATGAAAAGTTTCCAGGCAGGTGGATAGGAAGAGGTAGTCCAATAACCTGGCCCCCTCGATCACCTGACCTTAATCCCCTGGATTATTTTTTTTGGGGCTTTATGTGTAGCATAATCTATGCCACAGAAATAAACACGAGGGAAGAACTGTTGGATAGAATCAACTTAGCTGCTAATCAAATAAAAGAAAATACGTTTCAAATTTCCCGTGCCTCCCAGAGCATAAAAAAACGATCTAGACTGTGTATCCAACAAAACGGAAACTTATTTGAAAACTTACTTTGAAAGTGCGTCATTTAAATTTCTTGTTCGTTTTTTATTATTGTTTAATCGTTTTGATGTGTTTAATAAAATATCGCTTTAAGCATCATTTGTATTTGTCATGCATTGTAATGTTTAAATTCATTTTATTCGAAAACGAAGCGTCCTAGCATCGTGAACCAAGAGTGTCTTTTTTTTCTGGAAGCGTATATGGTTTCATAATTTTGCATCAGCAACTAAAAAATGGGGCACATAAAAAAAATCTAGCATTTTTTAACCCCGACACTACCCGTGCAGCACGCCTCTGACGAAATAATTTCCATTCAGCCACATCAGTCAATTGAGGCTTATAAGGTATAAAATCGTACCAAATTTCATAAAGTTATCTTGCACCGTTTTGGAAATATTTCAAAATTACCATCATCAGAGTTACGTCTTTAAAGAGGCATACCTCATTAAGGAAGCATTTTCCGACATTGTTTTATTTAAAGTTTTGGTGTTATTTTTTGACCTAATTTACGTTGTTTAAATATGGTGCTTTAATTTCGGGACACCCTGTATATATTATCAAGCTTGAATGGCCATCTCAGTCTCCAGATCTGAATCCAATTGAACATTTGTAGAATATATAGATCGTAGATCAACGAATTCGAACCCATTCAAATATTAAAAATTTGAAAGAACTCTTCGAAATAATTAAATTGGAATGGTCTAAAATACCAAACGAGACGCTTCAAAAATTAATAGATTCTATGCCCAAACGATGCCAAGCAGTTCTAGGTGCTAATGGTTACTCTACAAAATATTAATAACTTTTTTGTTGTAAATGTGTTCTTAAAACGTAAGTTTCCATACTTCTTCCCATGTAAATTTTGAATTTATTTTCTACAGGGCGTACTTGCGAATGAAAATTTTAAATTTATTGTTTAAATAAATGAGCAATATATTTAGTTTATGTTTCAAGTAATGGTTCTTGTCTATATTCGTTAATGACTAATTTAAATGCAAAATTCAAAAGTTTCCATACTTTTTTCCACTACCGTACGTCTTTTTGAATATGCTCTTGAGTATACTCATAACGAATGATACATTTCACATTATGAACGCACAAAGGTGCGTTCCACTAATTACGTTAATGAGTCTACGCATGATGTGTAAGTTTTTCCGAATATACCAATGAGTTTAAGCACAACGGGTGATACATGTGGCATTACATATAAAAAACGAAGATACGCTTTATGTTTATACTAAGAAGTGTCCCATGATGGATGATACATGTGGCGTGATAAAGAAACAACAAAGATAAGTTTTCCAAATATGCCAATAAGTGTACCTATGACTCGTGATAGATGTTTAGATATTACCAACGAACAAAGGAACGCTTATTTCATAGTACTAATGAGCGTTAGAACGATACATGATATGAGGCGTTATGAACAACGGATAGAATTACTTTTTTCCGAATATACTAATGACCGTACCTATGAAGGTGTCTGAAAAGAATCAGATTTTTTCGGGAATGTCAAATGTCGGCAATAAACTATAAGGGTATCATAACCCTGGAAACTTTCCCATACTGGTGTCCCTTGAAGTAGTTTATTGCCAATAGAAAAAAAATTTACACTGTAAAAATTTTCCAAGAATCCCACTGCAGTACATCTGTGATATTGGTTGCAATTAGCCATAGCGTAGAAAAGGTTGTAAACCCTGGTGATTTCAAGAAAAAACAAAAACCCGACTAGAGGCAAACAAAGGACCAATCCCTGGTACCGCGGAGGACGTCCAATTCCAGTAACTCAATAAAGGGTCGTTACCGTGTGACAAGGGAAGGATAGTGGGAACTGACTGTTGAGGCTTCCACCCACTTTTTATTCAGTTCACACTAGACCTCATCAGAGATTAACAATTCGCAAAAAGTCCAAATTTGCCCTTGAAATCATGAGACACCAATCACTTGTCTTTAAGCTAAGAGCTTTGTTAATATACAAATTCAAAAAGTCAATCAAGCAATCCAATTCAACTCAGTTTCTTTCGGTCTGACGAAAACGAGAGTGGTCCTTCGGTAACAAAAGGTTTAGAACCAGCCGCGGAAGCAGAACCCACTAACTACTACATTGTCCAGGAGAATGACAGAATTCCCCCCAAGACAAAGGTTAACACATTAATTTAAAAAAATGTAGAGCAACTTTGAAAAATTAATATAATTAGAGTTTTAATAGTATTAATAAATATTTGGTTGTAGGTTCAAAATGAAGTTAGTGTGAGCCCAAATACTTCTACAAAAAGAAAATCTTAATTTTTATTTTTTTGCCGAACTTCATATTAACAATAGTATTCTTTAGTGGAAAAAAGTAGAGCAAATGATCAAATTACAGCAAATATTCACCTTAAAATTTATTTTATTCATGACATATCGTTGGTCAAGATGCCTCAAGGAAAATATTTATCAGTAAACATAAAAGAACGTGTTATTAATTTGTACAGAAGGGACCGAAAACAAGCAAAATTGCTAAAATAATTAATTTAAACAAATCCATTATTTGTCAAATTATCCGACAAAATCGAATATCCGGGAATATTGATGTAAAAATGAAGTGGGGCAGATCCAGGAAAACCAATCGTTACCAAGATAAACAAATTGGAAAAATTGAGAATTCGCCATTTCTAGAATCGAACAAAATTAAAGGCCGCATTTCTGATGAGCTGGGTGGTGAAATAACATCTAGAACAGCAAGAAACAAGGTACTTGAAGGCAAATTACACTCACTGTCACATGAAATGCACCACCCAGTAATACTAATAATTAAGACTTGTAACTTTGGCAAAATAATGCTTCATGATGGAGTATCAAATGATCAGACTTTCAGTAAAAAAGAAAGAATGCTAGTGTTTTTTTTGTCATTAACCTTTTAGATTTTTTATTCAATTGTAAATAAATAAAATAATACTACTAACTACTAACAAATAAATCTTTCTGTTCCCAGAAAGGGGCTATCGACCCTTAGGTCTTTCTGCCCGTGTTGTTACAGTAAAAGTTTCTAGGTATGGTCCGCAAGGAAAGGGATGTCTGTACGTAGGTCCTAGTGTAAGTTATTGTAGTACTCAAGTAGGGCTTGTCTCGGGTGAGAGTATCGTGAGTCCTGGGAAGGTCTTGTCAGGCAGAGGAGTTTCAGTTTGTCTCATCCGTATTCCGAGTTTTTGAACTTTTTCTGTAGTCTTGTGCCTTTCTGTTATACGGTCAAGTTTTGTTCTGTCGTACAAGAGTTGTGTCGGTGGGTTGTGTATGGGGTTGTTTGGGTGTCTGATCTTCGTTATTGTTCGTAGTGCCATTTGTTCGGATGTTTGTATGTATTGTCTGGTCTTTACGGTTGCATTTGCCAGGACAATGTTTCCATAGTCCAATACCGGTCTGCAAATGGCCTTATATATGTGCGCAGCCGTTTTGTTTGATATGGCTTCGTTTTTGTACGTTAATGACCTGAAGTATTTGGTTCTTTTTAATGTCTCCTCTCTAGTGTTTCGTGTGTGTCTGGTAAATTTCAGTTTGTTGTCAATTGTAATACCAAGGTATTTTATCGTATTTGTTGGGATAGTCGTGTGTCCATCCATCACAATCGCAGGGGAGGTGGGTTTTATGTGGTGGTTGAACAGTACTAGTTGATTCTTGTTGGGATTGGGCATAAGTCTCCATTTATAAAACCACTGTGCTGTAGTGTTGGCTAGTTCCTGCAGTTTTCGTGTCGCCGTATGTGTGTTGGTCTCGTGCACAATCAGAGCGATATCGTCTGCGTATTGTAGAATGTATGCTGATTTGTTTATTTCGTATGTGTTGTGTAAGTTGTGGTTGTATATGTCATGGCAGTACAAGTTGTATAGCAGTGGTGACAGCGGAGATCCCTGAGGGAGGCCTTGTTCTGGGGAAAAGGAGAATGAAAGGGTGTTATCTATTCTGATTTGAAGCTGTCTGTCTTCCAGCCAGCTCCTCAGCACACACAGCATGTGTTTCGGTATTTGTAGTTTGCAGAGTTTGTAGAGGAGTCCCTTATGCCAAACACTATCGAACGCCCTGTTTATGTCCATAAACAAACTAGCTGTTTTCTTGTTCGCTAGGTGTGTTGTCTGTATGTTATTTATGAGGATGAACAGAGGGTGGATGGTTGAATATTTCCGTTTGAATCCGAATTGATATATTGGTATGTGTTGTCCGAGCTCTCTTTGGATTCTGTCTTTTAGTATATGTTCAGTGATTTTTCCCATGTCCGGGAGTAGTGTAATTGGTCTGTAGTTTCCCACAAGTGAGCTGTCGAGTCCGTTTTTAGGGATCGTAATGATAATTCCTCTTTTCCACATTGTGGGGATGTTGTTGTTTGTGAGACAGACGTTGAATAAAATAATATTTACGTGGAAATATCAGTTTATTTTGTTGTTGAACTGTGAACAAGACATCTCAAAATGCCCCCAATGAGACAGCGTCAAAATTTTTCCCACGTTTCGGATTTTGATGGAGGGCGAATTATCGGCATGAAGGAGGGTGGACTTTCTTTTCGTTAGATTGCCCGAAGAATGAATCGGAACCACACCACGATTGAGAGAATATGGTCTTCATGGTCTGAAGAAAGGGTTCAGCAACATCGTGCAGCTGGAGGTCCTCCCTTTAGCAGCAATACACGTGAAGATCGACTTCTTGGAGGGATGGCCGTTGGTAAGCGATTTCAAACAACAATATCTGTTGCAATAGATTGGATGGGAGGTCTAAATCGTCGGGTGTTGATGGCAATAGTTTACAGAAGAATTTCGTCTTTTTTTTTTTGGCCTGCATTCATACCGCCCAAACCTACGACTGCCACTAACCGCCCAACACCAAGCTTCCAGATTGGCCTGGCGTCAAGAACGAATTGATTGGAGTCATGAGTAGAACAATATCGTCTTCGGTGACGAGTCGCGTTTTGTTTATGGATCAATGATGGTCGTAGAAGAGTCAGACGATACTGAGATGAAAGAAGAAATTTGCAATTTTGTGAAAGACGCCACACAGCTTTAACACCTGGTGTTATGGTCTGGGGTGCCATACGTGTTGGTCGAAGATCTTCTCTTGTGTTCATTCCAAGCACCCTAAACGCACGTCGCTACATTAACAATGTTCTGAAACCAGTATTAGTACCCTTCATACAAACTTTACCAAATGGCATTTTCCAACAGGATAATGCAAGACCACATAGTGCGAACATTACTCGACAATACCTGGAAGAAGTACAATTGGAAATACTGCCTTGGCCTGCACGGTCACTGGACCTATCGCCCATCGAACATCTTTGGGACATGATAAGTCGCCGTCTTCGAAATTTACCGAGGTCTCCAAACAATGCGGATGACCTACGACACCATCTTGAGGTAGCATGGAATGAAATACCCCAGGAGGATATTGATCATTTGTTGCAAAGCATGCCGCGAAGAGTACATGCTTGCATTGCCGCACGAGGCGATGTCACTCATTATTAATTTTTTAATTAACAAATGTTCTATCTTTTTACTGAAAGTCTGATCATTTGATACTCCATTATGAAACATTATTTTGCCAAAGTTACAAGACTTAATTATTAGTATTACTGGGTGGTGCATTTCATGTGAACGTGAGTGTATATGGAAGAAGACCAACCAAGAAATCTCTTTTATCTAAAAAAAATGGACATGCTCGACTTAGGTTTGTTCGACATCTTCATTCGATAGAGCAGGACTGGAAAAAAGCGATTTGGAGCGACGAATCAAAGTTTTGCTTATCTAATAGTGATGATATCACCTACGTGACGCGTCAACAATAGAAGACTCAACCCAAAATGCAGCTATCCTACAGTGAAGCAAAGAGATGGGTTGATAATGCTATAAGATTGTTTTTCCGTCTATATTTTCGCCCCTTTGAAAAAAAATAATTGGTCATATGAATAGATTTCAATATAAAGTAATCTTAGAGAATAAAATGGTGTCATATGCAGACGATGTTATGAGGCATTTTCCAACAGGATAACGATCCACAACACACGACCGAATATGTGGAAGAATCGTTCAAGAGAGAGAGAATGCGCATTTTGGAATAGCCTTCACAATCCCCTGATCTAAATCCCATTAAGAACCTCTGGGAAATCTTAGATCGGAAAATCAGAGATAGGACCTATAGGAATCAAGACGAACTTTTTACCATTTTAAAAGACGCAAGGATATGCATGGCTCCAATCATCCTAACCAAATTGATAAGGTCTATGGCAAAAGTTACGATGCTGTAATTAAAAACAGCGGATACTTTCTAAAATATTAAAATTTTTTAATGTAAATAGTTGTTTTGATCAATTTTAAGGTAAATATTTGTTATAATTTGATTAGTTACTCTACTTTTTTCCGCCAAAAAATACTATTGATAGTATAAAATTTAAAAAAAAAAGACATTTTTTGTAGAAATACTTAGACATACACCGACTTGCTATTGAACCTATACCTAAGTATTTACAGTTATTAAAACTCTAATTATATTACTTTTTCAAAAGTTACTCTACACTTTTCCACTACTATGCATATTGCGTTATAAACAATAAATCAAGGTACATTTTCCCAGTATACTGATGAATGTCCACATGATGAATGAAACATATGACGTGATAAACGAAGAACAAAGATACGTTTCTGTAATAATTCTAAAGAGAGTACGCAGACTACGTGATACGTGAGGTGATATAATAAACGAAGTAAAATACGTCTTTCTGAATATGGTCTTGAGTATACCTATAACGGATGATACATTTCACATTATAAATAGACAACTGTGAGTTCTACTAATTACGTTAATGAGTGTACCCATGATAAGTGATACATGTGGCGTAATAAACGAAAAACAAAGATAAATTTTTCCGAATATGTCAATGAGCAACGCATAACGGATGATACATGTGGCGTGATAAACGAAAAACAAAGATACATTTTTCCGAATATGTTAATGAGCAACGCATAACGGATGATACATGTGGCGTGATAAACGAAAAACAAAGATAAACTTTTCCGAATATGTCAATGAGCAACGCATAACGGATGATACATGTGGCGTGATAAACGAAAAACAAAGCTAAACTTTTCCGAATATGTCAATGAACAACTCATAACGGATGATACATGTGGCGTGATAAACGAAAAACAAAGATAAACTTTTCCGAATATGTCAATGAACAACGCATAACGGATGATACATGTGGCGTGATAAACGAAAAACAAAGATAAACTTTTCCGAATATGTCAATGAGCAACGCATAACGGATGATACATATGACGTGATAAACGAAAAACAAAGATACATTTTTCCGAATATATCAATGAGTTTACACATGACAGATGACACATATGGCATTACAAATAAAAAAAAACAGATTACGCCAAGAAGTGTATCCATGATAAATGATACATATGGCGTGATAAACGAAGATAAACTTTTCCGAATATGTCAATGAGCAACGCATAACGGATGATACATGTGGCGTGATAAACGAAAAACAAAGATAAACTTTTCCGAATATGTCAATGAGCAAGGCATAACGGATGATACATGTGGCGTGATAAACGAAGAACGAAGATACACTTTTCCGAATATGTCAATGAGCAACGCATAACGGATGATACATATGACGTGATAAACGAAAAACAAAGATACATTTTTCCGAATATATCAATGAGTTTACACATGACAGATGACACATATGGCATTACAAATAAAAAAAAAACAGATTACGCCAAGAAGTGTATCCATGATAAATGATACATATGGCGTGATAAACGAAGATAAACTTTTCCGAATATGTCAATGAGCAACGCATAACGGATGATACATGTGGCGTGATAAACGAAAAACAAAGATAAACTTTTCCGAATATGTCAATGAGCAACGCATAACGGATGATACATGTGGCGTGATAAACGAAAAACAAAGATAAACTTTGAGATAAACAGAACTCACTAACTACTACATTGTCCAGGAGAATGACATAATTCCCCCCAAGACACTCAACTAACAACGGAGAAGGCTAATATGTCACGTAAAATCACTAAAATAAGATGGGTAATCGAAGCTATGCATGGTATCATTTGTCAACAATATAGACTACGTTATCAAGTTTTAATGCACTTTGGTCTAAAATTGAAATAATATGAAATAATTATTAGTTTTTTGCATAATAACTATAATAAAAGAGTAAATTCAGATTGTAATCAATTGACGTTATAGTGCAATACAGTCAGTTACGAAAGTATTCGAACAAAATATAAGTCAATATAATATTGTTAATAAGTACACATATGGCAAATTAAATTATTCTATGAAAAAGAGGATCCATATATATAAATTAATAAATAAAAACTTTTTTAAAACCATTTTGTTTAAGCGCTATTTGAAATATAGTGTACTTTGAACCACAAAAGTATTCGAATATTTTGTAGATAAAATTTTTAGAAGGGAAAAAAATAGCCTGCGGGTATCATTTTGACCACAATTCACAAATATTTATCAGTTAGCATTATAAATTTAACAGTTAAATATCATTTACCACTTTAGTGTATTGTTTATGAAAATGGCAAACAAAAGAAATGAAACCACGGCGCGTGAACGAGAATTAATTTTAAAATGGTATAATGAAGGAAAAAAACACGCAGAAATTTATCTTTTATTAAACAGAACTAAGTCAACTATCTCATACATCTTGAAAAAAAATAGGACAGAGGGAAATATTATTAACAAACGTCGATCAGGAAGACCAAAGAAGTTGACGAAACGTGAGGAAAAAATGGTTTTGCGTGAAAACAGAAAAAATCCTTTTCTTTCTGCTCCAAAATTAGCCGGATATGTTTTAACACAGTTCGGAAAAGAAGTACATCCAGAATTATGTAGACGTTTGTTACGAAATAATGACATTCATGGTAGAGTTCCCAGGAGTAAGTCGTTCATCAACCAGAAGAACCGGAAAAAATGTCTAAACTTGCCCATTCTCAACAAGGAAGAGAGCAGTTCCAGCTCGTCCAGTTCAAGTTCTTCTAGTTCCAGTGAAGACAGCAGTTCTGATTAGCATGTTTTATTGCAATAAATATGTGTCATAATATGGTTCAAATATCATCTCTTGTAAAAATTACATATTTTAATAAGTGCCGCAACACATGCAAACATTATACATTAGAAAAAAAACACTTTTTGGGCAAATTCTTTAGATACTCACGTAACTCATCCGTCAACCCACCCAGACCGATGGAGGTAAAAAAATTAATCGAGAACCGTATGTTTTTTGGGCTATCCCTGGGAAATAGGCCAGTAAAATGTGCTTGGAGAGTTCTGAATTTAAATTAAGAAAAAATACTTTACTTACTTAGTTTAAATTAAATATGCAAAGCAAACAAAGAACTTTTTACGCTTAAACGCTACTTACGGATCTTTAAGCCTCTGATTCAATTTCTCCAAGCCCATAAACTCAGCCAGCTCTTGAAACAGAATTTTAATAAATATTCTACTAGAGCTGTTAGTTTCCTCTTCATTCATTTTCATAGTGTCCAAGATTTCCCACCCGATGGCATCTGTAAATAGTAAATGAGCAAAAAATTTGCTCACATTTCTTAGCCTATTGGCATCAAGGCGATGAGTGGTGGCATATGTATCTTTAAAAATTTGCTGAAATGATTCCACATATATGTTGTTAATTTGACAAAACCGTTGAGATAGAAGTCCGTAGAATTTCTCATATGTTCTCTGTTCAGCACAACAATCTGTAAAAATTAATGAGAAATAATAATGTATGTATTTAATAAATAAAACAGATATATTTTTTTTACCAAGAAACATGTGGCACAACTCAATTTCTTGACTAGGTTTAAGCTCCATCTTCAGCAATTTATGAGCGCATTCCTCAAAGTCCAAACTTGATTGAATGGTGAGATATATGGTTCGTCTTAAAGCAATTAAATTTGTTTCAGTATTGTCAATGATTGTGCCACTTTCTTTCTGTCCCTCTTCACCCTCTTCTTCACTGTCTTTCTCTTCCTCAGAACCTGACTCTGACCCTGACCCTGATTCACCCTCACTATCAGTTTGTAAAATTTCATTACTCAAAATTTTGTATTTCCCTTCATTTAGTTCATAATTGTTGTCAAATTTGAAAACATCTAAAAAGGATTTTTTAAGTTATAATTTCCTGAAATTACCTTTAAACTTACTAAGGATGTCTTCAGTTTCTGCTTGTTTTACATCATCCAACTTTATCAAATGAGTAAACTGATCATCCTCCTCAATGATATCTAGTTCGGCAATAATAGCAGCATGATCTTTAAACCCATCTTTCCTTATTTGGTATATCACATCAATCATATACTGGATCCTCTTTTCCAGTTTACCCTCATGTAAAATATTCCGCAACATTTCAAATATGGCATTAATCCCTAAATCAAAAACATTTGATAATTAAGTATTATGACAAATATAAGTATCAAGGCTGGAATCTTCCATTCAAAAAGCTATTAAAAAACAGGTTTGTGACTTTATGGAGAAATCGAGCGGTAATAGTAGAAGTACTAGGAAATGTATTTATCTCTTTACTAAATAGTGCTTCAAGCACAATAATCAAATTAAAGAGAACATTGTGACCTACCCCTGCTAGACACCTCAGACAATTTCTGTCCACATTCCTTTAAAAAGGCAATAGCAACTTCAATCGAGTCATCAGTGGGAGTTTCAATAAGCAACGTTAATATTTCCAATGCCAAAATCTCATGGACTACATTCTGATTAACTAAATGAGCTACAAATGTGGAAGCTGAAATGCAAATCATCTTGTTGTTTTGCTTAAAGCCCCGCTTAAGTTGTAGCACTAATCGCTTAAGTAGCAATTCTCCTATATTTGGAAATTTACAATTAATCACTGCAACCAATGCAGCATAGACATTGGTGAATGTGGGTGATGCTGCTTGAGCCTGAATAATTGATTTACACAGCAAACCCCTGCCTCGGATAATATTTTCTTTCAACAACTCTCTAGCAATGATTCCAATGTTTGATATATTAACTTTGTTAATATATCCATGGATTGATTTTTTTAAAGCTTCCCAGGCAAGCCTTTGAAATGCGACTGACGTCTTCTCAGTTATTTCTGCCTGCATCATTCTTAGTTTGGCAGAAGGAATATAAGCGCCTCCAGTTCGGGATGTAATCATATCTGTAACTTTTCGTTCCCGAGGTTTAAGAACCATGTCTTCCGCCTTCTTCTCTGAATCTCTGGCTTTGGAGAAATTTTCCCTACCACCACCACATGGCAAGTCATCATCATAGTATCGTCTTCCAATATATGAGTTATCCTTTCTAGGATATTTGGTCCAGTAACAATCATTGTTTTTCCTTTTACTCGTCTTATTATCATCATAATAATGGGACTTATTGGAGCTTCTGTGTTTGCTCCTTTTTTTATAACTATATTCACAATCAGACGATGGAGAATGAGATCTGCTTTTATCGCGCCTCCTCTTCCTATCAGATTTCTTTGTGTGATAAGTAGAGGTCTTTTTAGAGGAATGAATTTTTTTGACTTCTGAATCCATACTAGACATATTTTGGAGGGAAGAAAAAATTAGATCTTCCCTTAAATTTATAAAGAATTGAGACTCTTCCCTAAATTTCCCTATGGCTTTCTTTACTATAGATGGCTGGTTAGAGTAGGGCACTATGGGGTACTATAGAAGAATCTAAGCATAAAACCTTTAATTACTAGAAATACTTAGTATTTAAAACCCAATAATACCACAATGCGAATTTACTGAATTTCTAACTAGTTATTTTCAATATTATGAACATTAAGACATAACCACATTTGTAAATTTGTCATCACTCACCACTTACTTTTCATCAATGACATATCATTATTACTTGTCATTTGCACTCTACACTCCAATTGTTCCCTCGGTAACTCTGTTCCTCTCTATCTTACTTGCAGAAATTACTTCTAGCGAGGAAATAAATAAAAAGTGTGGTTGTGTATTTTGGGAAAAATTCTAAAGCGAGCTGTCAACGAACGTGTATATGTTGTGGTGCACTGTCCGCTCGAGAGTCATCCACTCCGAGAACCCGCACCGAGAACTGACACTCACACTAGTGGCAGTTGACGAGTGGCGGGTGGAAGTATCGAAAGGGTTCGTAAAGCTTTAAAAAAAGGCAACTCCCAAAAAGACACTACTTCCGTTCGGGACTTGAACCAGGTGGGTAGCTCGCGAGGAAAATGCATCACGATCATCCCCTACAGAATCGATAATACAGGCTGGGGAAATTAGAGTAACAATAGTAAAAGTGTAAATAAAATAATTAAGTAGTATTAACGGGTACTCAGTACCTAAGGTCAGTTTCTTTGTCGGATTTGAATACTGGTCCCTTCCCACGTGCTCGCCTAGTAACGGGAACATACATTGCCCCGTAGCACCGACTGTGCATTGCGTTACCATTACATCCCCTCGGTATACGCAAATTCTTGTAACCCCGACAATGTTAACATGCGTCAAAATCAGTTTCTCATCTTTAATTTCTTTACCGTTAGAGTTTTGGTCATGCGCTCTTTGTAGTGAGTAATGTCAATATTAGCCAAAAATGAATTTCTACTTTTGTATCTTTTTGCAAAACTTATTTAGGGAATAACATATATGAATATTTAAACAAAAAGTAAAAATATGAATACATGTGTTAAACAATAAGGTCCATTAGTAAGTTACAGTCAGTTAAAATGAAACTCGTATATCTATATAAATTTTTGCGAAAACTGCAAAATTATGTTCAAAACCAACGATTAAAAAAAAATCGATTATACTTGATGAACAATCTACAAGTAAATACAACAATTCAAGAAATTTTATAAAAAGCAAACATTTATGACGTTATTTTACAAAATTCTTCGAATATATTTTCCTTGATAGTCAAAGTTAAACTCGTACAGTATTTGTTGTTCTGACAGGTCCCTGAATAAAAATTAAAGTTTGTGAGTATTTTAATAAACTTAATAATCTTTTCTAAGTCCACTTTATCTATTTAGAATCTAAATTATACAAAAATGCGTCGCCAACGCGGGCAAGTAAGTGTCGCTGAAAGGGAATTAATAATTCATCACTTGGATGCGGGAAAATCATATCGCCAAATAGAAAAAATTATAAATAGATCTCATTCAACTGTCCAAAGTATCGTCGATCGTTTTTTATATGAACATAGAATACAAAACAAAGCCCGCAAAAGTCCCAAAAAAAATTTAATGACTATGATGAGAGGTGGATTTTACGTAAAGTTACTGAAAACCCTAAAATATCTGCTCCGAAGTTAACGAAATTGATAGAAAAGTATTTACACAAGAGTGTGAACCCCCAAATAGTGCGAAATCTTTTAAATAAACATAACATGCATGGTAGAATACCCAGAAAAAAACCATGGGTTAGTAAGAAAAATCGTACTGTACGATTAGCGTTTGTTAAAGACTATGAAAGTAAAGATTTTTCCTTTTGAAAAAACGTGCTTTTCACCGATGAAAGCAAATTTAAAATCTTCGGATCTGATGGGCAAAACAGGGTGTGGCGAAAACCAAACGAAGACTTACAACAAAAAAATTTACGCGCGAGTGTTAAGCATGGAGGCGGATCATTCATGGTTTGAGGCTCTTTGTCAGCAAATGGACCTGGCAATTTACATTTTGTCGATGGAATAATGGACCAAAATATATACTTAGAAATATTAAAAAACAATGTTAAACAAAGTGCCGAAAAGTTACAGATTGACAGGACATTTCATTTTTACCAAGATAATGATCCGAAGCATAAAGCTCACAGAATTCGGACTTGGCTTTTATATAATTGTCCTAAGGTCATAGAAACACCTCCTCAGAGTCCTGACTTGAATGTTATAGAAAACTTATGGAGTCAACTAAAAGTTGGCATAAGAACTCATGAGATTTCTAGCAAAGAACAATTAAAAACGGCACTCGAGGAAGAATGGGCCAAAATAACACCTGAATTTTGCGAAAAATTGATCAAATCGATGCCGAATAGATTAAAGGAAGTAAAAAGAAACAAAGGCCTTCCCACAAAATATTAAATAAATGGGTGTTCATTGACATTTATGTTCATTTTGTTAGTGTACGAGTTTAACTTTGACTATCGATAAAAGCATATAGTGAGAGTTTTGCTAAAAAACATTGCAATTTTTTTTTATTTTATAATTTTTTTTAATTGTTATATTAATTTATAAGTTGTTCATCAAATAAAATCTATTTTTTCATTTGAAACCACCTAATTTGAACATTTTTTTACAGTTTTAATAAAAAATTGTAGGTGTACGAGTTTCACTTTAATTGACTGTATGTCCAATTTTGTGCCGAATAAACATCATTTGCAGGAAGCTTTGCTCTTCCTTTTCCATCTTAAGAAAAACGCCACTGCCGATCCCCAAATGCTCGTTGAGGCTTATGGCAATGATGTTGCATTTATAAGAACTTGCCAACAATGGTTTCAGCGCTTCAAATCAGGTGATTTCGACCTCAACGACAAGGAGCATGGTAAGCCATCGAAAAAATTTGAAGACGAAAAACTGCAGACTTTGTTGGACGAAGACGCCGCGGAAATGCAAGAACAGTTCGCATCTTCCGTTAACGTCACGCAGAAAACGCTTTCGGTTCGTCTTCACGCTATGGGAAAAATTCAAAAGGAAGGAAAATGGATGCCTTATGAATTGAGGGAAAAGAACAAAAAGCAACGAAAAACGACGTGTGAGATCTTACTTGAACGTTTTCAAAGAAAGTCTTTTCTACATCGTATCGTGACCGGAGATGAAAAATGGTTTTACTTCGACAATCCAAAGAGGAAAAAATCATGAGTGAGCCCGGGTGAGCCGACAACTTCGACCGCAAAGCCAAATATCCACGGGAAGAAGGTATTGCTCTGCATTTGGTGGGACCAGCGCAGCATACTGTATTAAGAGCTTCTCCAACCTGGCGAAACAGTCACTGCCAATCGTTACGTCCAACAACTAGTGCAGTTGCGTAATCAACTCGCTGTAAAGAGGCCAGAATGGGCGGATCGACACGACAAAGTCATACTGCTTCATGACAACGAAAGGCCTCATGACGCTCAATCAGTCAAGAACACCTTGAAGGATTTCAAATGGGAAGTCTTACCGCACCCGCCATACTCGCCAGATATCGCCCCGTCCGATTATCATCTTTTCCGTTCAATGGCTCATGGTTCAACAGAGCAGCGCTTCTAGAATCGCCAAGAAGTGGAAGAATGGCTTGATGAATGAATCGCTTCAAAACCGACGAATTTTTTTTACGATGGAATCCATAAACTGCCTAATCTCTGGGAAAATGTCATTAACGATGGAAATTATTTTTAATAAACATTGTTAATAAGTTTAGTTTCAAGCAGTTGAAAATGCGTAAAAAAACGCGGAGTCATAGGTATACACCTAATAGATGTGATGGATGATACATGTGGCATGATAAGCAATGAACAAACGTGTGTTTTACTGAAAGATACATCTATACCTTATATAAGGTAATCATCGGTCGTGGCATATTGTCATCGAAGACTGAAGAACTTGAAAAGCTATTAAAATATGAAGGGCTAAAGCCACTGTGTTTGCAGTTGAAAATTAACTGGAACAGAAAAAATAAAAATACTGGTTGGAATCGAACGCAGAAAATGTTGCGGTTTTAAAAATGTTTTGGCAGCTGCTTGTACGTTCGTATGCACGACATCCGTAATTTTAGGAAATTAATTTGATGAGTGGGATGCTCAATTGCGCTAGAAGAATACCTAATTCACCCAGATGAATTAAATTTGGACTTTATTACATTATTTCTTGTCACAAACACAAATTCCAAAGTACACCCTTTTGATTAGAGCGTTACCCAAGAGACGAATCGTTAAGGCTTTTTGATGAAAACCTTTTACACTCGGTACTGTTCCAATCTTTCCTCGGCAATCATTTCTTCGTTCACTCCAAATGCCAACTTCTGCAAAGCTACTCAGTTCACCTCGCATTCCATTGACACTTACGGAATGACACCAATCTCGTGATATTTATTACTTCTTCGCCTTTTTAAGGATTTCTGAGTTTCACATTTCTTCAAGTTCAGTTCTCTATTAAATTATCCGGTTAGGAGGTTTCTGCCAGATAAATACGTCCTTTTAATTGGGCACGACTTAAATATTTGTAATATTTATGAAGTAATTGCTTCAAGAACAGTTTGTTGACATCTTAGCACGGTGCTTCGACGGAAGATGCAATAACAGTAGGAAACATGAAGAACTAAACTTAAATAAAACAAATCACTAAACAATAAGCACTTTATTCAATAATAATACAAACAAGTATATCAAACGATGAAATCAATATTATAAAAAATACTTACAGTTATATGACCATTTACATATCTCCCCCCGCACTAAGCGGCCCTTTCACTTCTTGAGGTGGTTTGTTTATTAAAGAATGCTGGGAAATAATTTGCGGGACAGGGGCGTAACTTAAGGTCTTAAAATACAACTTAATCTACTTATTATTTAAATGGGCCTACGTCTTAACAATAGTCTTTCAGTCAGGCTGAAAAGATTCTTAAGAAACATTTTAAAAATGAGAGAAATTAACTTTTTATGTACCCGAGCAGCACATTCACCAAAACGTTATCTACTAAAAATGATATTAAAAATGAAGATATTTGCTAAAAACGCAAATGTGCTGGATAGCCATCATTTTGGATGAATTTGTATTTGATGACATTATTAAGTATTCAGGTAAAACAGTTGTTTTTATCACCCCCTAAAATTATTGTATCGACTTGCCGGACACCCTGTATAACATTTATGGTTTTACTGGTACTACTTACTAACCTGAATTATTCGACGATTCGGACACGTCACTCCTCGAAGAAATCAGATTGTGTGTCATAAATTTTAGTTAACAAATGTCCCCATAAGATAAAATCCAACGTACTAATAATGTTAGTGGTGTCGTGGACCACTCCATTGGACCTCTTCTGCCAATCCATGTTTCAGAAAATACTTTATGTAAAAATTGTCGAACAGCAGCAGTGTAAGTATGGACGAGAGAACGTTAGAAATATTGTTATTGATGCATTTGGGATGTCGAGAGATTTAAGGTCTAACTGTACAAGTATACTTTCAGTATTTATTACAATAACAGTTATGGTTAAAATCAAGTTATTTCTATAATACTGACGTACAAAAATAAAAAATAAAAGCTTGACCGTATAGATAATAAAATTACTTTTCAAATGAGCTTTCTTTCTTGTAATTTGAAAATTCCAAAAGAATTTAAAAAAAACACCAATTATTTGGAAACATTTTGACATCCATGGAATAAAAGCATCTCTTCCAAATAATTTATTAAACGAGAACCCAGACTTACTAGAGCTATTTTTTTATTAAACTTGATAACACATTTTGAGAAATACTTGTTACCAAAACTAAATGCTTCGCATATCAAGAAATGCACAAAGAGCGGAAAAGATGGAAAATGGACCACACTTGGTATTCTATTACCTAAGAATTATAAAAGTATCGTTTAGCATCAGCCTGGCATGTATACTGCATGTTGATCTCTATCGCTTAACCTCAGATTGTGTCGAGCTAAATCGCATAGAAAGGGGTTAATTAATTAATTAAAAATAAATAAGGTAATACGTCAACGATTCTCAAACCACTTCTTTTTAAACGAAATTTTTTAAACACACCTTCCCTAGAATTTTATGGATAATTTAAAATTATATTTGCTAAAAATTACAATTAATTTCTACCCATAACTCTATTGGTAGATATTCCACTGCTTATGCAGTTTAATGTAATTTGATTTAATTTTCATTGTTAATTAAATAACAGACATGTTACGTATACTGTACGATACAATTTTTATGTGACAGTCAGACCAACCAACCATAAGGACACAATCCCTGAGGCGTAATATCGTCATTAACCGGCCAAAAATCCTAATTAAGTTGCCCTAAGAACGTTTTTAAATATAGAAAAATAATCCAAAATTAAGAACACTATATTTTTAAAATGAAATAATTGTTGACATACTTTTAGAAAATTATTTTATTTTGCCCTAAGGGATGTCCTTTAATATATATTTAAGAAACACCCACACAAATGTACAGTTACTTTAGAGGTAAGTAATCCAAGATGATTAACAGTTAAGTACTTGAGCAAGGAGTAAATTTTCAGATATAACTCAGTGACTAATAATCAGTAATAAATTAAGCTCGAGCCGCTTCCTTTCCAGTTGGACCAGTTCAAAAAGAATAATAATTTAAAGATCGGATTCCCCAATCTTTTGAAAGTTCTAATTGTGATTCATATGTGAAGAAATAAGCATCAAAATGTGGAGTCCCCCTCCCTTTCCGAATCTGTAAAAAACTCTGTTACAAAAAGCAACAATGGAGGCTTTCATATCACAAACCGTGCTTTTGACCTCTTGGAAGAATCCAAACTGCAATATACAGCACAGATATTCAGGACTTTTCCATTATAATTTAAGTAGTATGGAAAAAACACTCACTGGTACCTACAGTGCGTTTAAAAAAAAATCCGGTCAAGTAGGCCTTAGAATTAATTGACACCGATCACGTATGTCTTTGATATGTTCTTGTACGTAATCTAGAACATAAACCAATAAACCTAACCTAACTTAAATACGACTCTGCTGACTTTTATTATTTGTTAGATTTTATTTTAAATCTTTTTTTTCAAGACTCCATCGACTCGTCTGTTAGTCGGTTAAAGTCTTCTGAGTGTTGAAAATTATGTTTACAGTCAGATAAAAAGCCTTTATAGTTCAGTTTTATTTTCGGAATGGACAGTTCATAAACGAAGAATGGGACTTTGAAATTCAGTCCTGTCTTGAAGAATTCAGTGAAAGATCTACACACATTGCAGTGCTAGAAGAGCAATTTCGCGACACTTCGAA
This sequence comes from Euwallacea fornicatus, assembly GCF_040115645.1. Classification (NCBI taxonomy): domain Eukaryota; kingdom Metazoa; phylum Arthropoda; class Insecta; order Coleoptera; family Curculionidae; genus Euwallacea; species Euwallacea fornicatus. The sequence continues at coordinate 3,796,099 of NC_089559.1, read as the reverse complement.
TTACTTTTTTAAATTGTTTCGCCAAACTGGCAGAGTTCAAAGGAAATCGGGAAGTGGTAGACAACCAAGCGAACCCTAGAACTTGTTGATAACGTGAAACGAGTAATGGATGACAGTCTCAGTGCATGTTTAAGACAACTTTCTTAACAACTGGATGCATTGCTTTGGAGTTGTTCGATTATTTTTTAAAATCTGGAATTAAATCCATACAAGGTACAAGAGTTCCAGGAACTGCAGTCCCCGACATATACAGGGTTATTCACGCTATACAGCACGGAATATTGTGGCTAAAATACGAGGCTATCAAAAGGTTTCACTTTTGGACTATATGGGGATCTATTATGACTACTTTTTAAAATTATTTTCATATTATACAGGGTGTCCAAAAAGTCCTAAAAGTATCAAAGTTGTGTTTTTTTTAATAGAACCCTCTGTATATTATTACATTTTTGGATTCTCCGATCAAAATAAGTGTCTGTTTTGATAAGGTTTACTATACCTAATACTTAAGGTTTTTTTAATCATTTGGATTTTATCAAAATTTGACCCAATTTTCATGTTTTAAACACCTAAGAAGCATTTAAGTTATGCAAATGTAATTTATAGTGTAGTGTAACAATAGATCATATTTTATATCCCAATCAGGATAAACTTGCCATTTTATACAGGATGTGCAAAAATTAAAACTAATCAAATAAGAACTTTAAGTGACTATAACTTGATTAATTTAAATATAATGCTATATTTTTTAACTTACCAGGATATGTAATTTTTAATTACCTATTGAATGGTATTAGGGTGTTCGTAACTAAGTCTTCGTGTTTTTACGGAATACGCTAAATAATTGTTCTTTGCGCCATTTGGTGTTGATTTCATTTCATTAATATACGTCATTGTATCATTATTTTTAGTATGCATTCAAAATTATCAAAATAAGCATAATTTTATATTTTTACCAAGATAGTCATGGAAACAAAACAATTTAAAATGCACTACAACAACAAACTAAGACACAATGTCAATTAAATTATTGTATAGAATTTTAGTTTTTATAACAAATAATTTAAATAATTTTTAAAAATTTTAGTTGTTGTCAACGACTAACAAAAATTTAAAATGACAACACAAAAATAACAATCAAAACGACTTTTAAGGACTCAAAATATAATTATTTAAATTATTAAAATTGACGACAGTTGGCTTGGACATATAACCTCATTCGAAACAGAGTTTCTTTGATACTTTAATTAATGTTTGAGACTAAATTTTTCGAACGGCTCCTGAAATTTTCTGCTTTAAATCTTTTAAGTTGGTAAGCGCTGTTTTGAACACTTCATTTTTCAACGTGCCCCATTAATAAAAATCCATAGGGGTCATATCTAGCGACCATGCAGGCCATAATATTTAACCTCGATTATCAATTCAGTTACGGAAATGATTCGTTAAGTATGGAACTATTTGCGAGTTATGAGGAGCCCCGTCATGTTGGAAATACTTTAAATTCATAAGAGTATTTAGCGACAATTCCTCACGCATATCTTCAAATGTATTTTGCAAAAAAATTTAATATTTTTCATCAGTTAAATTAAAGTTTTAAAAATATGGTCCCCGAATTTTTTGTCTCAAAATCCCTTATCACACATTAATAGAAAAATTATTTTGGTTATGCCTCTCTGCTATTAAATAAGGATTTTCTTGATAACAGTAAAAATGATTATGTCTGTTAAACATGCCATTATTTGTAAATTTTGACTCATCCATAAACAAAACTGTTTGTGGAAAGTTTATATCAATGTTTGTTTGATTCAAAAACCAACAGGTAAACTGAAGTCTCCTTTGAGCATCGCCAAGAAAGAGAGTACGCTCAATATGGTATTTAAAAGGTTTTAATGAATTCTGTTTTAACATTACCCGAGCTTCCTCTTTGGAAACATAACATTTTTTTTCTCACTCCCTTATTGAAGCGTTTGGTTTGAAGTTGAGGTACGCCAAAATTCTTTTTTCATCTGCTTGTGTAAATTTAGATTTGTGCTTTTGGGCTTGTTAAATGTTCTATGTACCTTCAAATTATGTTCTAATTTTCAAAACATTCTTTTATCTGATTGTGTGCTTTCTAGATATTCATTAAAATAGAGGTCAATGGCTCTGTTGGCGTTTCTTTCACCAATATAATACCAATGTAACATATCATTTTTTTCTTCATTTATTTTTTTTTCTTATAAATCCGGGAAAACTATTTGGGAACTAATAGCGCAATACTTGTATAATATGTATACAAAAATAAAAATTTAAATTAAGGCATCTTGGGAAATTGTTTTGTTTTCCATAGTCTTCTTGGTAAAAATATTAAATATAACTTATTTTGATCATTTTTAATGTGCAAAAAGATATTGATACAATGAAGTATATGAACGAAATCAAGGAAAAAAACTATTTGACGCATCCACAGCTAACTATGATTACCATTTATAAAAACATAAGTTTACGTCATATCTGGAAAATCAAGGTCATTCTGAAAATTTACTTCACATCATTAAATTCCGCGTAAAAAATATCTGCAAAAAGAGACTTATTTCATTTATCTAACTTCAACAGATTTGGAAATACTTTAGTTTAAAAATTTAGGTGATTTCCATTTTTCTTTGAATATTACAGAAATCTCACCTAATGTGTCTAGTTTAAAACCGGTATCACATTACATATGAAATTCAGCCCAATTGTTGCCCATTTAACTGGCTTTCTATGTTTTCAAATAAAAAAGTTACCCATATTAAAAAATGAATTATGGCCGCCCTGTATACCAAAATATGCACCAACGAATAAAACAGAAATGAATTAAATGTTCCGTTTTGGTACAAAAAATGCATCTCTAAGCAAAATAGTATTTTCATACAATAACAAATATAAAAAATTCAACCTAAAACTCATATATGCCACTTCCAAGAGCCTAAACCACAAAAAATATTTGATATACAGTACCGGACATAATTGAGCGATTTTTGAAAAGTATTTGAAATTTTACTTCAAAATCATAAAGATCTAAAATGAAATCAGTTGTATTACTTACTAACGATACATATAAATAGAACAAAAAAATTATGAAAGCTTTTTTGCTAATGTTAAGAAAAAACATTATTTAAATTAATATATTTTCTTTTTATCACTTCACGACACCTAGCTGGCATAGAATTCGAGAAATTTTCTTCAGTATTATTCCAAAAGTTCTGAATATGATCAAATAGTTCTTGCTTTTTAAAAACTTTTAATTCCCAATACGTGAACACCCATACGTCTTTTTAAATCGTCCTACATAAGCTCTTAATCGCAGTAAAATCTGCCGATTGGGCAGGCCACCCTCATAATATTTATTGTTTCATCCTCAAACCATTTTTTCACACTCTTATCATTGTATTTTGGGTTATTATCTTGTTGGAAAACAAACCTGAGTGGCATATGTTCTTCTACATAAAACAGCATAACTTTTCTAAGGATATTTTTATAACTCTCAGTTATTCATTATCTCTTTTATACAAAATAGTGAGCCCATACCTTTATAAGACAAACATCTTCAAACCATTATTGATCATCCTTTATGCTTCACTGTTTTTACAGTATATTTTGCATCAAATATAGCATTAATTGACCTCATCCACTGAATACAATTATATGATCACTCCATAAAAGACCTATTGTCTGGAAGCACAACACGCGCTATCCGTGCCTATGTGATACACGCGTTACACGTGTGCAGATTTAGCAGTATTTTTATTATAAATAATTTTGTCATCTAGGATAGGATTTAGCTATCAAGTATCATCCCGTGTGTTAATCTTTATGTAGAATTAATTGCAATCAATATAAATATAAAAAAATATATACAGGGTGTCCGGATACTCCGTGTACAACGCTCTATCAGATATAGTACAACTCATAATAAGTCGATTTAACTAGATTTGCCTTAGTACAAAAGTTGATAATAACGGAGCTACAGGGTGTCAAAGTTGAAAAAGGAAATCAGATTTTCTTTCATATCTTTTGACTTCTTCAAACTAATTTCACGAAATTTTGTATTCAGGGGTTTTTTGGGATGAGAAATTCAAATTTATAAACGATTTTGATGTATCTTCTAGAGGGCACCACAAGCGACCATTAGGACACTTTTAAACCGTCAAAACTTTTTTCTGCCACAGTGTATGTCAATTTTGAATAGAAAAATCTTTTACCCTATCTTTTCTGCTTAAAAAAGGTATACTTGTTAAATGTCGCTAAAGCCAACTGTTTAAAAGATATTTGCAATTTTATTAATAGATGCAATTTTTATTTCAAAGCATTTTATTACAGAAATTTCATAGCAAATGCTCAAAATGCGCACCATTTTCTTGCATACACAAATTAATTCTTTTCAAAAAATTAAAGTGCATTCTCTGCATAACTTCTGGCCTATTTCTCACATCGTTAACTGCATTGAAAATTCTATTATGTAACTCTTGAATATGATCAATTGATGTCGAATAAACTTTTGATTTCAAAAAACCCCACAAAAAAAAGTCACATGGCGTCAAGTCTGGGGATCGTGAAGGCCATTGTACTGGAGCGTCATTTCCCCCTTCCAATCCATCTCCTAGGAAATGTATTATTTAAATATTGTCTAACATTGAGGGTATAATGTGGAGGCGCCCCATCTTGCATGAACCACATGCCATCACGAATTAATAACGGTATGTTCTCCAACAAGTCCGGTAAAGTTTCATGAAGAAAGTGCAAATAACTTTGTCCATTTAATCGATTTGGCATCACAACAGGCCCAAGAATAATATTGCCTATTATTCCGGTCCATACATTAACTTTGAATGTATGTTGATGATGAACTACTTTGAGGGCGTGCGGATTTTCATTACTATAAACATGTTCATTGTGAACGTTAGTTATGCCGGATCTAGTAAAGCAAGCTTCGTCGGTGAAGAGAATTTTTTTACTGAAGTTCGGATTATGGACTTGCTGATTTTGAATAAAATGACAAAAAGCTAAACGACTTCCAAGATCGATCGGTAAAAGATCTTGTACTTTTTGGATATGGAAAGGGTATAATAATTCTTCTTTCAAAACTTCGTGAATTGTACTTTTGGGAACTGCTAAGTTGTCTTGTAAACGTCTGGTACTAATTCTCGGATCTTCTTCGACTCTATTTAAAATAGCTTCTTCATTACCTGTTGTCCTAGTTGTCCGGATTCGACCCCCGTCGATTCTTTTCGGTTGAAAACTTCCATTTTCACGGAGTCGCCTTTCAATATTTGCAAACGTTTGATGATTGGGTGTTCGACGATTTGGAAATTTTTCGTGATAAACTCGAACACTTTCCCGGCCGTTTTTATTGCAAAATCCATAAACCAATAACATGTCAACTTGCTCATTATAGGTGTAAGTATTCATTGTGAAAAAGCGATAGTTATTGACTTGATAAAACTTCAGTATTCTAATAACGTCAAAAAGAAACTAAGACGTGCAGTGTTATTTTCATTTGTTTACTTAAACGTCTTCAGGGAAACAACAAAAAACCTAAGTTACAATACAAATAAAATGGTGCGCATTTTGAGCATTTGCTATGAAATTTCTGTAATAAAATGCTTTGAAATAAAAATTGCATCTATTAATAAAATTGCAAATATCTTTTAAACAGTTGGCTTTAGCGACATTTAACAAGTATACCTTTTTTAAGCAGAAAAGATAGGGTAAAAGATTTTTCTATTCAAAATTGACATACACTGTGGCAGAAAAAAGTTTTGACGGTTTAAAAGTGTCCTAATGGTCGCTTGTGGTGCCCTCTAGAAGATACATCAAAATCGTTTATAAATTTGAATTTCTCATCCCAAAAAACCCCTGAATACAAAATTTCGTGAAATTAGTTTGAAGAAGTCAAAAGATATGAAAGAAAATCTGATTTCCTTTTTCAACTTTGACACCCTGTAGCTCCGTTATTATCAACTTTTGTACTAAGGCAAATCTAGTTAAATCGACTTATTATGAGTTGTACTATATCTGATAGAGCGTTGTACACGGAGTATCCGGACACCCTGTATAATATAATTTTTTTTGAAGTCCTAAACGTTACTATATCATGAGAATTTAACATGTTTATTTTGGTTTCATCACTAAATAATGCATTATGCCACGTTTTTGCCGACCAGTCGAAATATTCTCTGACAAACTCAAGTCGTGCTTTCCTATTTTTCTCCGAAATTAAAGACCTTTTGACAGGACGACGTCCAAATAAAACTTTTTCACATAATCTTCATTGAATTGTTCTTATGGACACAGCTTGAAGCTTCAGATTTTTTTTAATTTATGGTACAGTTCAAGTGAAACCCGATATACAAATTCTTTCAATGTTTCCCTCCATGACGATTAATGTTTTTCGCGACTTCCTATACTAAACGTCTTCTACAAGTTCCATCCTAGCTAAATTTGCTAATTTACTAATTATCGACTCACGATAGATGTGTGTAGATTTAAATGTTCTATAATCACTTTTTATTGTAATTGTTGTTTGTTTATCAATTATAAATTTTCTGAAATCATTAGACACAATTCTTCATTGCCGCATGTTTACACAGTTGAAAATTTATAAAACCGATAAAGATAGGAGAAAAATTTTAAGGATGGATCGCGATCGTAATGAAAATCTTATTATTTATAAAAAATAATTTATTATTTAAGAAGTTACGATCTGAACACACTAACCAACTCGACTCTTCCAGACTTAAAAAAGTAACTCTCCTCTTTCGAATCCTTCCCTATACCAAAAAATACAGTCATTAAGAAATCTGTTTATGTTATGTTATGACTTAAATTAATGAATACATATAAGATTTGAGTCTCTTGTGGCATCTTCAATGTTAGCTTAAGTTAATTTATGATTTTCTAAACGTAACGTTCGCCTATAGATTTATATGTTTACATTTAGAGGCAATAAGACCTTATGGGGTGGTCATATTACTTTACCACTCGTAAATAGCCATATAATTGAAATATTCGGTATATTGATATGCTTTTGTTTACTAACGAAGAATTGTTTATTTTTTTGCGCTAAATTTAACGAAATACATATTGAAATTATTAGAATTGCTAGGAATTGTCATTTTTTTTTATGTATGTTATAGTAACCAGACATTTTATCAATAAATAGCGCAAGTAGACCTTATTTTCCAGATTCGTCACGCTGGGCCGTTGGCTCAGTGTGTAACCTGATATTAATGATGTTAACATAAACACGGCCCGAGACTGTAGTCATGCAAGAAGGGAAGATAAAAAGCCCTAGCCAGTCAAGGTTCGGATATTGGTTCGGATCTCTGGGCCGAATGTTCTTTGAGTATTAATTCTAAGAAGAAAAGTGAAATAAAGAACGAAGTTGTTGGGACAAAGTGTTTTGGTTTTCTTTTAATTTTTCTAACATGTATGTGAGCATTCCTTGTCCATGTTGAAACAATTAATCAATTATCTGAAAATATCATGTGGTTCTGGCTCTAAATTCCTCCCAAGATAAGTGCGAGAAAATGGTAAAAGGGCTGTCACGAATCTCTTCGCAATTCTTGTTTATGTTAAGACCATTAATTGGCATTATCTGAAAGTGGTACAAGCTTTTGGTACCAAACTTCCCCAGATTAGCGTGGGAAGAGAGGGTTGTTTATAAATTCCTTTGGCATAGGTGAGAATGACGTTTAGGGGTTTGGTACCCGTGGGAAAAGGAATGGACAGCCCTTCCATCTTATCGGTTCTCTCGGAAAGAGGGGATGTGTTCTGTGTATGGATACCGGGTTGTATCGGGATTCCATTTTTGGTTCACGGAGAATAAAGAAGTGCTCTGAAAATTGTGTTTTTCTCCTCACCCTTGAACCGTAAATCTTACATGTATAATTAGTATGTGATAAAACTAGTGTTACTAATTAATTATTGGTGGTGGTTGTTTATGTACGAGTGTTGTTCATTTGGTGATTCAGCCAAGTTGTGATGATGACACGGCCAACAATGCGGCTGGCGATGTGTAATCCCTACGACCTAGCACTTTTGGACAAAACATTCGAATAGGTGAAATAGCGCAATAAAGACGTGTTGTGGAGATTCGGTGTTTTATTTCCTCAAAATTGTAACACTAGTCTAATTTTAAATTTTTATGTATCAAAATTTGAAACGCTTATTAAAATTTGCTTAAATTATGTCCGGTACTGTATATCTACATAGAACTTAACAATAAACTGTTGCATGTTTGTAGAAACAGAATCTAAACTGGGACAGACACCGACATACAGGAACTGGCGGAATATTTGTAGACATGACCACAAGAATGACGATGCCAGAGGGGAGACAACAGTACTTTTTAATCCAAAAATTAAACTAAGAAAACCTAATCCCCTTGCTTTAAACTTTCATTTAAATGATTACCTTCATTTTACTATACTCTTCTTAAAGGACCTCATCCACATATTCCTAGTATCATTCGTCTTCATTCCAGCATAGAACAAAACATCCTAACCAAAACGTGCTTTTACAGATATGCAATTATTATAGGAGATTTCAGTCTGAACAAGAAGACAATACAACTGTATAGATTCCTGGACAATTCAGATTTTACAAAACACAATACTCCACCCACATTTTTTCGAGTCTCTGGTCAGCAGTGGTACAGAGCAGATGTGTGTGCGAAAAAGTGATTCGATTCAGTTTCTTTATTTGCAATAACACATACCTATCTATTTTCTTTTTTCTCGATAGAGCTATTCCAAAAATTTACAAGTATCATTAAGAGTGACAATTCAAAATAATACTGCGGTATATCATACCGTAGTTCATAAATAAATAAAATAAGTTCACCTCAACAAATCACCAACTCGAATAACGAGAGTATGCTGCATAATACTACCCCACAAGGCCCTTATGAAGATACTGGTAACGATAGCCATAGAAACATCTAGGCCATAGAACAGTCTCTCCCCTGACGCTAAGTCGGAGCCAAACAGATTTAAATCAATGGCAAACAGTCCAGAGGCCAAACAAGCGACCTAGGTCCTTGGACAGCCCCACGGGTGCCGGTGGAAACCTAGTCTTCCCCGTGGAACGATCAAACCGTTTCCAAGTATTAGAAGGACGAGCTGAAAACGAAGAGACAACGGCAACTCAAACATCGCAAGAGCCAAAACCACCACCAATATTTATCCCAGACATATCCAATATAAATGTTTTTCTTGACGAGCTAAATTCGCTAAAGCTGAATGAGGTGACCTATAAAACGATCAGTAACAATCAAATAAAATTGAACGCCAGTTCAATAGATAGTTATAGAAAACTCATTAAGTATCTCAACGGAATCCAGGCATCCTATCACACGTACCAACTCAAACAGGAACGATCGTTTCGTGTAGTAATAAGAAATCCTCACCCGACTACCTCTATAGAGGAACTCAAACGCGAAATCGAAAGCTATGGACATATTGTTAGAAATCTAATAAATGCTAGAAATAAAACCACTAAAATGGGAATGCCCCTGTTCTTTGTGGACCTGGAACCCAAAGAGAACAATCAGGAGATCTACAAAATAAAGGGCCTAGCGGGAGCGACAGTCTCAATCGAACCCCCTAGAAAAACAAATCAAGTTGTCCAATGTATTAGATGCCAGCGTTATGGCCACACTAAAGGCTTCTGTAACAGACCCCCTAGATGTGTAAAATGTACAGGAGCTCATGACACTACTGCTTGCAACAAAAACAAAGAGACCCCCCCGGAATGTGTGCTATGTGAGGGAAACCACCCGGCTAACTATAAAGGATGCGCCGTGTATAAAGAAATACAAAAAAGGAAAAATCAACAAGCACATACGGAAAACCAGTACATCACCACAAGAAATGACAATTATGGTAGACACCAATCTCAACCCGGTTCAAGCCCTAAGAGACCAAGCACTTCGGTGCCTATAACTCAACGCAACTCACAAACTTTTGCCCAAGTAGTCCAGGGAATCACCCCGGATAACACAAATTCACATAGCACAAATTCACATCACACAAGCGAAATATCACAAGCCTTCATCAGATTGGAAAGTTTTCTGGTCAAGCAAGCCGAACAACTATCAACCCTGTTAAACCTGCTCACCACACTCATAAACAAATTTACCAATGGACCATAACACGTTACACATCGCACTATGGAATGCCAACGGCCTATGCCAGCATCGGTTAGAAATAGAACTTTTTCTAAAAACTTATTCTGTGGACATTTTGTTAATATCAGAAACCCACTTCACCTCAAAATCCTATTTCAAAATCTTGGGATAAACCTTACATGACACACAACATCCAGATGGAAAAGCACACGGTGGCACTGCTATCATAATTAAAGATAACATCAAACACTATGTCATGGAAAAATTTCAGTTAGACTATCTACAAGCAACTTCAGTTAAAGTAGAAACAACAATGGGCTCAATTGCAATCTCGGCCGTCTACGCACCCCCCAAACACGCACTGAGCCAAGAAATGATCGACAATTTCTTTAAAACACTAGGTAAAAAATTTATAGTTGGAGGTGATTACAATGCGAAGCATACAGAATGGGGCTCAAGATTAGATACAACTAGAGGGAGAGTTCTGAATAGGTATATCACCAATAAAAACCTTGCAAAGGTATCTACTGGCCATCCCACATACTGGCCAACGGATCCTAATAAAATGCCCGATCTGTTTGACTTTTTCATTACATCTGGATTAAACTCTGCTAACTGTCACATACAACCCAACTACGAGCTCTCGTCAGACCACTCTGGGGTTGAGTTATTTGTTAGCAGTAAAATTTTGTTCAAGAAGAAGCCTCCCCACCTGTACAATCATAAAACAGACTGGGACTCATTCAGAAGGTACGTCGATAACCAAATTGACCTGCGCATAAGACTAAAAAACCAAGATGATATTGATTCTGCAACAGAACTATTAAATAAGATAATCCAGGAAGCAGTTCAAAAAGCCACCCCAGAGCTTACAAGTAAAAACGAGTACTTTTACCCGAAGAGAATCACAGACCTGGTCAAAGACAAGAGAAGAAAAAGAAAAGAGTGGCAAAACTACAGGAAACCTGAAGACAAGGCCATGCTTAATGCGATTACAAACGAACTAAAAAACACAATTAACGAGCATAAAAATAAGGAATTGCAGGATTTCCTTGTCAACCTCTCTCCGGGACCAAACACTAACCACTCGCTTTGGAAGGCAACAAAAAAATTTAAAAGGCCACAAGTTCCCATTCCACCTATCAGAATTGATCAAGGATGGGCAAGAAGCGACAGTGACAAAGCGCAAGTATTTGCAGACCATCTTGCAAAAATTTACCAAACCGACCAAGCAGAGGCAGATTACCCCTGGGAAGAACATGTAAGCTTGTTCTTGCAATCACCCCTCCCAATGAACAAACCACTGAAATTTTCCAAGCCAAGTGAAATTAAAGCAATAATAATGTCTCTAAAAAATAAAAAGGCTCCAGGCTACGACCTAATTACGGCAGAAATACTCAAGAATCTAGGCAAAAAGACCATATGCTACATCAATCAACTAATCAACTCTATCTTAAGAACAAACTGCGTACCAAACCAGTGGAAAGTCTCCCAAATAATTATGATTCTAAAGCCAGGAAAACCGAGTGGCAATCCAGAATCATACAGGCCTATCAGCCTCCTTCCATTACTCTCCAAAGTATTTGAGAAAGTTCTCCTGTCAAGACTTAAAAAACAAGAGGAGGAACTCAATCAAATTCCAAATCACCAATTCGGATTCCGAGCCAAACACTCAACCATGGAACAAATACACCAGGTGGTTAAAAAAATTGGGGAGAGCTTTGAGAACAAAACATACTGTCCAGCTGTATACCTGGATATAAGACAAGCCTTCGATAAAGTATGGCACCAAGGACTACTGTACAAAATTAAGGAATGGCTACCCCAGTTCTATCTTTTAATGAAATCGTATCTTAACAACCGACTCGCTCAGGTGAAAATCAATGAGGAAGTTTCAAATTTTTTCGACATAAACTCTGGGGTACCTCAAGGGTCGGTTCTGGGACCCATGCTTTATACATTGTATACGTCTGACCTGCCCCAAGATGGAAGGATTCTTACTGCAACGTTTGCAGATGATACCGCACTCTTGGCCACACACCACATTGCAGTGGAAGCAACCCAAATTTTGCAAGAGCATATCAAGATCTTGGAAATTTGGCTAAAAAAGTGGAAGATCCAGGTTAATGAAGGAAAATGCATACAGGTACTCTACACTCTTAAAAAAGGAACCTGTCCTACCATAACCATCAATAACACGCCGATCCAAACTGCAAATCACGGAAGATACCTTGGAATGCACCTTGACAAGAGACTGACTTACAAAATCCACATCCAAAAGAAAAGAAAAGAACTGGGCATAAAATCTAGGAAAATGTACTGGCTGATTGGAAAAAAATCCAAGCTAAGCTTAGAAAACAAGATCCTACTATATAAAACAATATTGAAGCCCATCTGGACCTATGGCATCGAGCTCTGGGGAACAGCCAGTACAAGCAACCTAGAAATCTTACAAAGATTTCAGTCAAAAACACTAAGGCAAATACTAAATGTTCCGTGGTTCGTTAGTAATGCAACAATTCATCAAGATCTGAATATCTCCACGGTCCAAGGGGAGATTGGTCGGTTAGCAGCAAAGTACCGGAGTAGAATTGAGGGACACCCGAACCCCCTGGCCACCAACTTATTGAATGATAATCGGGAGAGAAGACTCAAAAGAGCCATACCAAAGGATCTACCGGAGAGGTTCTAGAATCTCTTATAGTTTTAGTTTATTTTACTAGTCGTCTTGTTCTTGCTTTCGCTACTAGCAATATTTGAAATTGATTAAGTCACATTCGTTAAGAATCGTATGCGACTACTGAGCTGTGTTACGAGTACAGATTAACTTAAAGTTTGATGATTCATCTGATCTTCTGAATGCTTTCTGAAGTACAAATGTAAGCAGATTGTAGATAGTTGCTGGAAAGAGAAAGAAAAAAAAAAAAAAAAAACACACATTTTTTATGCATAGAAATCAAGACTCGCTCCCTGACCTATTGCTTTACACAGCCAACCTAACAAATGTTATAAACAATGTCAAGCTTACAAATCAACTTGGATCAAACCATTTAGCAATAACGTTTGAGATAAACCTTGGACAAATACAAAATACGGACGCAACAAAAGAGACGTCAAAACCAAACCTCAATAAAACAAACATCGAAAAATTAAAATTACACATACACAACTATATTGATTTGTAAGAAGGTACGTGTCCTATTGAAAATCTTCAACATGAACTGACCCAGGCAATCGAAAAATTTTTGTCCTCCACAAAAAACCACTTCTACCATCACTCTCTACCAAGGTTCATACTAAGACTGATCAAACATAAAAGAAAACTATACAGAATGTATACAAGTTAAATTGTTTGTGTAGGTTTTACTCTTTGGTAAATTTTCGGAATTTATACTACAGTTATATGATCACCCCATAAAGGCTTATTGCCTTGATGGTATAAACATATCCATAATTCTATGACCGAGTGTTACGTTTAGAAGACCATAAATTGTTTTAGGCTAATGTTAGGGATGCTGAGGGAGATTCGGATCTTACATGGGTTTATTGGTTACAGTCATAACATAGACCAATAGATTTATTAGTCTGGCTAACGATGGTATTTTCGGGGAGGGGCTCAAAACGAGCATGTTTTTCTTAGTTAGTTCTTAAGCTGATGTGGTGACCGAATCAACTCAATATACTCAGATCGTAATCCATGGAACAATAAATTATTTATAAAATAAATAATTATTTTTCTTTACGTTCACGATCCACCGATAAAATTCTACCGGTCTAATAACGAGATTTTTTATTCACAAAAATAATATAAGAGGTCTAGTCGCAAAGAATATCGAATCAGTTCTGGCCTTTTTTAGAGTCCCGATTCATAATCGGAAAAATAATATAAACAGTAAAGTTGATACGCTGAATATCTGATTCAGCGTCTAGGAAGATGTGAACGTTGCATAACATACATTCATACAAAACGAAGAAATAAAAAGAAAACTGAACAAACTCAACAGAAACGTTAAAACACTGACAGCGCAGTACAAACAAAACAAATGGTTAGAAGCATGACAAGAAGTTCAACAGGAGCAAGGAAAGACATACTGGCAGAAAATTAAAAAAACTCTCACGATACAAGAAAAACATCACTAGCAGCACAACCAACGAAAACGCAGTAGAACTATACACGACAAAAACATCACTAACGCGTTTGCCAGACACTTTTAAAGGGTATTTGCTATGTGCACAAATCCTAACTTCGCCAATCAAAACTGGATCTCAATAAATAACTGGTACGAAAACTACTTTACAAATGACGGGAACTATTCATAACAACTAATTACTAACGCAGAACATGACGAAGGACACGCGCTCATTTTTTAATGCACTCATTTCGCACTCATTTCCTAGTGTTGTATTTTTATACAACACCAGGAAAAGACAACATAAAAAGCAAAGTACTGAAAAACCTGAACAAACAATCACACAAATTCATACTGGAATTACTCAAAGATTGCATCAAAACAAGAATGTTACCAGATATCTGGAAAAAGGGGATTAACACTACCCATTCCCAAACCAGGCCTCGACAACACACAAACACAAAACTACAGACCTATAACATTACTTCCTGTACTAAGCAAAATATTTGAAAGTAAAATCAAAATGAAACTGCAAAATCTAATTGGGCAACTCATACCAACATATCAATTCGGCTTTAAACCTATACACTTGACGATACATTCACTTTTTAAACTGACTAATAACATATAAACCTCACACCTAGAAAACAATAAAACAGCATGTTTTTATGGACATAATGAAGCCTTCGACAATGTTTAGCACAAAAGACTATTATACAAACTACACAAACTCAACACATCGAATTACTTAGTACATATTATAAAAAACATAATAGAAACCAGACACCTAGAGGTACACTGGTGCTCAAAAGTAAATTTACAAAATACAATTTCCAAAAAAGTGATATTATTTAAAATAATCACCGCAATATATTTAAGAAAATCTTCATAAATGTAAACAAATCTTCAGGTAACAAAAAACTATCCTCAGTTTTTCGATTGGGCTTCATATCAAATTATTATAAAAAATTATCAATTCTTGGTTTAGTTTTTGCATGGCCAAAAATAGATTGGCAAATACTAAAATTAATATTATCAAGGCAGTTTGAATTCAAATTTTATGAAAGATACGTGCACTTAACTCTTGGAGAAATGCCTCGTGGAATAAAATTAACAATTGACTTGAAACGTCTAATTATTGACGATTACCATAACGGACTTAGGCAAATTGAAATTGCTAAAAAATATTCTCTTAAAAGACAGTGTATTGTGTACTAAAACAATTTAATAATAAAGGAAATTTATGTCCATCTAGAAAAACTGGAAGACCTTCGAAAGTGACCCGTCGTATGAGAAGAATTTTTAAGTTGTGAAAATTAATCCATTTATTTCGTCAAAAGAAATTAAAGCAGAACTTGCTACGAATTGTGATGTTAATTGAAGCACACGGACTATCAGAAGAATTCTTCAAAAAAGTGATTTTAAAACAAGAACCCCGACTAAAACACTAACAGAAAAACAGAGAAAAGGAAGAATGGAATTTGTCAAAAATTATGGACATTGGATAAACGAATGGCGACGCGTCATATTCAGTGATGAATCGAAATTCAACTTGATAAATTCTGATGGCAAACAGTATGTCAGACGTCCTGATGGTCACAGACTCGATCCCAATTATACTATTAAAACTGTTAAACACGGTGGCGGTTCCATAATGGTATGGGGCTGCTATTCTTATTTTGGAATGGGACCGCTTTTTAAAATCGAAGGCAAGAAGAACGGTTTCGATTACTTAAATATTTTGGCAACTCAAATGGAACCATATGCTGAAAGAACTATGCCTCTAAAGTATTGGTTCCAACAAGACAATGACTCTAAGCATACCTCAAAAGTAGTTCAGAAGTGGCTTAGAGACAACAAAATCAATCTTATTACATGGCCTGCACAGTCACCCGATTTTAACCCGATAGAAAATATTTGGGGATATTTGAAACATAAAACCAGCGATAAAAAATTTTAAAATGGAAATGAATTGTTTGATACTTTGCAAAAATTGTGGGACGAAATTGATTTACAATTTATTGAAAAATTGACAGTATCTATGCCTAAACGTATACAGGAAGTAAACAAAAAAACAATGGCTATTCAATAGATTATTAATAAAACTTTAGGATAGTTAACCTAATTATACCAAAAAATGATTATGACAATTTTTTATTGAATTTTACATTTTGTCAATCTACTTTTGGCCAACATCATTAAATATATCTTATTGTTTTTTTGTTTTACTTTTCTTTATTCAATTTCATGTCATTTGACAAAAAGTATTTCCAAAAGGTTTGAGGTCAATTAAAATTATATAGTCAATTGAGGAGATTGAAATGACTTTTATATCCTCAAAATTAACTAAACTAATCTAAAATAGATTTATTCAATAACTACCATTTGTAAATCAACTTTTGGCCACCAGTGTATGCATAAACAACACCGTTTCCTTTACCTTCTCCCACGAGCAAGGGCTCTCACCACAAGGATCGCGCCATTTCTTTACAACATTTACTGCTACGGCATATACAATCATAATCAAGATAAAAATCACTTTCACAAAACACCATATATGCTGCAATACGCCGACGACACTGCAATTATTACGCACGTTAAAACCATGACGAAAGCAATGAAAAAACTACAGACACTAGCGGATAACACAATAACTTGGTTCTATATATGGAGACTAACACCAAACGCCACCAAAAATCAATTGCTTCTACCACACTGTAAGATGAAAGACAATTCCCCAATAATAGTAACAGTTACCAAACGAGACCAAAACTGGAAGTCAAATACCTAGGGATGATATAAAATTGGGGGGGATATGATAATAAATTAAAATTCATCAAACATGTACAAAATACAAGAACGGAAATCATTAAAAGAATCAAACACTTTAGAACTCTGACATACAAAAACCAAGGAGTTAGTACCAAAGCGGCCACCAAAATTTACAAATCCATCTGCAGACCGCTACTAGACTATACACATATACTAAAGACAAATGCTACAGAGATAACAAGACAACACATACAAACTACAGAACAGAGCGCACTGAGACTAATCACCAAGATAAGACACCCTCGAGAATCCTCTCCACAATCCATAAAAGGCACATTTATATGAACGGACACTAATAATTACAACGGAAAGATTAGTACAAGTGAAAGTAGTACAATCCAAATGGAAAGACAACCACTACAATTGGACTATACTCAACCTCTTTTATTCAACAAGACAAAAAAGACAATCCCGTTTCCTCTTCTCTTCTACTACACTATTGGAATTTTTTCTAGAATTGTGAATCTTTTCCTTTTTTTCTTCTTCCATTTTTAGTGAATATTTGATTGAATTGTAAAGAAGAAAAGTAAAACATTATGTCACGGGTAGAAAGGCCAATGACGCTGATAGCTCTTTCTTAAGGAAATAAAGATTTTCTACTAATAATATTTTCATTTGAATCCTAAACAATGTCATTTCTACACGATAACAATTTCGTTCGGCAAAAGAACTACATTGCGAGGTCAATAATAATAACCAAGGCAAAATACGTTTTTTTTGTTGTAAACCAATTGAAATTTATACTAATAAAGCTTCTAGATAAATAAAAGAGTACATGGCAGCTTATTTTTTAAAACTAAAAAATGTAGTATTTAGGGTTAAATAACCCACGTGGGGTCAAATTGGCCCCGACAATACACACCAAAGTAATAATAAAAGTAAACGGAGTCGTATTTAAATAAGTTTAGGTTTACAGTCGGGAGATAAATTATTCGTTCGTATTAATTCTAGGAATTTATTATTAACATTTTCAATGTTAATTTGAGACCATTTGTGGTAAAGAACACCAGTAAATTTTAAAATGAGCTGCAAATCAGCAGATATATCTCAAGAAATAAAAGAATTGATTATTAAATATTATAAAGAAGGAAAATCGCAAAGAAATTTAGTTAAAATTGTGAGTAGGAGCAGGTCTACAATTCAATACTTTATAAAAAAATGTAATACAACCCATACAATAAAAGATTTGCTGGGGAGAAGAAAGAAAAGTGTACTGACACGACGAGAGAAACGGACAATATTAAGGAGAATTCAAGAAAATCCGCAAACTACTGGAGCTGAAATGATGAAAAGTGTAGCTAGTGATTACCACAAGGTTTTCCATAAAACGACAATACGAAAATTTTTAAGAAACGAAGGTATACGGACAAGAATTGGCCGAAAAAAACCATTAGTAAGTAAGAAGAATAGGACAAAATGTTTAGAGTTTGCTCAAAGGTATTTGGACGAAAATATTGACTATTGGAAAAATGTTATATTTACTGACGAATCTAAAATTGAGCTGTTTGGGAAATCCAAAAAGGAGCTTGTGTATATGTAGAAAGCGAGGGGAAGCATGTAATCCAAAAAAACTTAATCCCGACTGTGAAGCATGGAGGAGGTTCAGTTCTAATCTGGAGATGTATGTCGTGGCATGAAGTAGGATAATTAAATTTTATTGATGGAATAATGGATTACTTTGTTTACATAGACATTTTAAAAAGAAATTTAATACAAAGTGCGGAGAAAATGGGAATTAAAAACGAATTCACGTTTCAGCAAGACAACGATCCAAAACGTATAGCCCGCGTCGTTAGAGTGGATTTTATATAACGTACCAAGAGTGTTGGAAACACCTCCTCAATCCCCAGATGTGAACCCGATTGAACATTTATGATCGGAACTAAAAGAAATGGTAAAAAACAACACATTTCGAACAAAGAGCAATTAAAAGCAATAGTCGAAGATCGAAATAAGTTACGTTAGAAAACTAGTAGAATCGATGCCTTACAGGTTAAAAGAAATTATAAGATCTAAAGGATACCACACACGTTATTAGTTTCGTGCTGCTTCGATATATTAAAAAAAAATTTAGTATACGAAGAATTTTTCTCCCATCAGTTTTTCTCATTTATTTTTGATAGTTATTATTAATGTTGAATATTTTATTAATATATTTGGCATATGAATATTTTTTGTAATAAAAGTCAAATAAATTTAAGTGGTTGGGATTTTATTCCATTATTTTACATTATTTCTAGGTGGACGACTAATTTATCTCCCGACTGTATGTTCGAGATTACGTAGTACGCATCAAAGATATACAGGGTTGGTGTCAAATAATTACAAATTCCCTTTGACCGGGTTTTTTTTAACGCAAGGTAGAAAGTAAGCAGAAAAGTTCCATTTTATCTGTATCTTATCCTGGTCGATAATGGACCCTGGTCCATATTTCTAGTTCAGAAATTAACTATCTAAATGGGTCTTTGCACTTTAGATTGTATTCAAATCCCACACCCTTAACACATTGAAAAATACTATATATAAACATTTTACTGAAAGTACCTAAATATGAAATGTGCAAGAAAGAACAAAATTCAAATAGGAACCTAAAAGGAAATGTTACAACTTACCACGAACGTAGCAAAATGCAAAATGGAGGGTGAATGAAAAATAGACGGAAGTCTTTAGAGATTAAAGTTGATATCGATACATACATGTATATAGATACGACATCGAATGTAAAATAAATATCGGTACTTTGTATGAATTGTAATTTACTATACACCGTATAAACTGACTGACAGATTATTTAGTGTGAAAATAACGAAATATGAAGTGTAATAAGATAAAAATTCAATAAAAAATTAAATGCAAGAGATCCATTAAGATGCCAGTTTATGCAGGCAAATTAAACTTTTTACGTGCATATAAAATAACAAAAAAAATTTGTTTTAAAGTTCTAAACAGTGCATTTTATCAAAAAGACATCATTTTGGTTTTATTAAGAAACTGATGAGCCTGTTAACAATCAGTTTTTGGAACCGATGGTCTAGAGCTCATTCAAATCTAAGACAAAGTGGAAGTGAACAAAGAGGCGGCGCTTCCACGCGTGCCAGGGTTGTACTTAGATAAATTCCAAAGATATGAAAAAAAAATAATTGAAAATTATATTTTTTATTAATAAAATAAGAAGTAGTGAAAATTACGTTTATTAATTTTCACACTTTTATATGTTTATCATTCACAATAAAATTTTATATAATTTAGATCAATATATTTTTATACATTTTGAACAAAATAACAAAATATAAAACAGCATTTGAAAATCTTACTTTTAAATTATTGAATTAATTTTATATTATTAATGTAATTTTTTTTTGTTCATTAACTATTTATAAAATTTATAACATACAAAAAATGGAAAATATGCAAATAATATTACTAAAAGTCTGTTTATTATAAAAGCAGATTGACGTGCTTCTGAACTCTTCATAGCAAAATCGCATATGGTATTCAAACGTTAAGTCTAGAAATAAGAAGATCTAATAAATATTTAAATACTTTAATGTGTAGAAATTAAAATGAAAAAAATATACAGGGTTTTCCATTTGAAATAAGGAATTTGACATTGAATATTTTTAAACATAACGGAGATATCGCTTTCAATTTCTGAGACACCATGTAAATACACTATAATCATTCGAGAAAAGTCCCATAAAGAGCAGGAATTGCTAAACAATTCAACGTTTTTAGGTATTCCTTTTTTTTCCAACTTATGGTATTTTAGACAAAGAACCCTTACACCTAAATATAGCACAGCGCCTATCTTGCAACCAGTGGCATTCAATATTTACATTAAGTTTTTATTTATTTCCAGTCTATCTTAGATTTGAAAGAACTATGAATAGGTTTGATTTCTATCAGCTGATTTGAACCCATAGGATTAATTGAAAATTAACTGATAAAGATCATTTAAATAAAAAACTGCCTTTCCGAAAATCCCCCTGTAGTGTTAACATATGACCAGGAAAGTAATTATCGCGATAAAATAACTCTCAATGATCTGCGATCTTCCATCTCAAAAGTTACCAGTTACAATCACGTTTTATTCTCACATGTTCTATTAGAATCGTTAGACCTCAAAAATCTTTTAGTCTATAATAAGTATAATCGATATCCTCATAAGTCGACCCATAAATATATCGACTTACCAAAACATCGATAAGTCACGATCACAGCTTAGCAGCAATTTTTAAACAACCCTCTGCCATGAAAAGAAAAGAGAGAAAAGGTCAGGTCTTTTCAGAAACAGCGATCTGGTTCTGTTTAATTCTTATGACTTGACGTTCGGGCAGTCGGATTGGTTGCCAATCAGCTGATACGGTGCAATCGATTTCAGTACAGAATTCTTGAAAAACCTTATTAAAACTAAAAATTAAAAATTCATATAATATAGATACTGTAATTATCGTTTTATGTTATTATTTTATACTAAAATTTTATTGAAATGAGTGTGCCGTTACCAACAGGAGTTGGGGATTTAGGAAATATCGACGGCGATCAGATTAAAACGGTAACTGGCTAAGGATTTCAAGATATAAATTTCTAACCTCAATTTTCTCTATTCCGATTCTAGTTCAAAGATTTTTTAATTTCCTATAATAAATTAACTGAAATGTGTTTCATAGACTGCGTGTCTGATTTTACTTCAAGGAATGTAAAACACGCAGAGGTAAGTAGTCTTCACTTTGTTAACCTTTGGGTTGCAATATTCTCTAACAGAACCAGTCAACCAGACACAAGAAAAAATGTTATGAATATTGAAAGCCATCCACATCCAGATTTAAACAACAGTCATTAACTTTTTACAAAGAATATAATTTTTTTATGTCTTTGGTAATCCTAAAATTACTTAATAATCCATAAAACATTCTCTACAAGGGGTGTCAAATAATGTTAATAATTCAAAAAATATCAATAATACTTTAATATTTCTAAAACTTCAAGGATGTTTGAATGAATTCATTGCAACCAATATGGATATCAATTAATAGACAGTATTATGTATTCCAGGATAAATGTTCCTTAAATTGCCTGGAAAAATTTCTAAAGGTTAACCAGAGGATATCGCAGAGGTTTCAGGAATTCCAAATGTTAGCCAATGAGAACATTTTAGCAGCCTCAAAACAAGGTTCATGAAATTAAATAAAACTCATGTTGTAGGGAAATGTGTTCAATAAAATTGTTATTAAAACATTTTTTAGATTTACTACTTAAGTACTTTTAATTTATTGAGATGCAATGATTAAATAAATTTTGGCGCTTGTTTAAATCAGTTAATTACAACAGTCATGAGATTCCTAGAACTATAACAGCTAAATTTGAGTTGCTGCTTATAACAAAGTATATTTCCTAGAATACATACAATAAATAAGAAGTTTAAGAAGTACTGAACAGGTTGACTAACTGCTACAGCAATAACGACGTTGATTAGAAATAGATCCACTTGATTGTTGATCTTCATTTTTTTTACTTAGGTTAACAACATCATCAGTGATCAGGGGAAACTGCAAGGCCTGGTGGTTGTTCAGTACAATATTTGACAATCTCAGCATTGCTTCATCTAAAGAGAAATGGCTAAGAGCCTTTTCCATAAAGTTATGTGCACATAACTTACCTATTTGGATATTGTTTTTTGCAGAAGTGATAAACCAAGCAATGATGTTATGTGCTATGCAAAATTCATTGATATCCAGAGGTATGGTTTGTGTAGTAATGTCGCCTTTATTTGCCAAAAGGATTGTTGGAATTGGTTGGCCACCTGGCAGTGATACTTTTTTTCGCAGATCCAATATCCACTGAAACTCTTGCATTAATTCCAATAAAACTGGTATTTTATCAAATTTTTATTCCAACCTTTTCAATTGATTTGAATGTATCAGGCCTGGTCAAATCAAATACCAGAGCTGCACCAACTCTAAACATAAAAAATCTTTTAGTTACATGGCTACCAAGTAATAATATATTTAATTAAACTCTTACAAAGGAATAATACTTACGAGTGCCTATAAAAGATTCCAGTAAGAGATCCAAATCTCTCATGACCGGCTATATCCCACATGTGTAAGTTAATTCTAGTTTCTTCATCCCATTCTAAAGTTTTTACAGCAAAGTCGGCCCCAATAGTTACTTTATATGATGAGGAAAATTCACCTAAAAGGAACATTGTAAAAGTGGTATCATAACAAATTAATTATCATTAACAGATAAGTAATATATTCTGAGTAATAATCTGCTCTGAACTGAAACACATGGTGATTTTTACATTGAAGTCTACCTTCTATCAGGCAGTATATCTGTATAGTAGATTGTTACCCGTTGACACATTCCCGGAATATGCACTAAAACTACCAAAGTTTTTTGGTGAATTTTGGCGGCCGGCATTCCTATGTCATACTTAGACCGCCAGAGCCCACGTACGAACCTTGTTTCCCTTTGAAGTTAACATATAAAGGTGTGTCTTGTTTAGCTCTGATGGCATTACAATATTCGTCATTCTCTAACTGCATTGTATTGTACTCTTATGTCCAAAATATATCCGAGTATTTTATGATACAGGGTGTTAAAAAAAAAAAACAGGCGAAGCTATGATTTAGCTATTTATGAACGGATTTTAATGAACTTAAAATGAAATAAAATGGTATTTTTGTAGACCACCAAATAACTTCCGAATTTAATGATGTATGACAAATTAATGTTAAAATAGTTTTTAACTAAAAAAAATCGAAAATTTTGAACAATATGAGTTATGTAACCATCTCTATTGTCATGGCGCCATGAACGGATGGTGTCCATATGATACTCAGCGAGAAAAGACGAGATAAAGCCGGCCTCAATTATTGGAACTACGCAACTCTTTCACATAATATTCTGTGAACCGTTATGCTGCAACTGTGATTATTGCAAGTTAATGTTAAAATAATTTAAAACTGAAATTTTTTTAATTTTATTCCTTTGTGTACTATTACATTGCTTGAGTATTACAAATAGGATTTTTCTTTTGCATTTAACAACGTATTTATTGAAATTGACGCTTGATGATAATTGTCGCCAATAACGACACTAATAACTATGTTTATTGCACTAAAAACCTAATTTACAATAATCGCATTTGCAGCATAACTACTCACAGAAAATTATGTGAAAGAATGATATGGTTCCAATAATTGAAAGTGGCTTTATTTTGTCTCTTCGCGTTGGATATTATATGGGCACCACCAATTCATGGCGCCCGGCGCCCTTGTACAGGATAATACAATAGAATGATAAGGAATGAAATGCAGATGGTCACATAATAACGCATGTGACGATACAGCTGGTCATACAAGGTGTCCCAGAATGAAGGGGTCAAGGTTTAATCCCATATTCCTTGGTCAAAATTATATGGATTCATGGTGATATACTTATATACGAAATTGTTTCCTGGAGATCCAGCCTGGCAAAATTTCACTTTTTTTAAATTTTGCAAATATGTCGAAAACGGCTATATGGATTGTAACGAAATTTGGTGCATAGTCTTTCTGGTTCTCGGGGTACATTAGATGGGAGTTATTATTCCAAAATTATCATGGGTAGTGGTCAATTCTTAAAAGGTCGAATGTTAAATACACCAGAACTTTTTTTATTTGCTTATAAAGACGATTGGTTTTTTTTCTGTGAAATTTTCGGTCTATTATACAACTTTTTTTATCTCTTATTGTATTTTGATTTGGAACCTCAATTAAACGAAAAAAAAAGTAATTCTTTATTTCAATTTCTGGAACTGCTGGGTAATTGACAAGAATGCGGTCGCCAGGTCAGCTCATTCTCGACAATGTCAGTTAATGCAGAACCTTCACAAAGAAATAAAAACATAAATTTCAATAAATAATTGTTGGATAATGCTTTCTTTCATAAGGCAAAATTAATGAAGGTATGACTTCCATCAGACACATAAACTATTCGATAGATGTGTTTGGTCTAGACTTTTTGAGATGATATGTAAACACACAGGTTCGACGTATGTGTTTTTAGAGCGATGCTTAATTATTCGAATTCATTCCTTTTCTACGTCCTGATATAATAAGACACTCTTAAACTCTATCGGACCGCGCATATCTGAAAATAGAAAATCATAAAGAATTAGTGTGTTTTCTTTAATCCATATAACCCAACAATAATTAATTTAATAAATGCTCAACATGACCACTCCGTTTTTGAGTACAGAAATTCACATGTCAAAAGGAAATTAAAACTAATTTTTCGCACATTATTGGATCATTGCGTATTCCAACAGCTGCTTACAAGATTCGATTTTTTAGGTGGTCTTCATTTTGAATTTTTCAAATTTTCCAATTTGAAGATCGTCGGTTTAGAAATCTTTCCGCATAAACTCTCGCACTCTTACGATAATTTCCCTGGCAACATCTCAATATGAGCAATATATCTGTTTTTTCTCCAAACGTATACATTCTTCAAAACTTACATAAAACCTATGAAATCTAACCAAATCTGAAAATCCTGCGTTTACTGACATTATCGAGAATGAGTTGAACTAATGACCGCGTTCTTGTCAATTACTCAGCAGTTCCAGAAATCGAAATAAAGAATTACATTTTTTTCGTTTAATTGAAGCTCCAAATCAAAATTTAATAAGAGATAAAAAAAAGATGCATAATAGACCGAAAATTTCACATAAAAAAACAACCGTCTTCATGAGCGAATAAAAAAGTTCTGGTGTATTTAACATTCGACCTTTTAAGAATTGACCACTACCCATGATAATTTTGGAATAATAACTCCCATCTAATGTACCCCGAGAACCAGAAAGACTATGCACCAAATTTCGTTACAATCCATATAGCCGTTTTCGACTTATTTGCAAAATTTAAAAAAAGTGAAATTTTGCTAGGCTGAATCTCCAGGAAACAATTTCGTATATAAGTATATCACCATAAATCCATATAGTTTTGACCAAGGAATATGTGGTTAAACCTTGACCGCCTTATTCTGGAACACCCTGTAAAACTCATAATACCTAACTTTAAAATAAAAATGACTACATAACTTACAGTGCCACAGAAAAGTATGCGTACCCCCATCAAAAATGGCTGTTTGGACAGAAGGGATCAGAGAAGGAAAAACATCTTTTTGAAAAATTATTTATGCCCAAAAATATATTAAATTTTATTATTAACAAAACATAAAAAAAAATCCTGTTTTAACAAAATTAAAAAAACTCATAATTGCAGGACAAAAAGGTATGTGTACGGGCAATAGATTTAGCGATATTCCTCTAAGATCTGACATGTTGCTGCAAGTTAACGTCTGGTTTCTGCAATAGTTGTAATCTGACCAGCTTGTGCATAGGTTTCTCACTAGTTAGATAGAATAGTTGATCGATATGGCGCCAAAAAGTAAAGAGAATAGCATTGAATTGCGTGAACAAATTATTAAATTGAGGAATGAAGGAAATTCATTAAACAGTATTGCCAAAATTGTTGGACGGGCCAAATCTAGTATTCAAAGAGTTTTAGAAAATTTTTCAACCACCAATTCACTTCATGGTAGACCTCGAAGTGGCCGTCCGCCAAAAATAACTCCCCGCATTAAGCGCTCCATTGACCGTTTAGTTACAAAAAACCCCAGAACAACGGCAGTGGAAATTCGAAATACATTGGAAGACGATCATAAAATACATGTTCATTCAGAAACAGTAAGGGCAGTTCTTCGCAACAAGGGTTTTCATAGTAGAGTTCCCAGGAAGAAACCCTTTATAACAGATACTAATAAACAAAAGCGGCTTCACTTTGCTCATCTACACATTGATAAAATCAATGATTTTTGCAGTTCTGTCGTATTTAGTGATGAGAGCAAATTTAATTTATTTGGTAGTGATGGAAAACAAAGAGTCTGGAGAACGGTAAATGAAGAGCTAAATCCTAAAAATATTATTCCTACCGTAAAACACGGAGGAAGATCCGTGATGGTTTGGGGGTGTATGTCTGCTGGTGTGGTGGGTAATTTGGTGTTTGTAGATACGACAATGGATCGATTTGTTTATTTGAATGTACTCAAAAACAATTTGAAACAGTCTGCGGAAAAACTGGACCTTTCAAGCGGATGGTGCTTCCAACAGGACAACGATCCGAAGCATACATCTGCCATTGTAAAAGAATGGTTAATTTATAATATACCAAAACAACTCCATTCACCACCCCAATCTCCGGACTTGAGCCCCATCGAACATTTATGGGACGAACTGGAGCGACGCATAAGAAGGAGAAGAATTCACAACAAACAGGATTTAAGAGATGCTCTATCGCAAGAGTGGAATGATATTTCAATAGTGGTTACTAGAAATTTGGTTTTTTCTATGAAAAATAGGCTGAAGGCAGTTATTGAGGCCAAAGGAGGACCAACAAAATATTAAGAATGGTTTTTTTATTTGTTATTCGTTGATGAGTTCTCTCGTACGCATACTTTTTTGAATTGCAATTATCAGTTTTCTTAATTTTGTTAAATTAGGGATTTTTTTGTTGCTTAGTTAAAAACAAATTTACTATATGTTTAGATATATATAATTTTTCCAAAAGGATTTTCTTTATTATCCAATTCTTTATGTAAAAAAAGCTGTTTTTGACGGGGGTACGCATATTTTTCTGTGGCACTGTATATTGTTTAAAATTTTAATTTTTTTTTCTGTTAAAAATTGTTTTAACATTAACTTCTCATATATCATCAAATTCAGACAAAATATTTTCTATGAAAAATGTAAAAGAAATTGAGTTGTATTTAAAATTCTGAAGTTGACACTTGAAGCAGGAGAAATTCAGTTAAAAAAATAATCAACTTTGACATTACGTAATATCATAAAAAAGACTTTTATTTGGTTTTTACTTCGCCAAAATTTTGAGACAACCTGTATAAATGACGAATTATTGAATTTCCTGTAGTAGAATTTTAAGAATGTGGAATTTATTGATGACAAAAGAATGTTAAGGATCCTTCCAGGAAATGTGTATTGATTTTCAGAAGTGGAATTTAAAGAATGCAAGATATATTGATTTTCAAAGGGAAACTGCGACCTAGTTTTTTAATGATTAAATAAAGAGTAGGTACCCAAATGTCTACTTCTTCTGAGTATTGTTAAGTACCTACTTGTTAAGCAAGACGACCTGTTATGAAATTCAGTTCTGCAATTAAGTCATATTTTATCCGATACATTCATTTTTACAATGATATAAACAATTAAATAGAACTTAAACTGTGCTTGTGTAATTTAATACACGCAATACGGAAACGGAATAACAACAGGTAAGCTGATATGGAATATAATAAACTACTTACCATCGGTATATCGATTGATAATTGAAGTTTTTCCTGGAACGAATATATGTTCGTAATAATAACTTATTCTAGGAATGTCCGTACTACAACCTACCCACCCCAAAATCTCCAATCACCACCAATTTGAAATTAAGTTCCTTCTTGTGCAAATTAGCAATTCTTAATTTATCACTGAGCGTAATCAATTTCTCTTTATTAATTCCTCCGTTTTTCGTGTCTGCTGACTTATCCACTGCAGTCATCGCAAATTTATGCACTGATAAACACTTGAAATTGACACTTGAATTGCGGTAAGCGTCTGACCACTAAGCTTTTATTCTTAAGCAGACAAATTTTTAAACTTCGATATGTATATTTGAGATTTAAATGGTTTAACGCGGAGATTTGTCAGGTAAGTAATGAATTTGGTGGAGATTCGGAGATAAAATACACCTGACTTATCTCTGATTACGTAGAATGGTTCGCGCCAAGCCGCGAAATAAACATTTGTAAACCTTGAAACAAAACACGCGTCCAGTTCATGAGCGCCATCTATGAGTCAGTAGATTTTACAAAAACGTGTAGACGCGATCGATTCAATGAGCGACATCTATTTTGCATTAGATTTTACGAAAATTTGTCCGTAAAATCGATATTCTTACGAAAATTTGTCAACTACATTTACACAATTAAACGAACTTTTTTGCAAAATTCGGTCGTTGTTATATATAATATCTTGTCTGAAAAAATCACCTCTAATTTGATTATTATTGGTCTTATTTGTCAACTTAATTTTAAATTCGATCAACTTTTGAAATTTCTTTTAGGGAACAAATAGACTAGTGCTTGGAATGGGCAAAATTGCTATATGCTGGGTGTTAGTTTTAATGGCTCAACTATGGGGTTCAAGGTAACCATAAAAGATACAAGGGCAGTTGATTTAAGGCAAAGTTCCGCAATTTGGAGTTCGAATATTTTTAAAACTTTGAGCAATTCCGATGGCTTTAGGAAATATTCAGAAAAAACTGAACTTTTTAAAAAACGTTTATCTGCTTACGATTTCTTTTCCAGAAGCCAAAGTAACTATCAGTGGAAGTATTTTTCCAGTAAAAAAATACTTTTTTATATCAATCAAATGACGTAAAATTTATTAAATTTTAAAAAGTTACTAATGCTTCTATTCGAAAATCATTTAGGTTAAAAAGCGTCACTGATTATGTTCAATAAGTATCACTACAACTGTCCACAATTTTTACATTATCTTAGTAATAAAAATGACTTGTGATGATGTTCTATACCAAATGGTAAAATAATATAGAATAGATTCTACTTAGAAAATTGCAACCAATCTGTATTGGAATTTAATATCTTTACCAGTTAAATTTGGATACCCTGTATACAACAGAAGTGTTTTTCTTGCTGTATGATATTTCCATAACTTCTATACACTGCATTTAGTTTAAAACATCGTCATAAAACGTTATTTGTTATCAGCATCGCTGAGCTGAATTCGAGCCACTCTACTTCTGAAGGTCAATTTGGAACTGTAAATTGTTTTGAGTCCAGCCCAGAGATCCTCGATATGACGTAAACGTAGAAGCGAATATTCAATTGTTTTTAATGTGGCGATCCAAAGGCACGCAGACGCGTTTCCTCTCATAGAATTAGAATTTTAAGAAAATGATATGCAAGGGGTAATAGATTCGAATATATGTATATATGGGGGATCTCGGAAACGGCAAGAGGTGCGAAGTCGGTTAAATGGCAGCAAAGTTGCGTATTTTAGCACACAAAAACAATCCATTTGCAAATTTAAGAAAATTTAAATACTTTCGAAAATATCCGATAAAAAGCGAAAATTTGGATTTTGGTGCTTCTCAAAAAACAGGCAAAACCTTATTCGGAGTAAGCTAATAATAAAACATTACTACAATACTTTTTGCCTGGCTTTCTACTGATGTAATCGTTGTTTTTACTCGATGCCATTTTTTAGGTATCACAAATTACTTTGGATTTTCTAATAGGCGCCATCTTGGATTTTTACAAAATTAAAATCCGAATGAAATTTCCTTTCCAGTAATGTATTAGGTCGTGTAGTATGAAATGAGTAGAAGTGAATTGAAACTTTAGTCATTTTTTTTTCGTATGAAATGTTTTTATTGTCAATCGAAATATGCACCACCATTAACAATACACTTCTGCCATTTAACAGGAAGTTCATTGATTTCCCTGCTGTAAAAGCCTGCAGGCCGGGAGTCGATAAACTCGTGGAAGGCAGCTTTGACAGCCTCGTCGGAGTTGAATGTTTTCCCTACCAAGAAGTTATCCAAATTTTGAAAGAAGTGGTAATCAGTGGGTGCTAAGTCGGGTGAAGACGGTGGATGACGAAGAGTTTCCAATTCCAACTCCTGTAGCTTGGCCAAGGTGACTTGTGCGGTGTGTGGCCGAGCGATGTCGTGCGACAATAGCGGTGCGCTTCGATTGACTAATCTTGGCTGCTTAACCGTCAGTTGCCTCATCATTTCGGTCAGTTATTGGCAGTAGATATCAGCCGTAATCGTTTCATCAGGTTTCATGAAGCTGTGATGGATGACACCTGCGTTGGACCACCAAACGGACACCATAAGCTTCTTTTGATGAAGATTTTTTTTCGCACAATGTTTTGGTGGTTCATCTTGATCCAACTACTGCGATGAACGTCTGGTATTGTCATATAGGATCCATTTCTCATCACAAGTAACAATCCGATTCAAAAATGGATCGTTATTATACCGGCACAACAAAGAAACACAAGCTTCGAAACGTCGTTCTTTCTGTATGTCGCTCAACTCATGCGGTACCCACTTGTCCAGCTTCTTCACCTCACCAATTTCAGCCAAATGAGTCAATATTGTTTTTTTGGTTACACTGAATATTAACGAAAATTCGAACGCACTTTGACGTGCATTCGCTTCCACCACGGCTTTCAGATGATCGTTATCCACTTGAGTTTCAGGTCGTCCACGTGGTTCATTTGTCAGGTCAAAATTGCCAGAACGAAATTTCATGAACCAACGAGATACTGTTTGCTGTGAAGTGACTTCAGTACCAAACACATCATTAATATTGCGAGTCGTCTGAGCTGTTGTGGTTCCACGGTGGAACTCATATTTCATTAACACACGAATTTCACTATTTTGCATGGCTGCACAAAAATTTTTATAAAAATAAAAGTTTTCGATAATTTTTAACACTTTAAACTCTGATCGAAAGAGGAAGAATGTGCCTTTTCCACATAAAAAAGTCAAGTCCAAATATAGATTTAGAGTGAAGTTATTCGCAGTTGAATGTGGCATTTCGAGAATCTACTCATTTCATACTACACGACCTAATATTATATTCCAATTTTTAATGGATTTTATACAAGGTGGGTCTTTCAAAAATATAAATGTCAATATCTTGAAAATTATGTCGGCAATGGAAAAATCCAATAACACGTCTATTATAATATGATGGGGGACGATAATTGAGACTATTATAAACTCACTACTCTCTACTAAACGCACTCAAACCACCCCAATTCATTTTTTATTAATACACGGGCGAGTTTGCGACGTATCGTCGAAAAGCATTTTCAATGAGCTTTTCAAAAGTACCAAAGCTTGTGGAATTCCGCTGTCAAATGTATCCGATAATGCCTAAAATGTAGAATCCGTGAGAAGGACAGCAAAGTGTAGAATTAAATCATTTTCAATGAGGAATAAGTAATAGAATTGATAATTGATTCAATGTCTTATTGTAATTAAATCAAGGCGTAAGATTTGCCGCTCAATGTTAATAATTTTTTTATAATAGGTATTTGAAATGTTTTCTGTTATTTTCCATGCAAGCATACAAACAATATTCACGTTCTCGATGCACATTGTTATCAAAGAATTAATAATATGTAATGTTAAATGTAAAAAATAAAGTATTTTTCTTTCATTGGTATTTACGAATGTTTTTATACCCTGCGAATCGTCGAATCCATTTTATTATCTGAGTTTTACTGCGTGTTTCTTGTCGCAAATTTCCAATTGATATGTGGATTATTCAACAGCGAAACGGTTTTAAATCGTTCTTACTTATGATCCTGAGAAACATTGTCTTTTACGAATCACAGATGTATTTGTTCAGCGACATCGT
Source organism: Euwallacea fornicatus (assembly GCF_040115645.1). Taxonomy (NCBI): domain Eukaryota; kingdom Metazoa; phylum Arthropoda; class Insecta; order Coleoptera; family Curculionidae; genus Euwallacea; species Euwallacea fornicatus. Next base: position 3,763,474 of record NC_089559.1, on the reverse strand, counting down.
AGAATGAATTTTAATCCTTCCTACAGTAGGAAGTTAATACAAAAATTTGAAGAAGCCGGGAGATGCTATCATAAAATCTTTGTTTATTGACCGTCATTTGAATAGCGAAATCTATCATGGACTTTTTGAAAATACTATTGAATCATCGATAGATAATTTATGAGATAGAAAATCAGCAGGACAAAAATGGCCAATTACAATTGGACAGCAATTTACTAAGATTTCAACAGAATGAGACAGTGCCACATTGTGTTTCAACTGTTAGGCAATGATTGGGTAACGGTTACCCCGTAAAATGGATTGGAAAGAGCGGACCGATAGAGTGGTCCCCTAGGTGTCTCAATCTCACGATTTTTGAATTCTTTTAGTGGGGGCACTTGAAATTTGTAGTTTTCAAAACCCAACCAGAAAGAATTTAATCTTTAAGATAACGAATTATTAATGACTATCGTCCAATTTTCAAGGCAATTTTTGTCATTGTGAGTTAAAAAAATAAATATCGTTTATACGTTTGCATAGACAATAACAAATACATAGTTTAAAAAAATATTAATGTTGAAGGACAAATCTTACGTTTTTGATTTAATTACAATACAACTTTAAATTAATTATCAGTTCTATTAGTGATTCCTGATAGAAAACCATTTAATTCTACGCCTAGGTGTTTCACCCATGGATTGTTAATTTAGGCACTATCTGATACATTTGACAGCGGAATTTCATAAACTTTGGTACTTTTGAAAAATTTATTGAAAATACTTTCCGACGAAATGTCGCAATCTTGCTTGCGCTGTTTGAAACAAATGACTTGAGCTGAATGGGACGTATTTCATAGAGGGTGGTGAATTCATCATTCCCCCATCATATTATCATAGACGTGTTTCTGAATTTTTCCATTTCCATCAGAATTTTCAAGATATTGGCATTCATACTTTTAAAAAATCCACCTTGTATGAATAAAAATTAAAAAAAAAACATTTTCCATGTAAGAAGCCTTAAATTGCGTTGTCGTGTCAAATCAATAGATGTCAGATCGTATTTTGTTAACTCCATTGTTATATAAAATTAGAAGGCTGAGCACTTAATAAATTAAAAACAAAAAACAAAATAAGATCTGGCGTTTATTGGGTTGAAATAGCAACGAAATTCAAAGCTCCTTAGATGGAAACATTTTTTTTTCCTTTATGCCTACAAAATTTTTTAAAATTTCATTAAATTACAGGAATAGAATACATTACAGGAAGGGAAATTTCATGCAGACTTCAATTTTGTAAAAATCCACTATGGCGTCCATCGGAAAATCCAAAATAGTTTATAATATTTCAAAAACTAATTGTCGAGTAAAAATACTTATCACACCTGCAGAAAACGGACAAAAAATTCCGTAATACCGTTAAAAGCATCTCTCCGAATATTAATTGTTGAGTTTCTTGAAAGAAACTAAAATCCAAATTTTGGTTTCTATCGGATATTTCCGAAGTTATTCGAATTAAAAAAAAAATCAAATGAGTTATGGTTGAGTGCCAAAATACGCAACTTCACCTCCATTTAACTGGCTTTGTATCTCTTGCAATTTCCGAGATCCTCATACATAGACCCGAATCTGTTGTACCCTGTATAGGAAATGTGTGAGTGAGTTAATAATGTTCATTTTAACCACTCATCCAATCCTCTAAAATAAGAATAAAACTCACAGTTTCTGACTTGCCGATTTAAAACTCTTCGTAAAGCGGTACGATGGATTCGTTGAAGATACCTGTTCCAAGCTAGTTGATATGTGACAGCACGACTACCTCGTCGATCCTAAACCTCCTCGGGAGCAATTTGAGGTATGTAATTCAAAAATTATAATGTTTATTCAAAATTTCAAGAAATGAAAAGTATCAGTAATAATTTACCCGCCAGTACACTATATTCGTTTGCATCAATATTTCTAGGGCATCTTATACAGGGTGTCTCTAAAAGGTCTGTACAAAATTCTACCACAGATTTCTGAGGTCAAAACATGACGATTTAACCCAATTTATCTTAGTCCAAAAGTGGACGGTTTTCGAAATACAGGGCGTCAAAGTGAAAACAAAAAAAAGCAAAAAAATTAATTTCTTGGTTGGTAATGCTGCTATCTACACAAAATGTGGTATCGGGCGGTTTTTGGGGATAAGAAATCAAAATCCGTTTAAATTTTCGATGCACAATGTAGAGGGCATTGTCAGCGCTCGATGAACCCTCTTTAAAAGGGCATAACTTTTTCATCACCTGGTATAAAATTTATTTATGAATAAATTTGTGTTTTCCTACATTTTTTAAAGAAAAAAGGTCTCTTGTTAAAAATCTCTACGAGGCTTCCTTCTTGAGATATTTGAAGCTTAATGTTCGCTGCATGTCTTGAACAATAATTTTAATGTACTACATATCTATTCTTACAGTTGGATCGAAAAAAATCAAAACTTAAAAATAGGTTAGAAATTACTTGAAAACATAGATACCAAACATAAACACGAAAAAATTATACTTTTAGTAGATGTTCGAAATGACCACCATTGACTTGTATACAAAGATTAATCCGACGCAAGAAATTAAAATGTACTCTATTCATCAATTCTTCGTCGTTATTTAAAATGTTTACTGCATTTTGAATTCGTCCCCATAGTTCCTCTTCACTATTTATGGCCGTGAAGTATACCATGGACTTTAGAGTCCCCCATAAAAAATAATCCATCGGAGTTAAATCCGGTGAGCGCGGTGGCCATGGTACCGGAGCATCATATCCTCTACCTATCCATCTTAAGTCGCCTCTCGATGGCACCAAATGTTTGGTGGTTTGGTATGCGTCGATTTGAAAACCTTTCGTTGTACACCCTAACACTTTCGCGATCATTTCCTTGACAGAATCCATAAACTTATAACATATCTGTCATTTCTACATTTATGTAAACTTCGGCCATTTTAAAAATTAAACTTGCACAAAATTTGAAAATTTACACACAACTTTGAAGCACCTTTAATAATCCACAACACCTATACTATTCATAATAGGTACGAGTAGATCCAATTTCATTTAAGCAGAATAAGTAACAAAAAATTGTTATGCACAAATAAAAACATGAAGATTTAAATAAAAGGATAAGAATTGAAAACTATTTTTAAGTTTTGATTTTTTTCGATCCAACTGTAAGAATAGATATGTACATAGTACATTAAAATTATTGTTCAAGACATGCAGCGTACTTTAAGCTTCAAATATCTCAAGAAGGAAGCCTCGTAGAGATTTTTAACAAGAGACCTTTTTTCCTTAAAAAATGTAGGAAAACACAAGTTTAGTCATAAATAAATTTTATATCGGGTGATGAAAAAGTTATGCCCTTTTAAAGAGGGTTCATCGAGCGCTGACAACGCCCTCTACATTGTGCATCGAAAATGTAAACGGATTCTGATTTCTTATCCCCAAAAACCGCCCGATACGACATTTTGTGTAGATAGCAGCATTACCAACCAAGAAATAAATTTTTTTACTTTTTTTTGTTTTCACTTTGACGCCCTGTATTTCGAAAACCGTCCACTTTTGGACTAAGGTAAATTAGGTTAAATCGTCATGTTTTGACCTCAGAAATCTGTGGTAGAATTTTGTACAGACCTTTTAGAGACACTCTGTATAGTGAGAATTGGCCTTAGCGAAACGTATACAATAAACGCACTGTATATATATATATATATATATATATATATATATATATATATCAATAATCGCTATCCGCCCAAAAAAAATTGTGTATAACTAAAAATAGAAAACTTAATAACTCGAAATCAACAAAATCCTTGAAGATAACAAAATTCAATAATTTTTGTTATGCACGTGTCATTGTCGTATAAAATCCGCAGCATTTCGCAAGTGACACTATTCACACTGCTTCACAATGAAGGTAATACTACTGCTTACGCTGGTGGGGTAAGTTCACAGTATATTTCTGAAGAAGTTACTTTTATGCTAACATAACCTTTACCATACACATTATTTTTTTCTTCTGCACAGCTCAATTTCTTGTGGCTTACGCGACTATGCCAAGAAAATTTATATCGGCACGGCATTATCCAATAACCATCTAAACAGTGATGCTACTTACAATCAACTTGCTTACACTCAGTTCAATGCTATGACACCAGAAAATCAAATGAAGATTGACGCTACGGAACCAAGACAGAACCAATTTAATTATGCACCTGCCGATGAACTCGTGTCATTTGCCCAAAACCATAATATGAAAATTCGTGGTCATACACTAGTATGGCACTCACAAGTTCCTTCGTGGATGTCCGCTTTAACTGGAACTAATCTGCAATCGGCAATGGTAAATCACATCAAGTAAGATTTCTTTACATTCTTTTTATTCAATGTGATATACAGGGTGAGGTTTTGTCGAAGATTCGTGAAAGGATCTCGGAACTTAGCCGGAGTTCCGAAGTCGGTTAAATGAAGAAATAATTGGAGCTTTAGGGGACCAATTTAAAACCATTTTTGGTATCTTGAAAAAGTCAATGGTTTATAAGATATTTAACAAAAATCCAACTTTGTCAATTTCTTCTAATCGATCTAGCCGTGTAATTATTGGTTCTAGAACAATTATGTAAATGCGAATATTGTAAATAATTTTGCCCTGAAAAAGATTGGCCAACGAAATTTTTTCTGACACATGTCATTTTTGAGATTTGGCAAAAACTTATCTTTTTTAAAGGAAAGCGTAGTAGATTATGACTTATTTAAAAAGATATTTTTTCAGTCTTTAAAATTATACCAATTGATAGATAGTTATTTTTCAAAATGGCGGATTTGCAGCCATTTTTAATCCGCTATTGCAATTTAAGACAGTCGGCCATGAAATCGTGCGTATTAAGCTATTATTTGTTTATCACTGACAATTCGCGTCATTTAAGTCAGATAGAAATGTAACTTTTTGAATTGCTTTGACAAACATTTTTCAAACCCGGAAAAGCGAGATATTTCATAAATAATTTTATGCATATAGATAAAAATAATTATAAATAATAATTCATAAATAGGTATTAGATTTTGCACAATTTAAGAAATTCTTATCAAACCAATTAAAAACCTTAAATTTATATTTGACTTAAATGATGCGAATGGTCTGTGTCAAATAAATAAATCAATATAAATGACTGCATGGCGAACTTGAAATTTCAATGTCGAATTAAAAGAAGGCTATAAGTCCGCCATTTTAAGAAATAACTATGTACTTATTGCTGTCATTTTAAAACTTGTACTTGTTTTTAAATCAGTCATAACCTACTGTGTTCTATAAAAAAAATGAAATTTATGTCATATCTTTAAAATGGCAGCTGTCAAAAAAAACCTGGCTAGTCTGTAGTTTTCAGGACAAAATTATCCGTAATACATATTCGTTTAATTTCGCCATAACCAAATCACATGACTAGATCGATTAAAAGAAATGACCAAACTTCCGTTTTTCTAAATATCTAGTGGACTTTTTCAAAAAATCAAAAGTGGCTTTAAATCGGTCTTCTAGAGCTGCAGTTATTTCCCTATTTAATCGACTGCAGCTGTGTTAATTTCTGACATCCCTGTATAACGAAGGTATTAGGAAACTCCCAGTCAAGCCCTATGGAAATATTTGCAAACATCTGTTGAAGTGCGTAACTTCATTCAGACTCTGAAAGTGAAATGTGTCAAAATCAAAGTCACATACTTAATTTAAAGTTTGTTAAAATTAAAGATGAATTTAAAGCCCAATATGGCTACAACTTGGATGTAGAAAATAAAGTTTTCTTCAAAAGAACTTTTAACCCAAAGGCCTTTGATACACACTTTACTACTAAATGACATCCATATGGTTTATCTGACGAAACGTTTCAAAAGTGTTAAAAAGATATTTCGATCGAAAGTTTATGTCAAAAGTTAGGCCCAGAAACATTAATATTTTTGAACATCTACGGCCATTTCTAAAGAAAATCCCTCAAAATCTTTCTGCAGTATAACTTGTGTTTTTTCTTAACAGTAATGTAGTTGGCCATTACAAAGGCAAACTGTATGCATGGGATGTAGTCAATGAAATTTTCAACGAAGACGGATCATTCAGAAATTCCATTTGGACTCAAGCGATGGGTCAAAACTTTGTGGCTCTGGCTTTCAAGACCGCAGCTGCCGCTGATCCAAATGCGAAGCTGTACATTAACGACTACAATATTGAAGGACAAAACGCTAAAAGTAATGGCCTGTACGCTTTAGTTTCAAAACTGAAGTCTGAGGGTGTTCCAATCCATGGTGTTGGTTTTCAAGCACATTTCACGGTAAGTATGTACTCTTAATGTGTTTAAATCTGAAGGAAGTAAGACATACAGTGAGGGACAAAAGTATTGGCTCACCAGAAGTTCCAATATAAAATGACTGATTCTGGTACATCAGCAAATAACAAATCCAATGAAAACTAATTTATTTCAAACCTCACATCTTAAGGTACTAATTACTCCTAGATTTAACATTATATTGTTTTTCTAACAAATGGTTACATTGCAAATATATAAACTAAGCATGGAAATCCGTGGACAAAAGTATTGGACACTTTGGTAATATAAATAATTAAATAGTATTTCTGATTCACAAACAACTTGTTTACTATTTTTTATATTTGCTATGAATTCTTTACGTGTAGGGACAAACAAAGTTAAAGTATTTCCAGTTTGTTAGTACTTTTCTTAATACTGGGACGCAAAGGTGAAGAAACGACTGTCAGTGAAAGAAAAATTATTGTAAACCTACGAAGAGATGGTAAATCTTACTCAGATATAGCAACTATAGTAAAGAGAAGCCGTTACACTGTTAGAAATATTTTTAAAAGATTTGAAACTAGTAATGATTTTTTGAATAAACCCAGAAGTGGCCGCCCGAAAAAGTTGTCTTCGCGGGAAGAAAGAAAAGTGGTCAACAAAATTGAACTTAATCTTAGAACCAGTGCATCTGAAATTGCTTCCATTTTAAGAGTAGAGAATGGAAAAAATGTTAGCAGTAAAACAGTCCGCAGGACCCTTCATCGTGCTGGATATAGAGCTAGAGTAGCCAGAAAGAAGCCCTATATTAGTAAAGCAAATAAGAAAAAAAGACTAAATTTTGCCAAAGAGTACATTGACCGGGACAACCAATCTTGGGACAACATATTATTTTCAGACGAGTCAAAATTCAACATCTTTCAGTCCGATGGTAAAGTGTGTGTATGGAGAAAGCCCAACACAGAACTTGAACAACAAAATCTACATAAGACAGTCAAACATGGAGGTGGTAGTGTGTTGGTATGGGGATGTATGGCTTCGAGTGGTGTTGGAAAACTTCTTTTTATTGATAATGTGATTGATAAGACCGTGTATTTAAACATCTTTAAAAATAATTTAAAGCAGAGTGCTGAAAAACTTCGATTGGATCGCTGATTCTATTTCCAACAGGACAATGATCCAAAGCATACGGCTTATATCGTGAAACAATGGATCACATTTAATGTTCCCCACACTTTAAATACCCCTCCACAGTCACCAGATCTCAATCCAATTGAGCATGTTTGGAATGAATTAGAAAAACGAATAAGGAAACATCATATTTCAAGCAAACTAGAGCTGAAAGAAATTTTACAAAGAAAATGGGAAGATCTAGAACCAAATTTTACTCAAAATTTAGTACAGTCGATGCCCAGAAGATTAGCTGAAGTAATAAGAAGAAAAGGTCTTTATACAAAGTATTAGTATTTAGTTAGTTAGATATATTACCTAATTGTGCCAATACTTTTGTCCACGGATTTCCATGCTTAGTTTATATATTTGCAATGTAACCGTTTGTTAGAAAAAAAATATAATGTTAAATCTAGGAGTAATTAGTACCTTAAGATGTGAGGTTTAAAATAAATTAGTTTTCTTTGGATTTGTTATTTGCTAATGTACCAGAATCAGTCATTTTATATTGGAACTTCTGGTGTGCCAATACTTTTGTCCCTCACTGTATAAACCTGCTCCTATTAGGTTACATTGCATTAATTCATTAACGCCCAACTAAAACTGAGCAAAAAAAATAAGAAGTTTTATAAAAATAATGCTTTATTTTGATAACAGTAATACGACTATATGAAAAACAGGTTTTTGTTAATTTTGTAGAGCAAAAAACAGGAGTATTCAATTGAGTACAGCGAGCTAAACCAGCTACTTCGTGTGTTAAAATTTAAAACAAACACGTTCAATACACAGAGTGTGCTTGCACTTTTTGCAGCTTTATCGTATTTTGGCATGACAAATAACACATCGCAATTTATTTTCAAATTTTGACGATAAATGTCCTATGTTATCAAAACGAAAAGTTTCTGGCAACGAAGGGACTTTGAGTTTTTGACTGCACATACTTTGGTTTACAAAAGGTCTTACTATACAGGGTGTCCCAGCGAGAACCGCAATTAGAGGTTTAGAGAAAATTATAAACAGCAAAGTTACGAAAATTTTGCGATTTAGTAAAAGTCTTGGGGCGACCTCATTTAAAATATTTTCAATTACGTCACGCTTCCGTTTGTACCGAAAGTCGACGCTTGCTTATATTGAATGGAATACCTTATACAGGGTATCCCACTTAAGACTATGATTGAAGATTACTCAAAAGCGGTACGTTATATGATGAAAGTTTCAAATGAGAATCGTCCGGTAAAGAGGAGGGCACGTCATGAAGATAACGACTTTTTGTCAAAACGTAATTTTAAGGTAATTTCAACGGCAACTTTTTCTTCGAACGGCAACCCCGTATTTTTTACGGATCCTTGTAGACCTTCAAAAAATGAGTGTTTTTTATTTGAACAATCTAATAATAATAATAATAATAATAGCAATCTTTATTCACCCGATGAATGGGCTATCGGCTCCTTGGCCTTTCTGCCCGATTGACATGTATAATTCTTCAAAAAAAAAAAAAAAAAAAAAAAAAAAAAACACGAGGCAACCATAAGTCTAATAAGGATGAGAGAGGAATGACCGTTCGCCATTGTCGTCCGTCCGCAGTCCGTTCATGGTTGTTGGTAGCGTTCGAGGAGGGTTTCGGAGGGATAAAGGAATCGGGAATGTCTAGTTTGCCGTGTCAAGCAGAGGGGGTTGAATATTGTCCAGTTATGAGGTTTGTCCTTCCATTTTTTCCGAAGTTGCAGTAGTCTTTCCGTTATTTTCGTCATATTTGTGCGTTCGTATAGCATTTGGGTGGGTGGGTTATGTAAGGGGTTGTCGGGATATCTTATTTTTGTGTTTAGTCTTAAGGCAATTTGTTCAGTTGTTTGTATGTATTTTTTTGTTTTGTCTGTTGCATTCGCCATCAGTACGTGGCCGTGGTCTAATAGAGGTCTGCATATCGCTTTGTATATTTTTGTTGCCGTTTTGGTACTTATGGCTCCGTCTTTGTATGTCAGTGTTCGAAAATGTTTTGTTCGTCGAGTGATTTCTGTCCTCATGTTTTGTAGGTGTTTGGTGAATTTCAGTTTTTTGTCTATTGTTACCCCTGAGTATTTAATTTCGTCAGTTGGTTCTACTGTGTGTCTGTCTGCCTGTAATGTTGAGGAGTTGTGTTTAATTTTATGGTTAGGGAGTAGCAGTTGGTTCTTCGTAGCGTTTGGTGTCAGTCTCCATTTGTAGAACCATGTCATTGTGTTGTCCATTAGAATCTGTAGTCTCTCCACGGCTTTTTTTGTTTTTTTATCATGTGCAATGAGTGCAGTGTCGTCGGCGTATTATAATATGTAAGCCGTTTCGTTTATTGCGTGTTTGTCTTGCAAGTTGTGGTTGTATATGTCATGGCAGTACACATTGTATAGAAAAAGGGAAAGTGGCGAACCCTGAGGAAGTCCTTGCTCGGGGGAGAAGGAAAAAGAAAGGGTGTTGTCGATTCGTACTTCCAGTCATCTGTTCTCCAGTAGGTTTCGAAGAATGTTGAGTAAGTATTTTGGTGTGTGAAGTTTGTGCAGTTTGTAAAGAAGCCCGTTGTGTCAGACACTGTCGAAAACCTTATTGATGTCCATAAACAGACTTGTGGTTTTCCTGTCGTTTAAGTGTGTTGTCTTTATATTGTTTATCAGGACAATTGAACAATCTATTATTAGACGTTTTGTTGCAAAATTATGCTTCATTTTTGTCGAATTTTTGAGATAGTCGAAATTATTGCATTTTTTTTCTAGAAAAGTTTTACAATGCATATATTCTGTTTAAAACTCAAAGCAATCCTTCTTTCTAATAAAAAAAAATATTTCTATAAAAAAAAAATTGACAAATTAATTTAAAATCTTGATTTGAAAAACTTATGGAAGTAAATGTTCAAAATAATGTGTTTCCTGCGCCAAACACGTCTCAACTCTTATCCGAAAAGAATGGTTTACTCTGTGCAGCATCTCCCCGTTTATCCATTGACACGCATTTTCAATTCTCCGCTTCATATCGTCTGTAGTCGTTGGTATTTCTGCTTAAACTTTGCCCCTTGAAAAAACGCAAAGGAAAAAATCTGGTGTGGTCAGATCAAACGACCTAGAAGGACAGTTCATTAGGACGCCCTGTCCAATCCATCGATTTGGATACATTTCATCCAGAACCTCACGAGACTTTCCATGAAAAATGAACTGGAAAGCCGTCATGTTGATACCTTATTTTCCGTCTAATCGCAAGTGAAATGTTTCCTAACAATTCCGGAAGATTTATACGCTAGAAATTGCGGTATATTTCCCCATTCAAGTTTCCTTCAATGAAGAAAGGTCCAATTAACTATTCTCCAATAATACCACAATATACATTCACTGACCCTGGTCTTTGATGGTCAACTTCATTAAGCCAGTGTGGGTTTGCAGCATTCCAAAAATGTAAATTACGGTGATTTACTGTACCATGATTTTTAAATGTGAATTCATCCGACGACAAAACGTTGAAGAAGAAATTTGCATTTTGATTTAATTGCTGCCTCGTTCAATTACAAAAATCGGCTCGGTTTTCAAGATCAGTTTCATGCAGTTCCTGATGTAAAGAAATGTGGTAATGATGGCATTTATTCACCTTTAAAATTCTTGACACTTGTCTTTGATATTCCTGAATCAGCAGCAATTTGACGGCAACTTACACAGAGATCAAAGGCAACAGCTGCAAGAACTGCTATTTGATTAATTTCATATATTGCGCTTCGGTAGCGATTGCGTTTTTTTGTTTCCAACGTTTTCATTTTTTTGAAATTTTTAATGACACTGTTGAAAGTCGTCCAACAGAGAACTCTTTCATCCGGAAATTTCTCAGTATAAAGTTCTACTGCCCGACTAATATTTCTCCCATTTTCTCCACAAATAAAAATCATTTTTAATTATTCATCCAAAGTGTAGCGATCCGTTTCAATTATTGAATTTTGAAATGAAAAAAATAATTTTTGACTTTCTCAAAAATTGGACAACAATCAAGAGAAACTCTGCGGCAAAACGTCCAATAAAAAATACACATTTTTTAAAGATCTACGAGGATCTGTAAACAAAATACGGAATTGCCGTTTAAAAAAAAAGTTGCCCTTAGAATGACGTTTTGATTAAAAATCACTTTCTTCATGACATGTCCCCTTTTTTACCGGACAACTTTTATTTCAAACTTTTTAATACTGGGTACTGTTTTTGAGTAATCTTCAATCACAGCTCTAAATGGGACACCATGTATATTATTTCATTTTTTGATCCTACGTTCAATTTTAAAGCAAGTTTATTAATATGTTGGCTTTCTTAAAATTAAGAGTTTTCAAGATAAATACAATTGGGTATGGAAAGTGACAGATGCAGATATCTGCAAAATTGGAAATTTTCAACAAACAAAAATGTATTTTGTATCTCTGTTTTGTCATAATATCATATTAGGTCCATATCTTAGTATGTTGCGAAGCTCTGCGTAATATTTTCTATAGGGTATCCACGAAAATAGAGCCAACTTGAACATCAAAAAATGGTCAAAACTTAAAAATTTTAAATGAAACCCCTCTATTATTTTGATGTACATATTGAAACTGCGTCAACAAATAACCTATGTTCACGATTAACTACTTAAAGTTGCAAAGTTTTTGACTAATTTCATTTTATAAGTTGATGCTAGGATAGTACATTCCTAATTTTAAGCTAATGCGGGCATGCGCGATATGTCTATCATATGCGCATAATGAGAATATGATAGATGTGTTTATGGAAAATGGAAATATCAATCAAATGCCATTGTTAGGTAATATAAGTCATATACACTTAAATAAAAAAGTTAATTATATTAATCTAATTTAATTAAAGTACTATGGCTTAAAATTAGGGATATCCTATCCCTGCATCAAATTATAAAATGCAATTACCCAAAAATTATGAAACTTTATTTCAGGTAATTAAATATAATAATAGTAGTAGGGCTATAAATAATAGTAGCGTTCCATTTAAAATTTTTGTCCATAGTTTGATGTCCAAGTTAGTTCTATTTTTATGGACACCCTTTAGAAAATATTAGGCAACGCTTGGCAGCATAATAAACTATGAGCCTCCTACAATATTGTGGTAAAAAAAAATTACAAATTACTCACCCATTTCTTAAGGATTTGCAATTATGCAAACATCTGCATCTATCGCTTTCGACATTGAATTGCATATAGTCAGTACCAAAAATTTTGGAACGGAGGGTAAACATTTACAAAATCAGATATTTCTCCATTAAAAAGTGATAAATAAACAGATATCTATTTAAATAATATTATATTAAATCACCAGCAATAAAGGCTTTCAGTAGAAGCTTCGAAATATTTAACAACAAAAATACACAAGGAACAAATATTAAAAATAGCAACATTTCAATGATTCGTATATGGTATATTGGGACGATTGAGCTCTTGTACTTCTACGGGACGCAGTCATTTTTAATATGGCCACCCTTTTGCTCAATAACACTTTTTAACCGCTTTGTCATTGAAAAAATAATTTTTTCGTAGAAAATCTCTGTTCCATTTATTCCATACTTTTTGCAATGTTTGTTTCAAAGTGTCATTATTAGTAATTTCAGAACCTCTAACTTGCGTTTCAAGAAACTGCCACATATTCTCTATGGGGTTAAGGTCTGGGAACTGGGTAGTAATTTTGTTGACCTTATGATAATTATAAAACAGTCATTCTTGTACTATTCGAGCGCTTTGTTTGAGAGCGTTGTCTTAATAGAATCCGAACATGTTAAAAATGTTCATATTTTCAGCACTACATCTAAGATTTTGTTTTAAAAGGTTGAGATAGTAAATTTTGTCCATTGTTTCTTCTACGAATATCAATTTTCCAACTCTCACATTTGATATTTATCCCCAAACCATAGCAGACCCTCCACCGTGGGTAAGAGTTGGACATAGATTCTCCATTTTCAATGCTGGGTTTGCCTTTCTCTACCCTCTAGGAGATCCATCAGAGCCAAAGATGTTAAATTTGGACTCATTACAGAAAATTATGTCTAACCAGAAATTATTTTCTTTTAAAGTGTAGTTGGACACAATTTCTAGACGTATTTTCTCATTCTTGTCATTCAGCCATGATTTTTTTCGTGCCATTCTACCATGATAACCATGAAAATGAATACATTGGCGTTTTGTTCATATACCTTTTTTGTCTAGGTTGATTTAATAACATTTGGAGTTTTGGAACACTAATTTTTGAACCTTCTTTAACTTTTTGCAGAATTCGAAGTTGGTCCCTTTAATTCAACAGTTTTGTAAGGCCAATTTGTGGAATAAAGTCCAGTCTATCTTCATTATTATATCGTAAAATAATATTTCCCACTATACTTTTACTAAGATTTAATATGGGGGTAATTTTACTATAGGAACAGCGTTTTCACAATAATACACCACTAACTGTCTTAAATCGAAACTTATTTTTTTACCGCACTCCATATTGTAATTAATTTGAAGACTAAAAAGCATTACTTAACGTAGCACGAACAAGATTAAACAAGTTTTTATTTATTAAAATCATATTGTTGATGTCAAAAGCATTATGAGTCACTCTAAGAATATGTAACGGAATACGTCTCAATATTTTTGGATCATTGAAAAGTTACCATTTTGATTATTTATTGATCGCAAATTTTTGTTGTTGTTACATATTTGAAAAATTTAACTATAAGTCTTCATTTCTGGTGATTTAAGGCATTATTCTCAAAAATCTTTGTTTAACAACTTTTACTCAAGAAATACCTTATTTTGTAAGTGTTTAGCGTTCGTTCCAATATTTTTGCTACTGACTGTATCTTGAAAAATCTTAATTCTAAGAAAGCCAACGTATCAATAGGCTTGTATTAAAATTACACGTGGGATCCAAAAATGTAATAATATATAGAGTGTTCGATCTAAAATAAGCAAGCAACTATCGATTTCCGGTACAACCGGAACGGTAACATCATTGATAATATTTTAGATGAGGTCGCACCAAGGCCCTTACCCAATTATTAACCGTTCATAACTTTGCTTTTCATAGTTTCCCGAACACATCTAACAAGAGTTCCCAGTGGGACACCCTGTATACCTTGTAAACTACAATTGGTTTATCTTATTTTCCGGATTAACGCAAATTTTTCTTGAAAGTTTCCAGGGGTTTGCCATTACTACATTTAACATGTAGGTGAACAGTGGGGAAAACCTCATTTTTCCTCGCGCCTTTCGATTCTTTTATTATTTACGCCCTGATCGCTGAAATTGACGTCACCCATTTTATAACTGTAACTGTGAATCAGCTTTGGTTGTTGGAACTAAATCATTTCCTTTTTGGCTTTTGACTATCTGCCAACTTGCGACTATGACGGCACTGTGTCATAATTAGACATCATCGGTTGCCTACGTTGTTGTCAACCCATCGAACCAAGAGCAACGTCTTGTTTGGTTCGAATTGATACTCAAAAATGCCTCTTTCAAGTTTTCCTCATTTTTAATTCCAATTTTAGGATATTTTTTTGTTTTGTTTTTTTTTTGTATAGTAGCAGTAACTGTGAATCTTTTTTCTTGTAAAACTGTCATCAAAGAAATTGTGGTAAAATCATTTTCCATTCAGTCATTTTGTGGATCCAGTACATTGTTCAAAATATTGAGTAAAACGGTGACTCATAGACTGTCTCCAATTTTGTTTTCATAGTCTTTGTAATAATTATCAAAATTATTTGAGTTCCAGTCCAGCTACATAAGAACCAGTTTTTGTGTCCGAACCGGACAGGTTTTCCTTTTGTAAATTGTCCACAGCGGTGATGTCCAAAGTGTTTCACTAGAGTTTCGTCCACGGACAAAAAGGAAAAAAAAACTTATTTTGTGACATTTTGGCAAAGCAGATTCTTTATAAAATGTAATTTATACATTTTATCGCAAACATCTATTTTATTATTGTCTGCAAAATGGATATTTTGCTGTCTTTTGAGGTACGTATTGCGAGGCATGTAACTGAAAACGCTTTCTACGCCTAAACTTTCATCTGTCGATCAGTATAATCGTTCTTCAGGCGATTTATACTAGCCAGACAAATGTAAAATTGCCATTAATGTATGTACTTCTTGACCAATCACTGTAAATTGGAATTGATTCTTCTGTGCAGCATATAACTATAATAAACTGATCAAAAATTAGTTGAGTTGTATTTTCGTCTATGGTATGTTCAAACATTTCTTCTGGATTCGAATGTTTCAGTCACGATCAGGTAACATGTTATTTTATTTTATGTAAAATGAACTAGTTCTATGCTAGTGTAACTCGTCCAGTTTTGGTTGGGGAACTACAAGATATCAGAATTTTTTAAATATAGCTCATAGGTCCATTGTTACTACTTGACTAATCTTGTGACATGTGTCGCCTTCTGATTTCTACTTTTCTCGAGATATCTTTGGGTAAAATATTAGATTCCAATATATTTCCATCAAATTATTCTTCGTCAATCAGAGGATCGACATCGGGGAGCAGAACTATTATATCTTCGTCGCCTTCGAGATCTTCTAAATTGAAATAGTCATATATTCTCCGTAGGTCATCAAGATAAAACCCTTTTGATACTAAATGGAAGCTAAATATGTGTAGACATTTTATGTGTCACAATACAAATTATACTCACATTCGACCCTTGTAATCACTCGAGTGCCGTTGAGTCACAACAAAACCAGCAAACTTATCTAAATAAATAAAGAACTTTTCGCTTGGAACAACAAATTATTAACTTATTTGGAACGTATATTCTGAGCCAAATTATTAAATTTTGCGTTCGAATAAAATATATAATACAATAAACAATTGTAGCACGTGCAAGGTAAACAATTACTCCTCAAGTTTTGAGGACATAAAATTTAATGGAAATCACACAAATTTCATTATCAATTGTATATTGGTGCCTTCTAAACGATATCTTTGAAAACTCACTGCTTGAATTGTTTTACCTAATTGTGCTTACACAGGGTGTCTTAAACAATAACGGGAGAAGCTATAACTTAATTATTTATGAACGGTTTATAATGAAAAAATAACCAAATAAATTCATATTCTTGAGACTACTAAATAACGTCAAAGTAGATTTTTTTAAACACAACTTCTTCCATTTCAAGTGTCAACTTCAAAATTTTAAAAAGAACTCAATTTTTTTATAGAAAATACTTTTCTGCGTTTAATTATGTTATAACAAACTGATGTTAAAATAATCTTCAACGGAAAAAAATTGAAAAATTTAAACAATCTGAGGGATATAACTATATCCATAGTCATGAAGACATCTTCGTTTCAGTCCATCTTATGTTATTGCATCATCTTGTACAAAGACGTAACGGTCATGGCCACGTGGCACCCATCTGGTACCCAGCAAAAAGAAACAAGATGAAGACACCTTTATATATTTGAACCACAACATTCTTTATCAAAATTTTATGTGAGCATTCATGCTGAAAATGTAATTTTCGTAAATTACTTCTGGAGATAATATTCTTCTGAAACTGATGATGTATGACAAGTTAACGTCACAATAATTTTAAACTGAAAAAACTAAACAATTCTATTTCTTTTCGTACTAATACATTGCTTGAATACTACAAATAGAATTTTTCCTTTTGCATTTAATGATGAATTTATCAAAACTGGCAGTTGATAATTGTTTTCAATAACAACACTAATAACTATTGGGTTGTTCGATAATTAATGTCGTTTTATTCTCATAGATGGTTTAATTTATACATATCGGGTAATAGTGATCTCGTCGCTTACATTATTATATGCCATTTTAAAGGTTATGTTTTAGACTTTTTTCGATCGAAAATTGAACGTGATCAGTAAACAAGAAGTTGTTTATTATTTAAGTTGAAGATGGACAATCAAAGTGAGCATTATCGACACATTTTATTATTTCACTTTCGAAAGGGCAAAAATGCAGCACAAGCTCAGAAGAAATTGTGTGAAGTTTATGGTGAGAACTGCCATACTGAACGCCAGTGCCAGCGTTGGTTTTCACGCTTGCGTTCCGGAAATTTTAATGTCCAAGATGCACCACACACTGGACGCCCAATCACCATTGATAACGATGAAATAAAGGCCTTAATCGAAGCTAATCGGCGTAAGACAACTCGAGAGATGGCAGAAAAGTTGAACATATCGAATTCAACCGTTTCTCTGCATTTAAAAAAACTTGGGTACGTTAGCAAATTGGATGTTTGGGTTCCTCACGAATTGAAGGAAATTCTCCTCACCCAATGCGTTAACATATGCGATTCTTTCCTGAATCGTAACCAAAACGACCCACTTCTAAAAAGAGTCATAACGAGTGATGAAAAATGGATTGTCTACGATAACGTAGTCCGAAAACGATCATGGACCAAACAAGATAAACCTGCGCAATCGACGCCCAAAGCCAACATTCATCAAAAGAAGATTTTGCTATCTGTGTGGTGGGACTACAAGGGTATTCTCTATTTTGAACTGCTTCCGAGAAACCAAACTATTGATTCGAATGTTTACTGTCGTCAACTATCGAAATTGAACGAAGACATCAAAAGAAAACGTCCTGAACTCGCCAGTCGCAAAGGGGTTCTGTTCCATCATGGTGACGCTAGACCCCATACGTCTTTAATAACGCGTCAAAAATTACTGGAACTCAATTGGGAACTGATACCTCATCCACCATATAGTCCTGACTTGGCGCCATCAGATTATTATTTGTTTCGTTCTCTTCAAAATCATTTGAATGGTAAAAATTTCGATTCTGATCGTGCCGTTAAAAATGAGTTAAATCAATTTTTTACTTCTAAAAATCAAGGCTTTTTCGAACGCGGAATTTTCCAACTTGCCGAAAGATGGCAAAAGGTCATCCACCAAGATAGCCACTACATCATTGATTAATATTTGTTATTAATATAAGTATATTCACTTTGAAAAAGCATTAAAAATACGACATTAATTATCGAACAACCGAATATTTTCAGTGAACTACAGAACTAATTTGCTATATTCATACTTATAGCATTGCATGCCCCCAGAAAATTATAAAGAAGAATTATGTGATTCCAATAGTTAAGGGCAGCTTTAACTTGCCATATGGGTATCACTTGTCCATGCCGCCAGGCTTCTTTGTACAAGATGATACAGTAGAATGTGATGGAATGAAATGTCGATGATCACAGAACAACGTACATGACCCCGTGACGGTAGAGATGGTTACATATCTCATAATGCCTTAATTTAAAATACATATGGCTACGTAACTCATATTGTTCAAATTTTTTTTCAGTTAAAAATTGTTTTAACATTAACGTGTCATACATTATTAAATTCATAAAAATATTTTTTATCAAACATCGTAAAAAAATTTATGAAATTTTATTTGAAATTCTGAAGTTAACACCAGAAGCAGAACAACTTGAGTTAAAAAAAAAACAGTTTTGACGCTTTTACTTAATAACCCAAAAAATATAATTTTATTTCGGTTTTAGTTCATCAAAATTCGTTCATAAATAACTGAATTAGAACCTCGTCCGTTTTTAGACGTCCTGTGGATGACGGTTATACAACAATATTCAAATATATATTCATTTGACTACGGCGAGTGTTAGTGGGTTAAGGTACTACATTCTGTACTCTTAGAGGACACGTAGAGGACATGTAAACATTGCCAGTTCCTGTCCCGGCCACCTGTCTGTTCCTAATTCACCATGGATGGCAAACGTTAACCAATTTATTCTATTTTAGGTTGGTCAAGTGCCTTCCACTTTAAAGGCCAACTTGGAACGATTCACTGCTCTTGGTTTGGAAGTAGCAATAACTGAATTAGATGTCGGAGAAAACAGCAGAGCAGACGACGCAGCTCAAGCAGCTGACTACGCTAAAGTTGTCCAAACATGTGTGTCTGTTAATGGATGTGTTGGTGTGAGCATTTGGGGTATTACTGACAACTACTCGTGGAGAGCGTCCACAACTCCATTAGCATTCGACAGTAATGGTAATGCCAAGGCCGCTGTCAATGCTATGATAAATGTTCTCCAATGATGAACACATCATGTTGTTGACATGACTGACTTCTAAATATATTGACTAATGAATAATTCCAGTTTTTTAATTTGGAACTATTATGACTTCATAAACGCATTACTAGCAGTTTGATAATGAATTATATCACCGTACTCCTGCGCAACTCAAGCAATGTCAACAGTGGTAAACCAAAAAATTGATCGTTCATAGTGACTCTCATTGATTCTCGTTGATCTGACCTTGTGAGCTGAGACGAAATGCCCGCAAGAGTTTTCTGTATCTTCCTCGGTAGGCGTCGGTCATTCAGATGCTCTGTAGTGAGTCGTTTGTGACAGCTAAATTTATGATATGCATCCCTCAGTGTCGATGTCTATATATTCCTCGTCTCAATCGTTAAGAAATGGCAGATTTTGACGTGAGTCACGTCAAAAAGTCTTGTCAATAGTTTACGCCAATGATATTCCCTGTGTATTGTTTATTTGATTTATACAATCAGTGAACCTTAGACACATGCGTTAAGGCCACATTTCCCTACACAGACATATTTAGATATTGTTCAAGTAGAAACGTTAAACAGATTGCTGTTGGATTTCTTATGATACAATTTTTCCTTTATCGTCCATGCAATGGGAAGTATTCCTTCGATAGTTTGCTCTGATGGCACTTCCCAAAATTCAGAATCGTTGTAGTAGAATGCGCTTGACGCAGTTCCCCACACCTTCCAGCTAATTATAGCCCCTGAAGAATTATTGTACAACATTAATAATTCATTATCTACAATTGAGGATGTAAATGTACCGGATATAATTCCTGATACTACAGCCAGTAAAACTGTTACAAATAGCAAAAGCGCTTGATATCCAGCTTGCTCTTGTGCACTCCGTCCTGATCCTGTCTCCCAAAAAACATACTGCGGATTCCAAGACGTATTTAGGTTCGCTCGGGCTGGATAAATTTTATAAAGCGATTTTCCATACTGTTCTTCATTGGCGAGGGAAGCCATCAAGACAGATACCAATCCTCCTAGAATTCCCGGAATTCCATGTAGATTGTTTATTCCGCACGTGTCCAGGACTCGATAAGCTTGCAAAATGCCCTAAAACCTCCCCTATTAACGCATGATCTTTGCTTTTTATTCTCAATTATTTATACCGATAAAGTGGTATATCCATATACAGAAAGGGCGCCCGTTATAGTTCCAAGGAGAACAGCACCGAACGGTTGGATCATTAAATGGGCACAAGCTCCAATGGCAACACCTCCTGCTAAAGTTGAATTTTGTATATGTACCTGGAAGAGCAGTATGTTATTAAAGAGGTTGGAGTGCTGTAGTGTACCATACACCCACCATATTAAATTTATGCTGCTTAGATTTCAGTTGTGATACAACAAATGCTGAAACGCAGCATGAGGTTAAAGACAGATATGTATTAATTATCGCCATGTGTGCTCTATCGTCCTCTAAATTAATTGAGTTGAAGCTCGGCCAGTAAACCCACAAAAATATACTACCTAGTAAAACAAAGCTATGTCAATAAGTTGTTTATTGATATAAATAAATAAAAAAATAACTTTTGCCTCAATTACCAATCATTGCATAAATGTTAGAGGCATAAGAAGCTTCATCGAGATGGTATGATTCAATTGAATCTGTCTTGGTCCTCTTTTGGAGCACGTAACTCGCCGATAACCCAAAGTAGGCCCCAAAAGTATGAACTGTGACAGAGCCACCAGCATCAACGGCCTTTACATATAAATATAAAAATGAAATATAAACTGAATATATAGCTATCGTCACTTTGTATGCCCGTAAATAATATTCACGTAACGAATAAATTAATTTTTAAATTCGGAACCTTCATCTGTTTGTATATTACGGCTCCAACCTCCACTTTATACATTTTTTTTTCTGAATTTTGCTTTGAACTGACGTAATTCCTTCATTCATTCATCAATGAAAATATCTGTTTGAGTTGAATCTACAAAATCTCAAAAGAGATAAAGTAATTACTTATTATGGAATGAGATGGGCAATAACCGCGTACAATAAAACTCTTTGATGACATTCGTGGGCATACACGGTGACGTAGTTGGTTTGCTAACCAGTTGAGGCAACAAATGAGTACTGAATGACGTCATTGTGTATGTGAGACTCAAAACTGCACTGCAGACCGCTGTGGTACCATATGAAAATTATGGCTAACTGAATATTTTAGCAGCAAAACTTACTTTAAAATAGCGATTGTTTAAAGCGTTATTCAAGCAATAAGTAAAGATTTCAAGAAGACCCATAACCGCCAACTGAACGTGTGAGGTTCGCCCTAATACTGCACCCATTGATATCAAAACTGCCGCTGTCGCTATATCGGCTTTTAACAGGCTTAAAATGAAGGTATTTTCTTTAGCAAAAGCCTTATTCTATCAGTAACAGCCTAACTAACCTATCTAGGCCTATTCCAATTTTATAATCATCATTTAATTCGAAGAAGCCTTCGCATATTATACTCCATTGCAAGGTGAGCGCTGCCAAAAGGAAATTAAATCCCAGCGAACTGTATCCGTATTTCTTCAAATAAGTCATGAGGAATCCGAATCCGATGAAGACCATGACGTGAATATCCTGAAATACTGAATAATTTGCTTTGTTAATGCAAAAATAACGTTGTTTTTGGGGTAAATGCACGAGTGGTTTTGCATGAGTTTGCGTCAAGGGTTGTGCTTTAAAAACTACACGAGGTTCTTTCCACGTCTTCCTAAAAGCCTAAGGCCGAAGAAGAGACACAACATTAAAACTAACGAATTACATTTCTTCAGGACTCTTCAAAGTTCTCTTCTAAACACCAAACTCTAAATGTTAATGATAAGAAAGCCCTGGTACATCGACTCATATTCTCGAACTACGTGCGAGGGACCTAAAAGGTCCACCTTGGTAAGCGTCATTTTATTTATGACAAAATTAGATACAACTATAAAATATGGGAAGAATTTTTGCCTGATAATGACGATGTATCACATGTGAAGGATAATGAGTTCCAGAAAAGTTCATGGGGAATTCGAGGTTCGTTCAGATTAGTTCAGTGTTAGCGTAACCATTGTTCGTGATTATTCAACGGCACATTTCACGGAAAGCAAAGAAATGAAGTACTTTTCATGTCTTCAACCAATCAAGGGAACTTGGTATCACAGCAAGCCAAGTTCAGATGACCCTATATATAAGTATGTAACAATATCGTAATTTACTTGTTTGCATAGATCATATAAATATAGATTATACAGAATAGATTATGAGTGTAGCGTCATCTTTATCTTCTGGAAGAATTTTAATGTTATTTTCTTTACGCAAATAATTCAGTGCGTTTTACAACATTGTCATAAAACTTAATGTCGTAACTACGCCACTGGACTAGCAAGCTATTGAGCTTATCACGATCAATCCTAATCCTATGATAATTATTTTGGTTTTGTGGTTTATACAAATGTGTTAGCAAGATAACTTTTGTAAATTCAACCGATGATTACGAACATCATTTGGAACAAAAAAGTTCCTTACAATAGGGGTTGAAAACTTAATAGTTAAAAAAAACGTTAAAGTTAAGAACGGAAAAGCCATGATAAGCTTAAAATTTTCATAAAAATGATGAAAAACGCACTTCATAGACGTTTACTGTTTGACGTGTAACAGAAAAAGTTAAAATTATTCAGCAATAACATTATTAAAAGCAATTTAAAACTGAATTAAAACTAATAATACAACTTAAATGGCAAAAGTAACCTCAAGCGACAACGTCGCACTGTATCTTGGGAACTTGACCCTTTAAAGGGTCGCCCATCGGTCGGATGCGCTGTAAATAGGTAAGCCTGATTACTATGACAATATCTGAGTTATGGAGCCATCTGCGTTGCGTTACTTTGTAGTCATCTGCATTTTATCCCATCTTACCTCACATTTTGTTCTGTGCAAAGAAGCCTGGCATCGTGGACGAATGGAGCCCATTAGGACCAAGTGAGAAGGGATGAGATGAAACCGCTTTTAGTTTTCACATTTGTCATGGACTGTATGTCGTTCCATACTTTTGATATTTTAGTGTGATCTCATGCTTCATTCGAATATTTTCTCTATCATCACGCGCAACATCTCACCCACAAAATTAATTTGGACAAGTTGTACGTGAATTTATTCCGACTTATTAACAGCATTTTCGTGAAAATGTATTCTTTACGCGAGTACCATGACATGCTTTCGGTTTATGTAGCTACATTACGAAATTTCACAGAAGCTGGGCGCATTTACACTAATCGTTATCCAGAAAGAAAACTTTTAGCCAGAAAAACACATTTACAAGTTTCCCAAAGACTTCCAACTACAGGTAATTTTATTCCTATAAATCGAGGACGAGGAAAACAGCGAATAGCGAAAAGTCGGTTCTCATGCTAAAAAATAAATTTTAAACCTTGTCGAAGAAGATTCAATAAAGTAAATGTACCAAGCCATCCAGATATCGACCATTTAAATCATAATTTTGAAAAGAGATCGATAGAAATAAAGGGTCCCAGTCATTGGCCTACCAGATCTCCGGATCTTAATCCTTTAGATATTTTCTTTTGGATTTGTTAAAAAATTATGGTACTCCTTGTTAAATCCTCTTCAACAAGGTTTAAAATTTGTTCTTTAACATTAGAATCGACTTCTCGCTGTCTACCGCATCCTTCATTTGTAGGAATAAGACTACCAGTATCTGGAAGCCTTTGGGGAACTTGCACAAACAACTATAATGCTGGAAGCTTTCTTTCTGGATAATGATTAGCATAAATGCGCCCAGTTTCTTCGAAATCTCGTAACTCCTCTTCATAAATCAAAAGCATATCATGATTCTCGCGTAAAGAATACATTTTCACGTAAGTACAGTCAATCCTGAATTAGTCAGATCTAAAAAGTTGCATAGTTAATCGCGTGGGGTGTCCAACACCCTAAATTTGTTTTTAATAATAAAACATCACATATATGCAAAATTAAACTTTTATTTCTGAGTGACTTTTAACGTGGATATAAATTAACTCTTACACTCTTGTTTAAAATCAACAAAGTAACAATAATATTAATAACAGTAATATAACAAAAAAGAAATTTTTGATCTCACAACTTTACCATACAACAACCATGTGGTATTTGCATACATGTTCATGACACTTAGAGCACGTAGTCTTTGTTGTTCTGTCTTTGGTTTTGCGACATTCAAGACATATTTGGTATAAAGAAAATCAGCATACTTCAGAAGTTGAATCGTGGCTCTCAACCTGATGACTTCGTTTTAGTCGTTTTTTCAACGGTCGGGGTAGGGTGGGTATGCCAGCTCTTACCATTTGATGTCACTTGATTAAATCGACCACCAGCTGCCTTAGAAAGGCTCTTCTAGATATACTGGAATTAACTTTAGCATTATAGATTACATAGGAATTGATACACAAACGTTGAATTGATGAGAACACATCACCATCGGCCATATTTCTGAGGGTCGTCCTACATTATAAGTCGTACATATTTGGTGATTGATATCAACTCCATCTTTTGTATGATTATAAAAATTAATAATTTCTGCCTTTTTTAAATCATTTTTAATGTTGTTATCATAGTTCATTATCATAGTATATGGTGGATAACAACATAACTGCTTAGATTTCTTTGATATATATGAGCATAATGTTATATCTCGAAATACAGATAAAGTTGAAGTTACTTCACGACTTTTTTCAAGTCGGAAATTTTGTGGTGTTCCTGGTTTCTTTTTTCGTATCGTACCAATTATGATAAGCTTGTAATCTTCTAGCAGTGATTTAGCGAGTGGAACACCCTTGATCCAATCGTCCAAGTGATATTTCTTCCAGTTCCAAAAGTAGGTTTAATTAGGCGTTTTACTAGACTCATTGCATCAGTAAGCAGTTTAAATAATCTATCAGGCTCTTTAACAACGAATATTTCAAATTTTTGTAGATAATATGCAGCCAAGTCTACAAAAGCAAAATGTTCGATCTCATATTTGGTCGGTTTGCTGGACATGTATATCACACGAGATAATCTTCCTCAAAATGCGGACAATTGTTCGTCAATAGTGACATACTCAGATAAACTTTAATATTAGGTGTATACCTATGACTCCGCGTTTTTTAACGCATTTTCAACTGCTTGAAACTGTATAAATTTATTAACAATGTTTATTAAAAATAATTTCCATCGTTAATGACAACATTTTCCCAGAAATTAGGCAGTTTATGGATTCCATCGTAAAAAAAATTCGTTGGTTTTGAAGCGATCCATTCATCAAGCCATTCTTGGACTTCTTGACGATTCTGGAAGCGCTGCTCTGTCAAACCGTGAGCCATTGAACGGAAAAGGTGATAATCCGACGGGGCAATATCTGGCGAGCATGGCGGGTGCGGTAAGACTTCCCATTTGAAATCCTTCAAGGTGTTCTTGACTGGTTGAGCGACATGAGGCCTTGAGTTGTCATGAAGCAGTATGACTTTGTCATGTCGATCCGCCCATTCTGGCCTCTTTACTGCGAGTTGATTACGCAACTGCACTAGTTGTTGGACGTAACGATTGGCAGTGACTGTTTCGCCAGTTGGAGAAGCTCGTAATACAGTATGCTGCGCTGGTCCCACCAAATGCAGAACAATACCTTCTTCCCGTGGATATTTGGTTTTGCGGTCGAAGTTGTCGGCTCACCCATGATTTTTTCCTCTTTAGATTGTCGATGTAAAGCCATTTTTCATCTCCGGTCACGATACGATGTAGAAAAGATTTTCTTTGAAAACGTTCAAGCAAGATCTCACACGTCGTTTTTCGTTGCTCTTTGTTCTTTTCCGTCAATTCATAAGGCATCCATTTTCCTTCCTTTTGAATTTTTCCCATAGCGTGAAGACGAACCGAAAGCGTTTTCTGCGTGACGTTAAGGGAAGATGCGAGCTGTTCTCGCGTTTGCGCGGCGTCTTCGTCCAACAAAGCCTGCAGTTCTTCGTCTTCAAATTTTTTCGACGGCTTACCATGCTCCTTGTCGTTGAGGTCGAAATCACCTGATTTGAAGCGCAGAAACCATTGTTAGTAAGTTTTTATAAATGCAGCATCATTGCCATAAGCCTCAACGAGCATTTGGTGAGCGGCAGTGGCGTTTCTCTTAAGATGGAAAAGGAAAAGCAAAGCTTCCCGCAAATGATGTTTATTCGGCACAAAATTGGACATATTTAAACCTTAATTGAAAAGTTTTAAAAGGTCATATAGCAATTATCATATATAAACAGAAAGCTGGTAATACGGAGCAAAAAATGAAATAAAATTCCTTAAATAAAAAAATATTTTTTCAAAGAAAATAGAACTAGAAATAAAAACGCGGATTCATAGGTATACACCTAATATTTTTGATAATTTTCCTTCAAGTTTCAAAAATCTCTTATGGCTGCAATTTTGCCTAATAATTATCATTCCTGTCCTATTGCAGGGCGATCAAACTGCAAATATTTTAAAATAAACAAAAATCTTTTACAAGACATTGTGTTTGGGAAAAATTCAATCCCGGTGCCGTCTCTTGTCCAGAGATCTTTATAATTGAAATGGGATAATGGGAGAACTTCAAACATGTAAAGCAGTCTAAAAAATACCAGTAACTCTTCATGAGTAAGAATTTTAAGATCACGATCTTGTTGAAAAGTGTTTTGTATTGATATTATGTATTCGTTATTATATTTTAGACCAAGTTCTATGACGTCTTTAAAGAAAACTCAACGAAATGATTCACTGAACGTCGTCACACTTCTAGCAGGTGCTTTCGATCTGCTAGACTCCGCCATAATATTGGCATTTTTGGTCCTTGGTCTGGAAGATGATGGCTGTTCGTATCGCTTTGTTTGTTTATCATTTCCGAAATAAAACAAATCGTCGGATTCTACGTCAGCTTCTGTTAATCGATTTATATGCTGCAATAGCATCTCATCCTCGTCACTGCACAGACCATTTTCAGTTTGCTGAGACCAGCTGTTGTGATCACTAACTTCAGTAGATTCATCTTTACCTTCAGGATCACTGCCAATAATCTCTTCTTCTTCTAATTGATTTGCAAGTTCCTGCTCAATCGGTGCACGAGGTAAAACTAACCTAAAACTATCGCAAACGAACGCAGTAAATTTAAATTTTAAAAAGTTTTAGATGTTTTAACGTGGCCTGAGGTGTGTCACAACCCACGCGAATAATTAAGGGTTAATAAGTCTGGGTAACTTCACGTAAGACTCGCCCAAATTAACTTTGCGGGTGAGATGTTGCGCGTAATAATAGACGAAACATTCGAACGAAGAAGTAGAATATGTTAAAATATTAAAAGTCTAGAACGACATACAGTCCATGACAAATGTGAAAACTAAGGGCGGTTTTATTTTGTCCCTTCTCGCTGGACCTTAATGGACTCCACTTGTTCATGGTGGCTGGCGTCTTTGCCCATTATAATGTATCAGGTAAGGTAGAATAAAATGCAAATAGCTACAGAATACCACACAGCAGATGGCTACATAATTCAGATATTGGCATGGTAAACAGGTTTACCTGTTCACAGCGCATGCGATACTTTATCCCTTCACCCGCAAAGTTAACTTTGACGACCTTTTAAAGGGTCAGGTTTACAGGGTACTGTACAGAGTTGTCGCTTTAAGTTACTTTTCCCTTTTAAGTTGCATTTTTAGTTTTAATTTGCTTTTAGCAATGTTATTGCTGAGTAATTTTAACTTTTTGGTTACAAGTCAAACTATCAACATCTATCACATAAGTTTTTCAACATTATATTAATTAATACCAAACACTTTTTAATTGTTATTTAATACAAAACAAAGAAGTAATCATCTTCTAACTAATTTAGCTTCAATTTAAAGTAAATGTTCAAAGTAAAAACTGTTTAACCGAATGCAAAGATGACAACAACGTTCAATTTGAACTAATTCATATCGTTCCAAACTATTAAAATGTTAAATCTAATAGTCATAATATTTATAATGTTGTTGAATGAATTAAGAAACATTTATTAAGCATATAAAAATTGGCGAAATAAACTATTTACTATCCAATCACAACTCCCCTGTGGAAGCAGGTCAAACTATTAGGGACCAAATTCAAAATATCTCGAAAACAGTGACTTTTAGCAATTTATAATAAAAGTACCTTTCTTAGGAAAAAATAAACGGGGAATCTATTTTGATAGGAAAAAAGTTGCTACAAGGAGGCACAAAAAAGTTATCATAATTTAAACGTTCACTAGTACGTTGCATATGGCGCCCTCTGTAAATTTGACGAAAATTTTAACAAATATAAATTCGGCACTGCGAAAAATCCCAAAATATCAAATTTCATGGCTATATTTTGATATTTGCGTGATTTATTAAAAAAAAATGAATAAAAAAGTTAAGTTTGCCACCCTGTATCTCAAAAACTGAGCCCTTTTCATATATCTTTATATAACATTTTCATCTTAAGAAAAAGCCTTCTATTGAATGTTAAAGCCCTGCTACTATAAACTGGAACACCCTGTATATAAAAGTTATTTCCCCAACACCCTGTACATTGTTAGGGCCGAGCATCTGCCCAATAACCAATACATTTTTCTGTACTTCAGTCAAATCAATTTTAGTTCTTCATACTTTTTCTTGACATGTAGTATCCATCTGAATTCAACGTCAGTTTAGGTCAGATCAAGATATTTGACTCTATTCTCGTATGGCACTCACTGATACGTGTATACTGGTTTATGCTCGATTCCTTTGTCGGCAATGCCAATGTGTACTGATTTGCTCTAGTTCAATTTAATATGCCGTTTTACTGTCAAGCCTTGTATTTTAGCAATAGCTATTTTTAATTTTTTAGTTAAGATAATATTGTTATCTCTAGTGACTAAGATTGCAGTATCATCTACAAATGTAGCAACTACAGAATTCTCGTTGGATGTAGGCAAATCGTTAGTATACTAACGAGTTGCTTACATAGAAGTCGTTAAACCACTGATCCCAATGCATTTTTCTACGGTACATCTGCTTGGATTTTCTTCAAATTAGAGGAAGCATCTTCTTGTTTAATTCTGAAGTAACGTTTTGATATACAGGGTGTCGCACTAAAGTCTTCGCGGGGGATAACTCAATAACTACTAATCTTAGAGGAAAAATGTAAAGATAAAATTGACTTAATTTTTCAAACAATATAAAATTTTTGTTCTAAAAATATTTTGTTCCCTACAAGGTACACTATAAAGCTTGTACAATAGGAGAATTCGTTATTTTAAATGAAACTCTAATTTTTTTATCGTTTTCGACTTGAACGTTAAATTTTGAGGTCAGTTTATGTAAGTTATCTATTGTTTAAAATTTGTCACTTTCGAGTTATTTCGGAAAATTTGAAAATTTCGACAGCTTCGTGGTCCCATGGAAATCGGTATGGAGCCTTAACTGCTGCGAATTTTGAGAATCGATCTTCTGGGGCTTCAAGAGGACCTAATAAGCTACTTTTTTTGCGCATTTGAATTTTAGAAAAACTTTTCCACGACTTTCGAAATATGCCTCTCAAATTGCATAACTTCAAACCCTCATAATTTGCTTACTTCAAATGGAACTCCCGCTTATTTTATTACTTAATATCCTTTCTTTAATAATAACGTATACATTTTATTAATCATGTTTTAGATGTATCTCCAATAGTTTTCGAAATTTTTTGGCTTTATTGACATTCTGTGTAATTTCAAATTAACTATATTTAAAAAATTCTATGAGTTGCTCAAAATCTAGATGAGACAGCATATGAAATAAAAAAATAATTGTGCGTTCTCCGAACTAACAAAATTAAAATAAAAAATACAATAATTTCTTCTATTAGGTATATTTTAACAATTGTTCCATATATCACTATTTTGTTGTTGACAAATACAGATTCGTTTTAAAAATAATACATGTAGCCGTCCTAAGGTTTGCTCATGAATCGTCTGAATTATGTTTCTAATTCTATTTTTCAAGTCTTCTTGTGTTGTAGGAACAGTTTTATATAATTCTTCTTTTACATGTCCTCATAAAAATAAATTTAATTTGGTTATGTCGGGCGATCTAGCTAACGAATTAATAGGCCCTCCTTCTACTATCCATTTATTTCCAAAATTGGTATTTAAATATTCTTTTTTTGGACGAGTAAAGTGTGGGGGAGCACCATCTAATTATGGCCACACGAGTCTAATGGTTTCTAATGGTAGTTTTTCTAAAAAGCCCTCAACACCATTTTGCAAAAAATGAGAAAAATGTATCTTCATTGATAGATTTTTCGAAAAAATAGGGACCTATTATTTTAATTTCCAGAATCCCTACTTATACGTTCAATTTCCACCTACGTTGATTATCCAAGAATAAAAAAAATGGGGATTTTCATTATCATAATAATGAAAATTATGCTTATTTACAAATCCGTTGCTGTGAAAAGTTACTTCGTCGGTGAAAAAAACTGTTTAAAAAAAGTTCGGATTCCGCTGATTCTCTTTTATTGCCCGGTTAGAAAAATTCGATCAACTAATGAAATTCATACCATATTCAGTTTCTTAAAATAACTGAATATGGTACGGACGTAACTTAAACTCTTTTGGTATTCTACAGTGTGTCCGGGTTAAGGATTAAACGCTTTCGTAAAACCTTTATTTCTTAATCGATTTTGACGTTGTTTTGTTTTTGTTAATTAGATATTTAAAATGCGCATTCGTCTAATGGATACGATCCCTCTTTACCCATAATCATAACCAATTGCGTGCATTTTTATGGGATCAAATTTCAGAAAATACTATTAGGGCTTTTTTTGGGATAAAAACGAAAACAGATTCTTAATTAGAATGACCTAAAACTTACCTGTTCTGATTTTCATTTTTTTACTGTACAGGATTTTCGAGAAAATCAATAAAACATGTTTTTTACGTAAACAAATTTTAAAATTGGCAAAAAAAATTATTTTAACAATAATCAACTAAATTTTGATATTTTCAATCAACCCCCAAATTCTCGAATACATTTTTCAATACGTCGACGATTATTTCTCAGTACTTTACTTAGTTGTTGTGGAGTTATGCTCTGACAAGTCTCTCTAATACGCGCACAAAGCTCTTCTCGGGTCCGGGGTCTTATGGCATAAACTTTATTTTTTATTGTTCCCCAAACGAAAAAATCCATGGGTGTGATATCCGGAGAGCGTAGTGGCCAACGA
The DNA here is from genome assembly GCF_040115645.1 of Euwallacea fornicatus. NCBI lineage: Eukaryota > Metazoa > Arthropoda > Insecta > Coleoptera > Curculionidae > Euwallacea > Euwallacea fornicatus. The sequence continues at coordinate 3,731,693 of NC_089559.1, read as the reverse complement.
ATAAGAGGACTATTTCGTCCGATCCAGCGATTGGGAAAATTCTCATTTAACCAATTTCTCACATTAACTGCATTATGAATGGGCGCTCCATCAAGTTGTAAATGTAAATTGTAGTGATAACTCAGGGGAAGCTCATCAAGTGCGTCACTAAACTCATTTTGTAAGAAACTCAGGAAACGAGCAGCATTCAAATTTTCGTTGAACTAATATGGCTCAATAATCTTTTGATTTAAGATAGCACAGAAAACGTTTACTTTTGAGGAGTATTGTCATTTACATTCGATTATCCAATTCGGGTTTTGATCACTCCATATTTTACAATTTTGTGTCGATACTACACCATTTGTCGTAAACGTAGCTTCATCGGTGTATAGGATGTTTTTTAAAAAGTTAGGATCATCTTGATACATACTCTGAAGCCATAAACAGAACTCCATTCTTAGATTTTGGTCTCCAACTTCAAGTGAATGAAGAAATTTTGGTTTAAAAGGTTTCTTACCACTTCTTTTTAAACATTCCCAGATATGAGTTTTAGAAATGTTTAAATTTCTGCTAATATCCCTCAGACTTGCATGCGGATTGGTATTAAAGTAATCTAAAATTATTTGCTTTGCTTGAGGCTCGTGATTACATTGCTGGTCCGGTAGTTTTACAATTGTCCCATAACGATCAAAACGTCTGTTGATATTTGCGACTGTTACATGACCAATATTGCATACATTGCAGAAAATATCAAAATTTAGTTAATTATTGAAAAAATAATTTTTTTTTGCAATTTTAAAATTTGCTTACGTAAAAAATATGTTTTATTGATTTTCTCGAAAATCCTGTACAGTAGAAAAATGAAAATCGGAACAGGTAAGTTTTAGGTCATTCTAATTAAGAATCTGTTTTCGTTTTTATCCCAAAAAAATCCCTAATAGTATTTTCCGAAATTTGATCCCATAAAAATGCACGCAATTGGTTATGATTATGGGTAAAGAGGGATCGTATCCATTGGACGAATGCGCATTTTGAATATCTAATTAACAAAAAAAAACGTCAAAATCGATTAAGAAATAAAGGTTTTACGAAAATGTCAAATCCTTAATCCGGACACACTGTATATAGGGTAGACTTGGATATACCAGTTTCTAATTCCAGGCATCGGCATGACTTATGAGGGTTCTCAACTAAACTTTGAAAAACTAAAAGCTCGTTCTCTTTATTTGAAATGTTCTTTTCCTCTGGTTATTCTTCGTGTCATCCATATTTTGGGTTCGCCCTAATTATTCATTGAGTTTCTTAAAAGTACAAACATGTGATAGAGGTCGTTCAATATTGGGAAAAATTTGTCGGTATATCCTGCATCCCAAAAAGGCAATTTCCGTCACTAGCACCAATCACATAGACCATTTGTATTAATTCATTTTTAGAAGAATTCTTTTTTTTTACCAATAAATAATCTCAAATCAGTTGATTAAGCCAAAATATCAATTACTTAACCGAAAACCAAAGGTATAATAACTCACGATTTGTTTAGGTAAATTGAGATAGTTTTATGAACTAAAACTAACTTAAAACTGCCATTCATAAGTAGATTGAAATTACACACAATATCGATAAAAACCAAAAATCTCGAAAACTATTAGAGATACGTCTAAAACATACTTAATAAAATTTATGCGTTATTATTAAAGAAAGCATATTAAGTAATAAAATAGGCGAGAGTTCCATTTGAATTAAACAAATTATGAGGGTTTGAAGTCATGCAATTTCAGAGGCACATTTCGAAAGTTGTGCAAGAGTTTTTCTAAAATTCAATCCAAACGTAGTTTGTTAACTCTTTAAACGGGGTAAATTTGCTTTAGCTTATTGTCTCACCCCAGGCACAAGAGGGGCACAGTTGGTTGGCAGTGCCGAGGTGAACTGTATCTCTTGTGTGTAGATTTTATTTTGTTCGAAGGGGCACAGCTCATTTGGACCTGAACCGATGCAGGACAAACACATTTGATAACAACACACTTGTACAGTTACTCACAAAATTGACCGTACATGATTCGCAAATTCATAAATTTGTAAAAAATAAATATTCCTACACATTTTTATGTTTTTTAAAAACCTATGTTTGTTGCAAACGAGTATAACATGTACAGGGTGTTCGATTTATCATGCACATGCGATTTTCTCGAAAACTAAGAATTTAATAAAAAAATGTTTCAAATAAAGTTTGTTTGGGATAAAGGAGCGTTTCTTTTGACATTTTTTTGAAAAAAAAATGTTATTTAGAAGGCCTTTTCAAGGTCATTTACATTTTTTCTAATGGAAACCCTAGATTTTTTTGACAAAAATGGATACATCACTAAAAACTAAAAAACATTTGTTTGAAAAATTTTTTGATTCAACGCTTTTTTAGATAGTTTATTCAAAGAAATAATCGAAAATTAAGTAAAGCGTGGAACAACAACATAAAAGTTTTCTAATCCAATAAATGTTCAAAATTTCTTCCACCAACTTCAATACACTTTACAATACGTTTTTAAACGATTCAAGAACACATAATAATGTTTGAGTACTAATTTCCCGAGAAGCTTGCCTAATCCGTTGTTTCATATATTCTGGGGTTGTCGGAATATGCTTGTAAACTTTATCCTTCAAATATCCCCATAAAAAAAAATCTGGAGACGTCAAGTCTGGTGATCTTGCCGGCCAGTTAATAGGACCATTCCGTCCAATCCAGCGTTCTGAATAATCACTATCAACGATTTGTCGAGCACCCCTAAGAAATGCGCTGAGCAACCGTCGTGTTGAAACCACATGGAACGTCGCAATTCTAAGTTCAGCTCTTCAAGTAAAACGGGCAATTTACGCCTTAAAAATTGTTGGTATTTTTCCTCGTTCAAGATCCCATCAATAAAATATGGTCCAATTAAATTTGGTCCTATGATTCCACACCACACGTTTACAGACCATGGATGCTGATGCTCAACCTGTCTTATCCATTTAGGATTGTCTACAGACCACTAATACATATTGTGGCGGTTAATTTGACCATGATTTGTAAAAGTTGATTCGTCAGAGAACAAAACTAACATAAAAAAGTTTGGGTTGTCAATTATTTGTTTTTGACAAAATAACAGACGATTCCGAAAATCTTCGTCGTGAAGTTCCTGATGTAGGGAAATACAATAAGATTTTAATTTATGACGATGCAAAATACGAAAAACACTGTTCTACGCTACTCCTGAATTTGATGCAATTTGTCGAATACTAATTTCTGGATTGTAAGCAACAGCAGCCAAGACATTGATTTCATTGTCTTCATTAGTTACGGTGTTTTTACGTTTCCTTTTTTTGTTTATCAACATTCCCAGTCCCTTCAAACTGCCTCAGAAGTCTTTTGAATGTAAACCTTGACGGTACAACCTTTTCTGGAAATCATTCAACATACAATGTCCTTGAAATATCGCGACCACTTTCTCCATAAATAAGGATCATTTCAATTTTTTCTTTTAATGAAAAACACGCCATTATTCTTCAAGTACTTTTTAATCACAAAGAAACAATTGGAACAACACCACTCAACTGCTACTATGATTTGAACATTTTATTTATTTACTAAACTTATCAATAAAATTTTATATCATCTGTTGTTTTTTATTGAAACAATTTATTTAAAAGAACCTCTAAGGCAATTTGTAAACCTGTGAACGTTAATAAATAGAATTTTGAACATTTATTGGATTAGAAAACTTTTATGTTGTTCCACGCTTTACGTAATTTTCAATTATTTCTTTGAATAAACTATCTAAAAAAGCGTTGAATCGAAAAATTTTTCAAACAAATGTTTTTCAGTTTTTAGTGATGTATCCATTTTTGTTAAAAAAAATCTAGGGTTTCCATTAGAAAAAATGCGAATGACCTTGAAAGGGCATTCTAAATGACAGTTTTTTTGAAAAAAAAAATGTCAGAAGAAGAGCTCCTTTGTCCCAAAAAAACTTTATTGGAAACATTTTTTTATTAAATTCTTAGTTTTCGAGAAAATCGCATGTGCATGATGAATCGAACACCCTGTACAATACGCTACGAAAATTTAACAAAAATAGTTTAAATTTAAAAATATTAAATAAAACAAAAACAATAACGCAAAATGTAGGCACAAATTTGTAAAAAAAAGACTATTGCTAATTATTAATACTTGGTGGCACCCCCCCTCGCCTCAATTACTGCTTTCAAGCAACGCGGCATGGATTCTACCAACTTTCTGGTCACATCCGAAGAAATATTTTCCCATGAATTATAGACTACTTTTTTTAATTCTTTTAAATTACTACACTTGTAATTTTGTACTTCATTCTTTAAAATTTGCCACAAATTCTCAATTGGATTGAGATCTGGCGATCGAGGTGGAGGATTTAATAATCGTGGTACATTATGTATCAACCAAAGCTTGACAATGCCGGCAGTGTGTTTGGGGTCGTTGTCTTGCTGGAAATAAAAAATTCTGGGCATATTCAATTTTTCATCGGATGGTCGCAAATTCGCTTTTAAAATATCGAGGTACATCGTTTTGTCCATTATTCCAGTAATTTGATGTACATAGGTTACCGATATCATTCGCTCCCATAGCACCCCATAACATTAATGATCCACCTCCGTGTTTCACTCTTTTCCCAATATTCGTCTCCTGCAGTTGCGTATTTCGTTTCCTCCATACGATTTGTCTTCCATCCGATCCAAATAAATTTATTTTTGTTTCATCTGTAAAAATGACGCCATTCCAAGACTCTAAAGGCTTCTCTAGGTATTTTTTTGCAAAGTCAAGCCATTTCTGTCTATTAATTTTTGATATGAAAGGTTTCTTTCTTACTTTTCTGGCATTAAATCCACTTTTTCTGAGAACCCTTCTTACTGTTTCAGTCGACACAGATTTGCTAATTCTCTGGGATAGTTCTTTTGCTAATTTAGGTACACTTTTCTTTGGGTTAATCTTTAGTTGTCGTACAATGAATCGTTCATCCTTATCAGAGAGCAACTTTTTTCGTCCTCTTCCAGGCTCGTCTTGTACCAATCCTTGATACCGATATTTACTTATTATCCACTGTACTGGGGAATGTGTCCTTTTTCTCAGTTTTCTTATTTCACGCATTGTTTTCCCTGTAGCATTTAACTTTAATATTAATTTTCGCGTCGCGATATCGGTTTGTACTCTTTTGCTTGCCATTTCTGTCACATTAACACAATAACTCACTCAGATGAATGTGTTTAGAATAAACCTCTTAATTTTAAAAGAATTTTCAAAAAAAGTTGTTTTCATAAATATTTACAATTAAGCTATAAACGAAAAACATATCGTGTACGGTTAATTTTGTGCCTACATTATAAGTGTATTATTGTTTGTTATTTAATATTTATGTATCGAGAGTGTTTTTTTTTTAATTTTTTTGTAAAACATCATATGCTATACTTAATTGCACGACTATAGATTAAAAAAAAAAAAAACAACAAAAATTTATAGAAATGTTTATACACTGAATTTCAAAAAAACCGCAACACCAAGAACGCATCGTATGTATTTGAAATTTTGGTATGATTTTAGACTTGTAAAGAGAAAAAAATGATAAAAATTTCAAATTCGTATTTTAATGCGATATGAAGTTTTTCTGGTAATTATACCGTAAACGGTTTTTGCTCCGATCGTTCTGATTCTTTGATATGTTATTCTAAAGGTCATTTTGAACAACTTTTCTAAAGGGACAAGGGCGCGCAAATGCCTCTTTCACACTTTTTTTTAGGTTCAAAATTTTTCCAAATCCAACTCTCTTACGGGATCGTGGAGCGAATAGGTGTGCTGAGTGGGGTAAGGTAAGGTAAGATAAGGTAAGGTGAGGTAAGGTAAGGTAACACATTTCCATTTTTCATCCAAATAATCATTTTTGAATTTCTCAATTCGACAACATTGCTTGATTCTCCCAGTATTCACGTTTCACATAAATATATATATTTATTATTTAAATATTTCATTTAGTTCAGGTTAGTTCAGGTTAGTTCGGATCACCTCAGTAAAGGAAATTTATTTCGTTTAGTTTCAATTCTTATTAAGCAATATATTTTTCATTTACTTATTTTGATCAGAATTTATGTTTTTTTTTCAATTGCGATTGCAATTAAAATAAAATTGTAAAAATTTTGTGTATCTTTCTTGCGCAGGGGCCACGCTAGTATTTTAGTCGAATAAGTGAAGTGCCTTTCGGGATTCATGGAGTGAATTGGAGCGCTGAGTGAGGTAATTATCAACGACGTTTCAGATTTTTAAAGCAACAACAAAATATTACATACCCATAGTGAAGCAGTTTACCCCACCCAGCACCCCTATTCGCTCCACGATTCCATAAGACAGTTGGGTTTGGAAAAATGTTCAACCTAAAAAAAAGTGTGAAAGAGGCATTTGTGCGCCCTTGTCCCTTTAGAAAAGTTGTTCAAAATGACCTTTAGAATAACATATCAAAGAATCAGAACGATCGGAGCAAAAACCGTTTACGGTACTGTTACCGTTTTCCTTTACTTTTTTATCTGTGACGATCGTTCTTTTTGCAAATTTTTTTACAGGCGGATAACGATAAAGGTATTATTGTTAGTACCATATGAAATGTGTGGTACGCCAAAATGCAGTTTATCGGCAGTTAACTCCCTTTGAAAGGGGAAGAATTGTTGGTATGCATGAGGCAGGTTTACCTTTCCGCGAAATTGTACGTAGATTGGATCGAAACGCATCAACAGCGCTAAGAGTTTGGAGAGATTGGTCTAACGAAGGGTCAGTAAATCGTCATCGTGGTAGTGGCCGTCCAAGAATGACGAACCAACGCGAAGACCGGCGACTTCATCGTTCAGGGACAGACGCCCCGTTTGAAACAATTCCGTCTCTTGGTGCTAACTAGGTAGCCACCCTAAATCGAAGGGTCTCCCTTAGTACGATGTATCGCAGAATTCGAAGTTTTGGACTAAATTCATATCGTCTTATGCATCGGCTTCCATTATCACGAAACCACAAGGTGGCCCGACTGGAATGGTGTCGTCTGAAAGTGCAATGGGTGGATGAGCGGAGAAGAATTGTGTTCAGTGATGAGAGCCGATTTTGTTTATGGCGATCTGATGGACGGTTACGTGTTAGAAGGCACAGAGGAGAGCGATTAAATTTGGACTTTTTGGAAAGGCGTTATTCTGGTTTAACACCAGGTGTCATGGTTTGGGGTGCCATCCAGTATGGTAGTCGGTTTCCTCTTGTTTTTATTTATGATGGATTAAATGCTCAGAGGTACTTTAATAGTGTCTTAGAACCGGTTCTTGTACCATACATGCACGACCATCCTGGAAGCACATTTTAACAGGATAATGCGCGACCACATGTAGCCCTCGATACTTTGAGGTATATGGAAGCTGAAAATTTGGATACTTTGCCTTGGCCAGCTCGGTCTCCAGATTTGTCCCCAATAGAGCATGTATGGGATATAATGGGTCGGAGACTTTAACGTTTAGCTCGCCCTCCAGAGACCATAGATGAACTCCACGAGCTGGTGCAGATTGCCTGGGATACAATACCACAGGAAGATATTGACAATTTAATTTTAAGCGTGCCACGTCGTTTACAGGAATGTATTAATTTAAGAGGAGATACCACCCATTATTAAATTATTATTAAATTTTTTCGCTTATTCACAATAATTTTCTTTTGATATTTTGATCGTTTTTATCTATTACCCGACCCAATGTAATGCCAGAATTTTAAACGTGTACGATGTGTTCTTCTTGGTGTTGCGGTTATTTTGAAAGTCAGTATATTTCACAAAGTTATGAATATTCGCATTATGTACGGTCAATTTTGTAAGTAACTGTATTTATTCAACTAAATGTCCAACACTATTGCACAAGTGACAAAGGTCTTAAGAAAGTATGAAATGAGGGTAAACTAGAAAACCACAAGCGACCACCGATTATCAAGAACCTTTGGCGATCGAAAGTTTTTTCTTTTGGAACAGGGCAAATGTTATGTGTGAATTGAGATGAGTATTAGGATCCTACTAGGGCCGTAGGAGTATATAGAGAGAATTGGAGAGGTGTTGAAGAGGCGTTGCGTGTTGTGTGAGAGACTACATGAGACTGTCCTAAATCTTAACTTTTCCTACCGAATGTGAACCTCATCTTATCCATATGTATTTTTACCACCTCACAATCATACCAATTAGTGTGAATTATTAGTGCAGAGGAAAAAGGATCGCCTATCAATACGCTGCCATGAAGGTGTGAGGAAAATTATTGGTGAGAGGAGTTATGAGCGTGGGAAGAGTGTGGAATGTGTATGCAGTTGACTAATGTAAACACTACCCTTAAGAGTGATTAAGAAAGGTTTACGATGGCAAAAAAGAGAAATTTATTACTGGGTGAAGATGTTGGGTATTTTCCCAACAGTCTTCTTGAAGCTCCAGAAGATTGATTCTCGAAATTCGTAGCAGTTAGGGCACCATACCGATTTCCATGGGACCATGCAGCTGTCAAAATTTTCAAATTTTCCGAAATAACTCGAAAGTGACAAATTTTAAACATTAGACAACTTACATAAACTGCCCTTCAAATTTAACAAGCAATTCGAAAGCGATAAAAAAAATTAGGAGGTTCTATTTAAAATAACGAAGTTTACCATTGTACAAGCTTTATGGTGTACCCTGACAAATGAAATTATTTTCACTTTATAGTGTTGGAAAAGTTAAGTGAACTTTATCTTCACATTTTTTCACTAAGATTAGTAGTTATTGGTTTATTCTCTACGAACATCTTAGTGGAACATTCTATACATGATTCCAAGATTTTTTAATATTGGGCAGAAAGAAGCATTCTGAGTTTATGATTCAAACCTTCATGCCAAAACCTATCAAAGGTCTGTGCAACAGCCAAGAAAATCGCTGAACGTACCTTCTTTTCTTCTAACGATTTTTCGACGACATCAGTGATCCTGTGAACTTGATCGGTCGTAGAATGTTGGTTTCGGAAGCCAAATTGATGATCCGGGATAAGTTCTTTTTGCTCTATGATTGATTTTAGTATTTTCAGTAAAAACCTCTCTCAAACAATTTAGACATAACCGGTAGTAGTGATATTGGTCGATATGATGTTGTTTTGTGAGGTGGCTTTTTTGGTTTAGAAATCATTATCCCTTCAGCCACTTTTCACTATTCAGGCACATATTAGGTCGTGTAGTATGAAATGAGTAGATTCTCGAAATGCCACATTCAACTGCGAATAACTTCACTCTAAATCTATATTTGGACTTGACTTTTTTATGCGGAAAAGGCACATTCTTCTTCTTTCGATCAGAGTTTAAACTGTTAAAAATTATCGAAAACTTTTATTTTTATAAAAATTTTTGTGCAGCCATGCAAAATAGTGAAATTCGTGTGTTAATGAAATATGAGTTCCACCGTGGAACCACAACAGCTCAGACGGCTCGCAATATTAATGATGTGTTTGGTACTGAAGTCACTTCACAGCAAACAGTATCTCGTTGGTTCATGAAATTTCGTTCTGGCAATTTTGACCTAACAAATGAACCACGTGGACGACCTGAAACTCAAGTGGATAACGATCATCTGAAAGCTTTGGTGGAAGCGAATCCACGTCGAAATGCGTTCGAATTTTCGTTAATATTCAGTGTAATCAAAAAAACAATATTGACTCATTTGGCTGAAATTGGTGAGGTGAAGAAGCTGGACAAGTGGGTACCGCATGAGTTGAGCGACATACAGAAAGAACGACGTCTCGAAGCTTGTGTTTCTTTGTTGTGCCGGTATAATAACGATCCATTTTTGAATCGGATTGTTACTTGTGATGAGAAATGGATCCTATATGACAATACCAGACGTTCATCGCAGTAGTTGGATCAAGATGAACCACCAAAACATTGTGCGAAAAAAAATCTTCATCAAAAGAAGCTTATGGTGTCCGTTTGGTGGTCCAACGAAGGTGTCATCCATCACAGCTTCATGAAACCTGGTGAAACGATTACGGCTGATGTCTACTGCCGACAGCTGACCGAAATGATGAGGCAACTGACGGTTAAGCAGCCAAGATTAGTCAATCGAAGCGCACCGCTATTGTCGCACGACAACGCTCGGCCACACACCGCACAAGTCACCTTGGCCAAGCTACAGGAGTTGGAATTGGAAACTCTTCGTCATCCACCGTCTTCACCCGACTTAGCACCCACTGATTACCACTTCTTTCAAAATTTGGATAACTTCTTGGTAGGGAAAACATTCAACTCCGACGAGGCTGTCAAAGCTGCCTTCCACGAGTTTATCGACTCCCGGCCTGCAGGCTTTTACAGCAGGGAAATCAATGAACTTCACGTTAAATAGCAGAAGTGTATTGTTAATGGTGGTGCATATTTCGATTGATAATAAAAACATTTCATATGAAAAGAAAATGACTAAAGTTTCAATTCAATTCTACTCATTTCATACTACACGACTTAATATTTTAGCTGGGACCGAAGAGTTGATTAAATTAGAAATTTTATTCAGTGCTTTTCTTGGCAGTTCCCCTAGTATTTGGACATTTACATAGTCATAACTTGGAGCTTCTTTTGGGTTAATATTAGTTTTTACTTCTCTTTCAATTTCATTCGGAGTGGAAAATAAAATTTCCATATCCTCTTGCACGATTACAAAGGGCAATGTTTCGTCATTGTCTACCGGGTTGACTTGAAATATCTTCTCTAGCTGGTCTGAAAATCATAAACCTTTTTGCTTATTATTTCTGGCCCAGCTTCCATCCTCATTACTGATCGGAGGTGTTTGCATAATAGGTCTTTATAGGTTTTTCGTAGTTTTGCACAGCGAATATTCAGTATTGGAATCATTATGAAGTCCACGCAGAAATTCACCAATTGAATAATTTTTTGACTCTTTGATTTCATTTCTAAGTTAGATTGTAAGATTGTTCAACTTAGTTTTATCTTCCTGAACTCTGGAACGATGCCAGTTTTTCTCTTTCTTTTTTTTTCTGTTATCATTTCCAAAAATTTTCGGTTAGTTGTTGCTTTTTAGTTTTCTTGTGATTTCTGAGATACTTCACCATGCAGAATGCTGAATGTCTTTGACTAACTTCTCCACCTCAAATTTCAATTGTTCGTCGATTTGTAACGGGACGACCAACTTAATTCTTTTTTTGGGTGTTATTCTGATACTTTTCCAGTCTGTCTTTTCGTTAGTCAGACAGGGGTTGTTTAGTCTAAAGACAAATGTATTCACTTAGCGTCAGTACAATCAGTGAATGATCTAGTTCGAAGTTATCTTCAATTTGCATATTGTTGGAGTCCCAGGGAAGAAACCTCTGACACCAGGTATTATTTTATACCTGAATACCGCCACGAAAAAGCAGGACAATGGGCGAGAGAAACACTACTACTGAACGTAAACAAAAAGTCTCTCTTAGGTTTGAAGATTGAATCGTACAAAAATGGTTATGAAAATGAGGGAATACCTTTCGTGTGTTTTTTGAAAACGAATTGACTTCGTCTTTTTGGTTTTCCGATCTCGTAAAGTTTGGGTCACCCTTCTTTTCCTTCGTTGACCAATTCGAGTCCTGGTTGGATACTTTCTCATGGGTCAGGGTTTTCATGGTGAAAGTGATCCACATATGTACCTTAATGGGATTTTTCCATTAGTGTGTCAACTCATGGGCTTTGCGAATGGTCAAATCGCTGATATTGGTCTATAGGCGAAAAACATTCACAATAGCCTAGATGGTACATATGGTGAATCTGTTTTATGTTTCTTCTAATAAACCCAAAACTGCCCATTGAGTTCAGCAATTTATGAATTTGACTTTTTGACGTTCAACATATAACAGATTCAACCATAAATAACATGGCGATGTGGATGAGAATCCAATAATATAATTGCTTGATATATTTTTAATTATATAGAAGTCTAACAGGTTTGGGACCTTCTCTGGACCCGTTGGTCAGTACAGGGTGTTTCCTAAGTACGGTACATAACTTCGGGAGCGTATTCTACAGCTAAAATAAAGGTAATTTTGTTATATGAACTATATCCCAAAAATACATCCTTGCGGAAATACAGGGTGTGAAAATTTTTTTAAAAAATTACAATTTTTTAAATATTTCCGAAACTACTTGAGACATTTTAATGAAATTTTGCAGGATTTGAGAGTTAGCAACGGTGCGTATTTTACGCTAAAAACAGTGGCTGTTGTATAATCAGTGGCGTGCCGACAGGATAATTGCTGAATATTTTAAAAGAAAAATGTGGTACGTCACTGTTCTCTTCCATTATTTTGTTCCTTTTTTAATTATGTGTTAGATTTGGAAAAAAAATGTCTCTTAACTTTTATTTCGTAGGACGCACCGTTTTCGAATAAATAAAAAACCGTAATGTAATAAGTACTATTCGTGAATAATTACAGCACCATTTTTTAATTATTTAACTACAAATAGCAATAATAAAAATAGTCATTTCTGACACAGAATCAAGCAAATGTTGAAAATGGCCACTTTTTGACAAAATGCACGATTTCATTCGTCTCATCATTGATTGTCTCACTCGTTCAAAAACTCCTGGAGTATTTCTTATAGCATTGCAACTTTGAATTATTCGATTTCTTAAGTCATTTTCATCTAATATAGGTGTCTTATAGACGAGTGACTTGAGGTGACCCCACTTTAAAAAATTGTAATTTTTTAAAGAAATTATCGCACCCTGTATTTCCGCAACGAAGCACTTTTGGGATATAGTTTATATAACAAAATTACCTTTATTTTAGCTGTAGAATACGCTTCCGAAGTTATGTACCGTACTTAGGAAACACCCTGTATACAGGGTGTCCCAAATAAAGTGAGTTCCATGGAGATTATGGAAGCGGTAAGAGATACAAGGTGACTCGAATTAGAAAAAAGAAGCGCATTTTTGTGCCCATTCAGCAAATGGTGTAAATTTAAAAATATGCAGAGGAGTTGTCAAAATATGAGCAAAAAACTGAAAACTGCGATTTTCGAAAATCATAAATTATGAGTACGCTGTTCGAGTAAATTGTACCAAATTTGGCAGTTCTTTATTATCGACAACTGCCAATTGAATGGCGTTTTCAGAATTTTTCCAGGCGTTCTAGATTTCGAGAAATTTTATTGAACTTTGTTATTTCTTATGACCGCCATATTGGATTTTGGTGCCATCAAATAGACAATAAAAAAAAGTTTTTTAACTATGTATCACAAAGGTGCCCTTGGTCTTGCCAAAGTAAGAAAAATAAATAAAAACATTTTTCACCTTAGTAGGCTTAAAAACAAATACTTTAGTGTTGCTAATCAAAGAGCAGTAATGTACAACGTATTCTGTTTAATGGGACAATAAAAACTTAATACGTTTTTTTTAGTATTAACGCAATTACAATTCCATAGGTTTTATCAAAAATAACAAAGAAACACAACGAAGGAATTGGTACCTTTACTCACTATAAGTAGGAATTGCTAATCCTAATAAAAAAATTCTAATCCCTATAAAAACTGTTCAAATATTTCTCCATTTATTTATTTATTTTTTTATATTATTAACATAAACTCTACAGCGCTTAACAACGCACATACAAGCACTTTTTACCATATCTGGAGGTATTTCTTGAATAGTTCACACAACTGCAGCCTCCAACTCTGCTATTGTATCATAGGATCTGCAGTAAACCTTATTTTTTACATATCCCCAAACAAAAAAATCGGGAGGTGTTAAGTCTGGGGAGCGTGCTGGCCAACTGACAGGGCCTCGATTTCCAACCCAATTATTTTCATACGTATCATTTAGACATTGCCTAATAACTAATGAGTTATGTGGTGGTGCCCCATCCTGCTAAAACCACATGTTAGCTACAGTAGCCAGTGGTAAATCTTCAATCATTTGTGCGACATTCTGCTGCAGAAACTCTAAATATCTTTCCCCAGTAAGTGTTCCGTCAAAAGTTACAAATATCATATGCCCATTAAGAATTCCAAGCCATACATTAAAGCCCCATTTGACTTGATGTCTCAATTTCCGGTTCATTCGTGGATTTTTGTCAGTCCAGTATACGTTGTGTTTCCTATTAAATATTCCACAATTTGTGAAATGTGTTTCGTCAGACCATAAAACTCTAAGAGGAAATTCAGGATCTGCTCTAAATTTTCTGAAAAACCAATTGCAAAAATGAAGTCTCCTCTCGGTGTCACCGTCTCTAAGACCTTGATTAATATGTTCTCGGTACGGTTTAAATGTATTTTTCTTTAGGACCCGATAAGCAGTTGATCTAGGTATACCAATATTATATTCTATTTGACGTAGTGAGATGCGAGAGTTTTCAACAACACTTCCAACAACATAATTTTCAACATCTTCATTAATCTTGCGTGTTCTGGTTTTCTTTTCAAATGATCCATTCTTAAGTAAATTCACTCTAAACATATTAAATATTGCGTGCTCAGGTTGACGCCTCTCTGGATACCTCTGGAGATACATAGTTTGAGCTCTACCTACATTTCTTCCACATAAACTGTAGCAGTCTTTAATCTCCAGCTTTTCTTGATTTGAAAACCGTTCCATAATTTTATTACTTGAAAATTTCTGCCGAATGAAAGCGTAAAACTGATAAAAATGAAATAAAAAAATTAAAAATTGACCTCAAATACAACAATAGTGAAGACTTTTTGTTGACATTCGTTGCATGTAACGGAAGTATCCATAGCAACACTGAAGTACTTGTTTTTAAGCCTACTAAGGTGAAAAATATTTTTATTTATTTTTCTTACTTTGGCAGGTCCAAGGGCACCTTTGTCATACACGGTAAAAAAACTTTTTTTTATTGTCTATTCGATGGCACCAAAATCCAATATGGCGGTCATAAGAAATAACAAAGTTGAATAAAATTTCTCGAAATCTAGAACGCCTGGAAAAATTCTGAAAACGCCATTCAATTGGCAGTTGTCGATAATAAAGAACTGCCAAATTTGGTACAATTTACTCGAACAGCGTACTCATAATTTATGATTTTCGAAAATCGCAGTTTTCAGTCTTTTGCTGATATTTTGACAACCCCTCTGCATATTTTAAAATTTAGAACATTTTCTGAATGGGCGCAAAAATACGCTTCTTTTTTCTAATTCGAGTCACCTTGTATCTCTTACCGCTTCCATAATCTCCATAGAACTCACTTTATTTGGGACACCCTGTATAGGTTTGCCTATTGAGAGTTTCGCGTCGCTGTGCTTCAATTTTCTTTAGCAATTCTTTACCTTTAGTTATGCTTAGTCACAGCCCCCAGTATGCGTGTTTTACATTGAATCCCTCGAATTTTTAACATAAGAATCTATGTTCCCTACTAATGAATTGAGGATATTGGGCATTGATTCGAGTGGATCACTCAACGTCATTGAATCAAAAATTTAAGTTAAAACGAACGGAAAACTGAAACATAGGATGATGGACAAAAAAGTGACAAATAACTCATCCTTGTAGCATTTCATTAGGAAGTGCGTTCTAAAATTGAGCTATCAGAAACAGGAAGTTAGTTCAAGTTAGTTGAAAATTAACGTAACCATTATTTTCGATCAGGTACCGGCACTTTTCACAAAAATCCCGAAAAATAATACGTTTCCCATGCTCTGCACCCACCAGACTTGATGAAGATTCTGTAGAAGCTACATGTATAATGACATTTTCATCAAGGTATTTGCCATTAAGCTTTCTTGACCTGTGTCCGACCCAATATTATTGCAGACACCAAATTACTAATTTAGGCACTACATATTATAAATCTTATTCTTACATCCATAATCCGATCTAAGAAGGCGCTTCTGGTCTTCATTATAAACGCATAAGGTCGAAAATAAAATCAGGATAACTAATTGGAACAGAACAACTGTCCACAACTGACTTGGCACGGACATGTCTCAGATTTCATTGAAAGCGCTTAATAAATTGCTGCTTCCCACTAAATATATAATGGTGACGTGTCTAGGTGTCATTATTTTCATCACATATGTATTGATGTAAACCACAATTTTGATCCTGTAATTTGAGAATACTACAAGACGCAATGGACTAAACACATTATTTATGTACGTAGTTGGCAAGATGAAACGCCAATGTGGCATAATTTAGAATTTTCTATGTCGGTTGGATATACAGGGTGTCTCAAAATTGTGTACCGGTCCAAAATTAGGTGTTTGCAGTTAGGTTTACGTCATTCGCTTATCTGAAATAT
The DNA here is from genome assembly GCF_040115645.1 of Euwallacea fornicatus. Lineage (NCBI taxonomy): Eukaryota > Metazoa > Arthropoda > Insecta > Coleoptera > Curculionidae > Euwallacea > Euwallacea fornicatus. The sequence goes on along the minus strand of NC_089559.1, from coordinate 3,715,415 downwards.
TTCGCGGGAGAGCCATTTCAGATCGTGGAGGCATCCGTTGGCCGATACGCTCGCCAAATTTATCACTCTTTGATTCTGCCTGAATCGAAAATCTTTCGGAATAACCTATGCAGTTTGCTGTAAGTCTATTATCGGCTCAAAGAAACCTGAATACACACTATTGAGCTTATATACGGTGGTGGCCACATAAATAAGAACAGTCTTCAAAATGTACCGATCTTTTTTAAAATCGGGAAAAAACACTGGCGAGCATAAAATTCGGGTCACTTCGAAATTTTCAAATATAAATGTATTGAAAGAGAAGTGATATTTTTCGCTGGCATACCGGCATTGCTTCATGAAATTTCGGATCATTGGGAAAATGTTTACGGTTCTGCATGGTTTTGCCATGAAAAAGAAAAGATTGATAAAATACCTTCAATATCTATGCATCCTCTTTATCAGTTCCATTCAATTGTTGTTCACTTTAGGCGAATTGGTTAAAGGTGTTCTCTTTAACTTCAAGTTGCGCTAACAGTAGAAAGGCAAAAAGAGGGGGAAATACGCGATATTAATGTCATTATGAGTTTTTTTTCGATAGCACAAAATTGTGTTCAAAAATGTTACAGTGCTTGGGTAATGGACACCTGTACAATACATCGGTTATTTGGGTACAGGATCGTGTTTTTTTTACCATTTACCCTTAACAAGGTTAAAGAACCTCAGAATCGACAAAGGCTATCCTTTATTTTTTTGGAAGTTAGGAAGGCAAAAATTTCGAAAATACTAAAGTGATCCGAATTTTATGCTCGCCAGTATATAAATATTTCTCTATTTAATTAGTTTTATATTAAATAATATTTATTTTTATTAACATTTTTAACGTTTTCAAGGACTTAGGTCGACGTGCCAAATAAACAAAATGGCCCTATACAAATAAATAAGAAAGATCCCATTTAAATGAAATTTTAACTCTAAACCGACTAATAACCCTAATCGACAAAAGAAATGTTTTTAGTAGCATAAAGCTGCATAGCATTTTATAGTAGAATAGACTTTAATAAATAAGAAAATAACCAAAAAAAATCTGTAACACGTAAGGTTTTTTTGTTACGTTTAACAAAGCACATGTCCAATAAGGATACCATTTAATATATTAAAAAAATCATTTTTCAAATAGTTTTGTTCTGTATATCGATTATATTTATAATTTTTGTTGTGTCGACTATTGTGATAACATCTAAGAAAAAGCAAATATCAAATTCATTTATTTGAAAAACCATAATTCTATTTTCCCTTTTATGGGAGGTCACGTCTCCCCTCTATAAAAACCAACAGTAGTCGCCCACCGTGGCTGAACCCCATCGTCCTTGGTACTGAATTTCCATTATCCTGATATATTGACGAAACCTTCCACCCTGCTCGTCGCCGAGAGCTCCCAAATTCTCAAGAGAAAAAATTAAATGGGAATGGAGAAAATGAACTTTCAATAACGTTTGGAAACCAAGCGCTTTGTAGAACTCCAAAAGCACATCAACTAATTCTTCATAGTTTAGATCCATATTGCTGCTTAAAAATCTCCTCACTACATGTGCAAATGAGTTCAGAGCTCTAAGTTTTGGTGTGGTGAGCTTCTCTACAAAGATAACATCGTCTAGTAATTTTCTAATTTTTGGTTCAATAAAAATGCTTTTCTTTAATTTGACTTCACTTAAATGGGGAAAGATTAGCCTTAGATATTTAAACCTTTCACCCTTTTTATTCCCAGCCTTCACAAAGTTCTTCATCAGCCCAAGTTTAATGGGAAGAGAAGGCAAAAGGACATTTTTTAGGTCAAGAGGCACAAATTTAACATTTTGAGTTCCTGGTTGAAATTCACTCCTTTAGGGCCAATTTTTTTACAAAATGTTCATTTACTGCGTAACTATTCCACGAAAAAAGAAAATAGCAATACTTTGTAAATTCTCCCTGAAGTCCCACCAAAATCGCTATAACTTTTAAATTCCTACATATCTACCATTTGTACCAGTTGTAGTTTATTTTATCTAAAAGTGTGTGCATATTTTCATAGGTTTCTTTCATCGTCACTGAATAGGCAACTGGGCTAGATAGTTTCAAATTTACATTGTGTAATAATAAAGCCTTTAAACTATATTTCGAAGAATCTATGGACGAACGCTACTCATTAGGAGAATGCTGGATATCAAGTTCCTGCGCATTAAACCATCTATATTCTATTCGGACATGCACATAAAGAATTTTCTATATCGTAAAATGCAGAGGATGTCTTTTCCTAAAAATTATAATTTTTATTTCTTTGGCTAGTAAATTCCACTCCTACAAAGGGAAAACAAGAAGTTTTGACTGTTGCTTTGATAACCCCAAATGTACTATATCATTTAATTCACATTGAACAATCAAATGTGGTTCGCCGGAACTGGGACCAGGCGTAAAAGTAGAGTCGATACATTATTCTTGGGAGCTACCTGATGATGCGTTATTTCCATTATCTCTCAAACCAATATCTCATTAATATAAAGGCGGAATCGGTATTAATAAGTCTGCATTGTGAGGAATGGGTCTTATGGCAGAAGACAAATTCGGATATCAAATCTTCCGTTTTTCTATTTTGCAATAATCTTCAGTCTTTGTCATGCAAAAATAATAATAATCAAAATGATTGGTAGGTTCTCGTCATACCATTGGAACTGCAAAAGACATGCTCTTTCTCTTCCCTTTCATCCTTTGCACCAGCGATACGCTACAGCTGACACAACATACATGGGAAGTCCACTGCTCGTCTCGATCTCCAATTGAAACCCCAAAATGCCTGAAATAAACTTTTTTCACATTTTCTGAAAATGAGCTGGCTTGAGATATCATAAGATATTCTTCATAAATATAGCAAAACTTGTCAGGAGTTTTGCAACTACGGCATGTTTGACTTGGCATTCCCGTTGTCCAAAAAACTGCGTTAACAACGCAAAACCACTGAATTCGAAATTTAAAGGAAAACTAAACAAGACAACAAGTTTCATGTTGTAAACGCTTTAATTTGATTGATATTTTGGTTTTAAAACGCACCCTTTTTAACGACCCCCTAACGCAATTTACTACTTTTCGATATAAAGGGGTCCACCGAGACTACAGAAAAGTAACGTGTATTAGGGCTTTATGAGTATTTTTGTCATTATTAGAAAAATATTAGCATTGACATACACCCACATTCTAACTTAGAACAGAACATATTCACTAAGGCATGTCTGTTCAAATATGCAATAATTGTGGGAGACCTCAACCTTAATAGAAACAAAACAAAACACCTTAACAACTTCTTAGATAACTCAGACTTTATAAAACATACGACACCGCCGACATTTCTGATGCCAGAAAATGAAGACACAACACCAGACGTACTACTTTACACAAGAAACCTCACACATAGCATAAATGACGTCAAACTAACTAATGAACTAGGATCAGATCATCTGGCCATGACTTTCAACATACACATTCAAGATACACAACGCACAACCGACCCAAAACATGACAATGGACAAACTAACCTCGACAAAACAGACATTGATAAAGTAAGAACATAAATGCACGACTACATTCAACAGCAAACGCAACCTACTTCAATGGAAGGTATACACTAGCAACTGTCAATAGCAATAGAAACACGCTCACCCAAACAGAAAAAAGTGTACTATCAACATACCCTACCAAAATTCACTCTGAGTCTAATCAAACATAAAAGGGAACTTTACAGACTTTACACGCAGAATCAAGAAAACGACTTAAAAAGAACTATCAACAACCTAAATAGAAACATAAAGACTCTGATCGACCAGTACCGACAGGACAAATGGATAGAAACTTGTCAAGAAATTGAGAACGGGCAAGGAAACGCATATTGGCAAAAAATCAAAAAAATATCTAGATACAAAAGGACTACCTCAGCTGGAACAATCAACGAAAACGGAACCGAACATCATACAGACAAAGACAGAGCTGATGCATTTGCGAGACACTTCCAGGAAGCCTTCAGCATGAAGGAACATCCACTATTTGATAAAGATAACTGGAACAGAGTAAACCGCTGGTATGACAATTACTTCACCGAACAAACTAACCCTAGACACGAGATAATTACGGACGAAGAATATGCCAAAGCCCTAGACAAAATTAAAAACACAGCGCCTGGAAAAGACAAAATAAAGAGCAAAGTACTAAAAGGTCTGACGCCAGAAACGCACACCGAAATCCGGAATCAATTAAATAACTGTCTTATGAACAACACGATACCGCAATCATGGAAGAATGGAATAATAATACCCATTCCAAAAAATGGGATGGATAACACTAAAACCCAAAGCTACAGGCCAATCACCCTACTATCTACTATCAGCAAACTTTTCGAACACATCATAAAGGACAGACTTGAAAAACGAATCGGACAACACATTCCAATATATCAATTCGGATTCAAACCAAAACACTCGACAATCCACCCACTTTTGGTCCTAACGAATAACATACAGACGACACACTTAAACGGAGGAAAATCAGCAAGTCTATTCATGGACATCAACAAAGCCTTCGATACGGTTTGGCACAAAGGACTATTGTACAAACTCTTCGAACTACAAACACCAAAATGCTTGATAACAACTATAAAAAACATCCTTGAAAACAGACAACTAGAAGTTCGTATAGACAATACTCTATCGTTCTTTTTTTCCCCACAACAAGGCCTACCGCAGGGCTCTCCACTCTCTCCTCTACTCTACAACATATACTGCCATGACAAATACAATCATAACCTTCAGGACAAGGACCACATAGACAAAGCAGCATACATTTTACAATACGCGGATGACACAGCGCTTATAGTACACGACAAAAACACCAAGAAGGCTGTAGAAAGACTCCAAACACTTACTAACCAAACAATGAAGTGGTTTTACGTATGGAGGCTGATACCAAATGCTGGCAAGAACCAGCTTTTATTGTTAAACCACCGAATTAAACCAAACTCCCCAATAATAACAGCGGACGGAGAAGTAACAGAACCAAAGAATGATGTAAAATACCTAGGAATGATACTCGACTCCAAACTGAAGTTCACTAAACATGTAAAGACCATGAGAACAGAAACAATCAAAAGGGTCAAGCATTTCCGATCACTAACATACAAAGACAAAGGGATCAGCCCAAAGACTGCAACAAAAATATACTAATCCATATACAGACCACTCCTGGACTAAGGACACATCTTAAGAGCAAACGCACCGGAAAAGACCATAAAACACATACAAATAACAGAACATATCGCCCTAAGAACTATCACAAAAATAAGAAACCCCAAAAACCCACTACACAACCCATCTAACCAACTATTATACGAACGCACGCACATGACAAGAATAACGGAACGACTACAACACATCCAAACAAAATGGAAAAACAATCCTCACAATCTAGCACTACTGACCCCACTGTGCCTAACAAGACAAAATAGACAATCACGCTTCCATTCTCCCACAAACACCCTCTTAGAACACTTCCAAACATAAACCCTATCCTAACACCTTATTCTCTTACCCCCTGCATTAGTCCCTCTTACACAATACCTAGTTTAAGAAAAATTGCAAATAGTGAGACTCCAAAATTAAATGTATAAACTCAAGGGCAGAAAGGCCAAAAGGTCGATAACCTATTTCTGAAGAAATAAAGATTTTGTATATATATATACAGGGTGTCCGGAAATTAGAGGTAAATATTTCAGGGGGTGATTGTACGATAAAAAATAGGCAGAAAACCTCATATAAACATAGGTCGGCAAATGGACCCAAAGGGAGCTAGACCCTTTTAAAAGGTGAACCCTGAAGGTGGTTTTTTATCGATATACTCGAAACGGTTTGAGATAAAGTCATGAAATCTTGATTGTTAACTCAGATTTTTATGGTAAATTAGAAAATTTAAACGAAATTTAAACATCTTGTTTTGATGTGTGTTAAACAGGGCCGGCTTAGGTTATTTTAGGCCCTAACTTTTTTACTCGTTACTTTTCCTACATTTTGACTACACGAATTGAAAAAGCATGGTTTTCTAGATTAAAAAGGTGCTTTTTGTCGACTTCGAAATAAGGCTCCGTTTTCGAGTAATATGGATTTTAAATAGTTCATGCAAAGTGCCATGTTTATTTATTATTACTTATTTATTTATTTTAACGGGAATTGAATTTTATAAAAACATCTCAAATTTTAAACAGTTCATGTAAAGTAACATGTGACGCGAAAAAAATACCAGAAACTTTAACGAAGCTTGCCATGAAAACAAGTGCGTCGTAAAAATGTCTATGGAAACAAGCAGACCTACACATGTCGGTAGTTGTTAATTTTGACAGATCAGTAAGACAATTTCCTGTAAAATCGAGATTAACAGTAAGATAAAATGAATAATAATAATTATTCTAACGTCGAACTACGTGATATGCATTTTTATTATGGTTTAGCTGACGGCAATAAAGTATACCTTGTCTAAGTATAAAAGGTAGGGAAAAAGGTTTTTAAATACCAAAATAATATACACCGTGGCACGAAAAAGTTACAGAGATTTAAATGTGTCCTAATGGTCGCTTGTGGCGCCCCCTAGAAGAAACAACTAAATCGTTAATAAATTTGAATTTCGTATCCTAAAACACCCTCAAATATGAAATTTCGTGAAATTAACTCAAAGAAATCGAAAGATATTAAAGAAATTGTGATTTTTTTTCAACTTTAACACCCTGTAGCTCCATAATTATCAACTTTTGGACTGAGGGAAGTTTAGTTAAATCGACTTATTTTCACTCAAACAATCTGCGGTATTATTTTGGCCACGTAATTCGAGGACACCCTGTATATATATATGTCGGGGTAACATTAGGAATATTCTCCATCATTGATAATTTGATGTTTTATTAAGTAAATTGATAGTAAGGCAAGGCTAACGAATTCACCACTACTCGACCGCAACCTTTCCCTTCTTTTCAATTACTGCCTTCTTCACAGTTCCCTTTCCCCGTGGTCCTCTTGACTCGAGGGAATGGTACCTGTTCATCCTGGTTTTCCCACGGACCGCAACTTCACACATGGCCCTTAATTGCGTCGGTAATAGTGACCTCGTTGGACAGTGCTTTATCTCCACGATAAACCTCTCAGTCTGCTCTTCAACCTTATTGCTAACTCAAATTTTACATTTAAAACTTAAGAACTTATAAATCTCCGACATATATATACAGGGTGTCCCACAAGTGTTTCATTATATTCCAGTGGGTAATAGTACATTGAAAAATAATATGACTCCCTATATAAACCATATTCCAATAATGCTTCATTAAGAAGATACAGGGTGTTAAACTTAAAACACAACTGGAATATTTCAACGTATCAGAGTATCAATGAACAGGCGAGCTCAATTATGTATTGAACAAAATGGCCACCAATTTGAACAATTTCTATAATGTTATAGCAAATAAATAATATTTAAAACAAACTTAATATTATTAAAATCATTTAGAGAATATCGTGCATATAGACGGTATTCAATTTTTTACTGGCAAACAATACGTCGGACGAAAAAGAGTCGAGTGAGCATTTTTCTTCTAAATGAAATTAAACTTCTAAAAATAATTTTTATTTTGATAAAAAGCAGTGGCGCACCATGTTTTTCTTTAAAAATGTGCTGAGAGGTGTCCGTACGCACGTCACTGGTGAAACGAAAAATAGCCCTTTTACATAAATAAATCCGTCTACATTAACTCTCAAAACATGCCAAATTTCACTTACATATCTCAAACGGTTTTGAATATATCAATAAAAGTTAGATTTTTTAAGTAAAGTTTAACACCCTGTATCTTCTTAATGAAGCATTATTGGAATATGGTTTCTATAGGGAGTCATATTATTTTTCAATGTACTATTACCCACTGAAATATAATGAAACACTTGTGGGACACCCTGTATATATGTATATATATATGTATATTAGCATTGCAACAATAGTGGACTGAACTGCGTTACAAAAATTGTGCCGATCGCTGTATTCATATTAATGGTAATAAACTGAAACTAATATTCAATTGAGTATCTTTTATTCTGAATGACTTCAAACACCGTTGCAGCAGCAGTCAATTAATTTTTGACACCGTTTTTCAGGTATGGCATACCAAAACCAGTGAATTTCCTCGTAAAGTTGAGTAAGATTTGTTAGATTTTTATCTTTTAGCGCCTATTTTACATCCCACCATAAATTCTCAATTGGTTTCAAGTCTGGACTGCAAACAGGCCACTTAATAACATCAACTTGATTTTCTACTAACCACCATTTTACAATTTTTGCTGTATATTTCGGATCATTGTCGTGCTGAAACTGTCAGATAACAGGAAAGGCATTCTCTGTATATAACAGTATAATATTGTCAAGAATATCCCAATATTTGCGCATGTTTAAGATACCGTTAACTTTGGTAATGGGTCCAACTCCTTGTCCAAACATATGCCTCAACAAGTTAATATTGCCGCCATCATGCTTGATGGTCATTGTAGTGTACTTTGGGTTAAATTTTGTGTTACGAGATCGTCTCATATAAATTCGATAATCGGAAACGAATTTGTTAATTTTTGTATCGTCTCACCATGACCCGTGCTTCTATTGAAAACTTGACCATCAAATATGAAGTTTTGCAAATTTTAACCGTGCAGTTTTATTCTTTTTTGATGTCATGAATTTTCTTCTGAAAACTCTTCCAAACAAACCTGCCTCATTTAAACGCCTTCGTATTGTTCTTATTGAAACTGCGAATGGTTATTGGCCGAAGAGCTCATTTTGTAGTTGAATATACGTTAATTTTGGATTTTTTTTAATATGTAGTATTAGTAAATAACTTTCAAACAGGACTGTTGTTTTTTGACAACTCCAACACTTTTCCACTAACGACAAAATCAATTTTCGCAAACCCGAAGTACAATCTTTTCTTTTACCAATTTTATGGTCTATTAAGGTCTTTTACACAATACAGACAGCATAAACTTATCGACACAAAATTTCTTTAAAAACGATCTTATTTATTTGTCCAAAAGAATTTTGATTATTTATTGCTTCGGTCTATAGCATTAATATAAAAAAAACTTATGTTGATTAAAAATAGATATGTTTTATTTTAAAAATACTTGATCATACAAATATGTTTATTATTTTTGTTTTAAAAAAGTTTTACCACTTTAAAAATCGTTTTTTTTTATATGGCCACCACTGTATGTACATTCACGAAGGAATAACCGCTTTTTCCTATTGCGTTTTCAGGTTTATTACGGCGATTGATATTGTTGATTAATTGTAAATTTTAATATTTAATTCTACAGGGTGTCTCTAAAAAGTCTGTACAAAATTCTACCACAGATTTCTGAGGTCAAAACATGACGATTTAACCCAATTTACCTTAGTCCAAAAGTGGACGGTTTTCGAAGTACAGGGTGTCAAAGTGAAAACAAAAAAAAGCAAAAAAATTAATTTATTGGTTGGTAATGCTGCTATCTACACAAAATGTCGTATCGGGCGGTTTTTGGGGATAAGAAATCAGAACCCGTTTACATTTTCGATGCACAATGTAGAGGGCGTTGTCAGCGCTCGATGAACCCTCTTTAAAAGGACACAACTTTTTCATCACCCGGTATAAAATTTATTTATGACTAAACTTGTGTTTTCCTACATTTTTTAAGGAAAAAAGGTCTCTTGTTAAAAATCTCTACGAGGCTTCCTTCTTGAGATATTTGAAGCTTAAAGTTCGCTGCATGTCTTGAACAATAATTTTAATGTACTACATATCTATTCTTACAGTTGGATCGAAAAAAATCAAAACTTAAAAATTAATTTTATTGTTACTAATATTTTATTTACGGATGAAGCTTGTTTTTCGAGAAGTGGAATTACTAATTTATACAATGAACATGTTTATGCTGATGAGAATCCGCATGCTACGAAAGTGGTACATTATCAACGTGAATTTAAGATTAATGTGTGGGCAGGAATAATTAACAATTTTATTATTGGTCCTGTCATTTTGCCGCATCGATTAAGTGGTGAAAGTTATTTGGAACATATTCAAAATACAATGCCAGAATTATTGGAAGATCTTCCTTTACAACTTCGGCAAGATATGTGGTTTATGCACGACGGTGCTCCGCCACATTTTACTATAAATGTGCGCAACTATTTAAATCAACAGTACCCACGAAGATGGATAGGTAGAGAAAATGATGCTCCGGTACCATGGCCACCGCGCTCACCGGATTTAACTCCGATGGATTGTTTTTTATGGGGGACTCTAAAGTCCATGGTATACTTCACGGCCATAAATAGTGAAGAGGAACTATGGGGACGAATTCAAAATGCAGTAAACATGTTAAAGAACGACGAAGAATTGATGAATAAAGTACATTTTAATTTCTTGAGTTGGATTAATCTTTGTATGCAAGTCAATGGTGGTCATTTCGAACATCTACTAAAAGTATAATTTTTTCGTGTTTATGTTTGGTATCTATGTTTTCAAGTAATTTCTAACCTATTTTTAAGTTTTGATTTTTTTCGATCCAACTGTAAGAATAGATATGTACATAGTACATTAAAATTATTGTTCAAGACATGCAGCGAACTTTAAGCTTCAAATATCTCAAGAAGGAAACCTCGTAGAGATTTTTAACAAGAGACTTTTTTTCCTTAAAAAATGTAGGAAAACACAAGTTTAGACATAAATAAATTTTATACCGGGTGATGAAAAAGTTGTGCCCTTTTAAAGAGGGTTCATCGAGCGCTGACAACTCCCTTTACATTGTGCATCGAAAATGTAAACGGATTCTGATTTCTTATCCCCAAAAATCGCCCGATACGACATTTTGTGTAGATAGCAGCATTACCAACCAAGAAATTAATTTTTTTACTTTTTTTTTGTTTTCACTTTGACGCCCTGTATTTCGAAAACCGTCCACTTTTGGACTAAGGTAAATTGGGTTAAATCGTCATGTTTTGACATCAGAAATCTATGGTAGAATTTTGTACAGACCTTTTAGGGACACCCTGTATATTCAAGATGTTTCATTTAAAGGGACACAAGCGATTATCCCCGAAACCAAATTCAAAAAAAAAATCAAATAAACATTATTCATCACGAGAGAGGACGTCCAACACATTGACAAATTTTTACTCAAGGTCATTTAAAGGATATTTCAAGGTCAAATTTATTTTTTTAAACAGAATGCCCATTTTTGAATAAATTTGCAAAGAGTGTAAAAAAAGGAGTATTTTTGCTGTAAAAGTTTTTTTAACTTTTCGTTTTTCAGATATTAACGAAAATTGAAGTGGCACGTTTAAAATAACACGTGATTTAAATTACGAAAAAAACTTCATTAATGGGAAATGAAAATTCACTGAAACTAAATATTAACCCAGAACCGTAGTAAAAATTGTTTCAGTCGTTTTTTATTCATTGTCATTGTTATCAGTCGAACAACAAAGCTATGTTTGGATTAGAACGTCCTCGTAATCCTTTTTGGGGAAGATCGAATTTATTTATAATTTTCAAAGGAATCTTTAAGACCAAGCTAATTATGTGTTTTTCAATTAAAGTTGATAATTTAAAAGTGAAAAATGGAAACGTTTTCTAAAGAAAACAAAATTTAAATGGTGTTAACTTATGAAAAAAGTAGTCAAAACAGTGCTAAAGCTTATCGGATTTATGTGCGAATATTCTCTGAAGAAATAGAGCCTAGTCGTCAAAATTTTTACCGAATAATCAAACAATTTCTGCAAAACACAATGTGGATAAAAAATCCTTACAAGAAGTGCCACTAATGAAAACAACCAAATTTCTATGTCAGCGGCTGTAGCTGTTGATTCCCATGTAGTTTGCTGTCAGTTGTCAAAAGGTTTGGGCATTTCGTTTTCCAGTGTGTATCGCATTTTAAAATTACGGAAGGTGGAAAGGTGGAAGTTATTCTCCATCCGTATTGTATTTCCCTCCACCAAGAACTACATGGCAAAGATATGGAAAAGCGGTGCAATTTTGTATTTGGGAAAGGGAAAAATTACATTTAAATGAAGGTTTTTTCTTCAATGTGCTTTTTTCTTACAAATCTACTTTATTATCCGCTCTTTTCAAAAATCTCATTGGCTCAGCTAAATAAAACATCAAAGACATCGTTCAATTAATGTTTAGTACAGTACGGAGGGCAACAAAATCATAGGGCCATTTTGTATTGAATGCAATTTGAAAGGAAAAAATATAATATTTTTCTATTAAATAATCTACCAATTTTGTTCTAAGACAACATTCTTGACTGACCGATGAGTGGCATTGTGATATCAGCATGATCAATGTCCCATCCATTTTGCTTATGTGGTATGAGACGTTTTAAACTAAAAGAATCTTTTAAAAAAATGGATAGGATATAGCATTCCAGCGAACGGGCCACCTAGATCACCTGACTTAGCGCCATTAGACTTTTTTCATTGGATTTATCTTTTAAAAAAAAGTATATGTTCAAATCTGAATAATTCCGGACGATGTGAAAACTCTCATTAGAACAACTTGTGAAGCAATCAGTGAAGAAATTCTTGAAAATGTTTCGAGATCGTTTACGTGAGAATTGGAACATATCTCGGTGTGGAGCATTAAGATTTTGACTATTTGTTCCATTAATACATGAATAAAATTAATTTTTCCTTTCATTTGGGATTTTTAAATTTGGTGTTGGAGATAATCGCTTGTGTCATTTTAAATGAAACACCCAGTATTAATCGCCAGAATCACATTCTTTCTTAGCATTTATTTGTGCTCTTATTACCGAAAATATAAATAGCTCTGTTTCTATAAACGCTACCATCAATTCAATAAGATATCAGAACAGTATTTACCACCGGTCAACTTGGAGCAGATAAGACCTTTCCTGTCCTTTGACCCTTTGCTGACGCACGGCCCGGACCTTTTAACCTGTCCTTTATCAGCCTAATTAAACAATACATAACATTCACCCGCAACACAAACCTTGACTGTGATAAACAGTGTTTTGTTTATTGTGACTCGTGGTAATGAATAGCTATAATTAGAATTATGTAAAAAATTTAAACAATTAACAAATAAATAACTAAAATGTGGTTTCGGAATATCATTGAAGGCCAAGAAATGTTGCAAATATCCCAAGTTTTGGTCCTGAAGTTTTGCATTAAGAGCAACTTATGCACAATTGCAATTACGTATCTGAACTTAAGATCATATTTTATTTATCTTATTTTTATTGCCGTTAAGGACATAATTATTCCTCCCGTAAACATAATTATGTACCAAGCTGATATGATAACGCAGCTGCTGCTTCAACTAGACCAAGCGCGCAACTCAGTCGTCGAAACTATTACTTAAGTCGCACCCGCGGGAAGTCGCAGCTTCAGTCCGTAATCGCAATAAAAGCGGCGCGCTATCGCAGCTCTTTGATGCCGAATTTCTTCTATTAAGTAACATTTTTTACATACACTACAACGATTTTCATTGATAAACTCGAGTGGGGTACTTGCATCGTTTAGCCGGAACTGTTTAATTGGTTAGGTTGACCGGACAACTGCTGCCGGGTCTTTAGCAGTACCGGAAAACTGTTTTCTTTTTCAACAATTTTGTGGGTTTGATTGGGAAACTGCAAAGCAGTGTTTGTCGTAAGCTGTAAAGGGAACGTTTAAGCTGTAAGTCTTCGTGCTTGAATGCTGGTTAGTGATTTTTGAAGACCAATAAGGTACCATTAGAGCCCTAAAGTACTCCTTTTTAAGTCAAATTCTATATTGAAGTACACGCATATAAGTGCATTTCTGTAATCAATTTTCTGATTTTAGGTTTTTATGCAACTATTACCTTTAATACCAATTTTTTTGACACTGGTTATTGAGTACGATTTTACTTTTAAGGATCTAGGAAATTGCTTCTACGATTTTTTTGAATCCAGAGGCGTCCGAGGTCGATATTTTCGAACACTTCTCCGCCCATGTTTATTGAATGGCCAGAGGCGTAGCTTTGCGTTGAAAGGCAACTACAATTTTGTTTTTTGATTATTTTGATACTGAAGGGTACTTCTAACAACAATAATTGTTCAGTTTGCACACAAAACTGGTGCTTATAGTGTTATCAATTCATCGGTTTGAAGGCGGCAGTCGATGTTTCGGAATGGTGTAGGAAGCATTCACCCGTCTCGTGATCTGGGCAGTACACATTAGCAACTACAATCATTAGAGAAATTCTCGGTAAACACTCATTGTTATTTCGTAACAAGTAGCAGCTGAGATTGCGTTGTTTGGAAACAATATCGATTAATTGGTTTTCTGGAATTTAATGGCGCACTGGAGAATTCGAAAAATACGCAGTAAGTGCGACAAAAAAGCCGAAATTTGGCATTTTCTGTATTTTAATGTGAAGTTTTGTAAGTTAATTTAGTACAGTTAAGCCATTTTTAGATCTTTAAGCCATTCTATCGTATTTTGCGCGCATTTTTGTATGTCTAAATTGCCATGATATCGAGATGCCCTGACGTGATTCCGACTTTCACCTCATTTTGTTTAGATTGAGAGCCACAATGGACTTCCAGAGCTTGAAATTTACCATGCCGCTTTTCGGTATATTACTTTGGGTACTTTCCATCCATGGGGGCATATTTTCGGATGCTTCAATCAATGGCTTACTTCTGCCCTTTCATGGTAAGATAAACCCTCCCAAATTTTTATATTCCTAAATGTATTTTTATCACAATAAGAAGAGTCTGACACCAAAAAAACTCTTATTCGTATAATATTTGAACTTTGTCCAACGAATTCACATTACTTCACATATTTTTATCAGGCTCTTACATCATGTTTTGATATTGGAAGCAGTATTGATTTATGCTAATAAGAGACAATTTATTGCTGTTTGTTGTGCATACGTTTGATCCGGGAAATGTTCCACAATTCTCGTTTTCTCTCAGACTAAATCATTTCGGCCTTTAAACGTGCCCCTTCACTATTTATGAAGCAGGCCAGAGTTAAATATTTTTAAAAATAGCATTTGGCCCTGTTTACAAACTGGATCCAGTGCCAAAATATTCTTAAAAGTTTATTTTCATCATGTTATGTTTTGGACTCTTCTATGCTCAGCACGCCTGTGTAGCGTGATTACTCACTTTTACATGTAAATTAACGCTCCTTCATGTTTATTTCAGTTTATGTGCCGGTTTTTGTACCGTAAATCCCAGCACACGTTATAAATATTTATTATCTCTCGATATTATTTTGATTCGAATAAAGTTTTTTTTTTAATAATGAAAACATTCAATATAGAGATGTACAAATAAAATCTTGTATTGACTTTCAAAGAATTTAAATTTGGAAAGCAGGCTTGCTTTGAAACGTTGGCAAGATTATGTGGCACCATCTATTGATGCGAATTCGAGTATCCAAAAAATGCGTACTGAATATGCCATTTACTAGGCTATTTAAGAATATGTCAATATGACAGCTGTGTCGTTAATCGCGACCGTTACGGTTCACATCAAGCAAAATGGTTGCCACTCTTGCTGGTCGTAACTGTGACGTTTGACATCAGTCAAACTCGCTCCGGAACCCTCTCCATGTGCTTTTGATTTATTAAAATTGCTCTTTTGTTACATTTCAGTTTTGAGAAAAGCAAATTCTTCTGGAGAATCAATTCAATTTTCGCTGTAAAATGGCTGCGAAGCAGAGACTTCATATTAACTGTAGCAAGTTGTGCCCACATATCAGAAACTTTAATTAAATTATCTCTCTCGAAAAATAACATTCCATTCAAATAAACAACGGAAGTAAACATATTATACCTCCATATGGCGTAACTTCAGAATTGTTTGCTTTTCTGGCTTTGCAATTTTTCCGCCAGAGGTTGCATGGTTAACTTACCAAATTGATCTCCAGATGGCGTTCATGACAATTCCATATCCATGACAACCCCGAACTCTGAAATGATGGATATTTTGAATCACATCACGATAGAGGACCTCAATTCAACCGTTAATTTTGCAGTCAATGTCGTCGGATATATGAAGAGACTGGAAAACAATTTACTGTGGTCCAACATTAAGGTCAGTTATGGTCAACGTAGGTGATATTTTCTCATATTATTGGACATAAGACCTCCATTTTCGTCTCTTATTAAAGTAAGTGCACACGCCGATAAAGTTTTAATGTTTGGTGGTTTTAGGTGGCCGATGATACTCCTTCCCATGGTATGTTGATTTCCTTCGGTCCTGAAGTAGAAGCTTTGGATAGAGGAAAAGATGCTTTGATCGCGCTTAGGGCATCAAATCAACTGTTGAATATCTATTGCCATAGGTCAGTAGCGGAATTCGTCAAAATCCTTTGGAAAATAAATGCTCCATTAAAACAAGAGGTACCAAGTGGTGCCAAGTTGCCAAGACTTTAAGGAACCGTGTCTTTAGGTTATCCAAAGCTAGTTCACACCCATTGACTTACCAAGACTGCGCCATGTTGATGTCGAAATTCACCTTTCACCGCACACCTCTGAGTGACGCATGCAACTTGATAGAATCTTCCTGCGACCAAGCACAATACAATTCGCCTTACAGGACTATTAATGGCAGTTGCAACAATGTCGCCATGGGACATAGAGGAGAATCGTTTACTGGGTAAGCCTTACGTTATTCGGTGAAAGATTATCCTCTAATGGTTGTTGTAAACAGATATTCCCGTCTGCTTTATGCAGATTATTCTGACGGAGTCCACGAGCCACGCAGAGCGGTTTCGAAAAAACCGTTACCAAATCCTCGACAAGTAGTCAGTTCTCTGATAAAAACCGGTAACAGGCCTTCGAGAAAGTCTACTCTAGCTTTAATGCAATGGTCGCAGTTCCTGGAGCATGATCTATGTCGATCCGCTACTGCTGTTGCTAGTAAGTATGTATATAGGGCTGTTACTTGCCTCTGTCACTTGAAAACAGTAACGCTGACAGTGACACATAGAAGATATTTATATTGATATTGACAATAAAATGATAATCGTAATTGATAAACTTAGCTACTTATGAAAGCACTGCCAAACATTAACAAATCTGGCAGCATTCATCTAGCTTCAGTGCTTTTTGTAATTTTGCAGTTCATACCGACATCCCGATTGAATGTTGCGGCAGGGACGGGGTTAGTCTCACTCCCCGCTATGTGCACCCCTTTTGCTCCCCAATTTATGTCGCCGACGACAAGAAATACGCAGAAGAGGGTGTTACGTGTCTCAGTTTTGTCCGGTCCATCCCAGCAATTCGATCCGATTGCAGTTTCGGTGCTTCAGACCAAGTAGGTAGTTTTCTTCGTCCAGTATGTCGTTTGTATCTATTTTATACGTTATGTGAACTTATGTTTCCTGGAAAAATGGAAAAATCTTTGCTTTTCTTTTGTGTATATAATGGACAATAACAAAGCCAAATTTAACATATACGTGAGGTTCGAAATTTGAAAAATGTTGAACTATATTACCTATAATGTATTTATTATAGCGACCATGTTAAATGGCAAATGTGTGTTTAGGTGAACCAAGCCACTCACTACCTGGATGGATCGCAAATCTACGGTTCGACATTAAGAAAGTCGGAGCAGTTGCGCTCTTTTGCCGCCGGAAAGCTTCGCACCTCCTCTTATGAGCACCGGGAATACTTGCCCTTATCTCAAGACCCCACTCATGACTGTCAGCTCTTCTCTAAAAATTCTACTTGCTTTGAAAGCGGAGACGCTCGGGTTAACTTTCAGCCTCAGGTACCAACTGAGTATTGTAACTGAGATTTGAGACTTCAATTATTAATAATAAAATTATAGCTGGCCTTGATTCATACTCTATGGTTCCGGGAGCATAACAGAATCGCCAATGAATTGGGGACTCTAAATCCACATTGGGGAGATGAAAGGCTCTTCCAGGAATCGAGAAAGATTGTGATTGCGGAAATGCAGAAAATTACTTACACCGAGTGGTTACCTGCAGCCTTAGGTCTGTATTTGTGTAAACCTTAAAAAATCTGTTTTTAAAAGGGAATTTTTAGGCAAATTTGTTGCGGAACGTGTTCTCTCCTCCTCATCATACAACAAAAATGTAGATCCTTCTGTATCAAACGCCTTTGCCACGGCCGTAATGCGCAGCATCAAATCATTATCAGACGGTATGCCGAAGTTATACGATGAAAGTCGAACCGCGAACGAATCAATTTTCATGCGCAATTACTTCCACAATCCCGGCTTACTGCGTCAAGACGGCGTCTTGGATGCTTTGGCAAGAGGATTGAGCACCCAATCCTGTCAACGACTGGACGTGTATTTTGCTGATGATGTGAGTTCACAGATCTGCCTTCTTTCTATTTGTAATGTCGAATCAAAACACTTTATGAATCTCAAATAAAGAAAGCAATAATTGTTTAGTGATCAGTTGAATGTTAAAAACTCTTCATTTTATGCAGCTCATCAATCAGCTCTACACCAACGGCAAATACGGTTTCGATGTACTCAGCTTCGATTTGCAGCGCGGCAGGGATCACGGACTGCCCAGCTATGCCAATTATAGAACGTATTGTGGCTTAAATGAGGCCCACGAGTTTAACGATTTTAATGATGTTATAAGGGACCAGGTACGTGCTTATTAACGTGAAAATGAATTTCTCAAACTCTGTTACAATTCAAAATATCCGCAAAATATGATATTCTCAATGAAAGAAACAGCGACATCGATTATGGCCTTGACAGCTAAAATTTTTGTGATTATGACAAGTGTAGCGTTTTGACGGCGCTTTAAATAATTACCTTATGATCCAGTGGTATAGCTATATTCGGCTTTTTTACTAATTTAGGATATTTTGGCCTTGCAACGTGTTTATGGCAGTCCACAAGATGTCGATCTAATTATTGGGGGTTTGCTTGAAAAGCCCAAAGGGGACTCACTGTTTGGACCTACCTTCTCCTGCATTATAGCCGATCAGATGATAAGGACACGACAAGGTGAGTTTGATACTGAAAATTTTGGTTTAAGCTTTAATTTGCCAATTTTTTGGCATAATTTATAAGTTTGTTTTTTTTTCTTTACTCTCTGTAAAAATTCGTAAGTCTGACAACACCTTTTTCAGATTTATGAATGATACTTTTTGTAAAAAAAAAATTATACAGAATTGCTATCTATCTACTGGGCCACTTTAGTGAGTTAATAATTATTTTCAGGTGATCGATATTTCTACGACAACAAAAACCAGCCGGAACCGTTCTCTACGCTCCAGTTAGCCGAGATCGAAAATGTCTCCTTATCCCGGATTATCTGTGATAACACCGATAACGTGAAGCGCATGCAGAAAAAGGCGTTTGAGAAAATTAACGCAAATAATCCACTATTAGATTGCACTTCGACTATCATTCCAAAGCTCTCTTTAGACCACTGGCGGGAGCTTAAATACTCTAGCAATGCCGTCGTCTAATAAGTAGTATTAATTACTTCGAGCGAGTATTTTTCTCTCGTCGAGACTGACTCCAATAATGGCTGTTTGTAGGATTTAAGTTCTTTTAATTAGAGTAGATGTGCGAGTGTACAAATTAACATTAGATTAGTCGTTTTATGTGCAGTCTGCTCGATTGTGTTGAGTTCCCACGGAGCCAAGTTAAACAAGCCGCGTTGGGACTTAGACGGATGTCAATAATTTAGACTGACTCTAGATGATGACTAGTACTTACGATGTTTATGTTATTTGCTATAAATAGGTACTCTGTAATGTGTTTTAAATTAAAATAAAAATATTTTCATGTTAATTAACTCCGTGGAATCTCGAAGTGATATCTTTGATAAATTCATCATCATCAATAGCACACACATCTGATAATAGTACATAACGTTCTAGGGAAATTAACTTACACACGTCAAAAATTTAACCTTAAAAGCCGACCATAAAACGGCCTTTTATACATTTTTGACTGCTTAGAATGAGGTCAATCCAACAATGCCCTTACTATTCCTTGACAGGTGACAATATGATTTTTTATCGTGATCAACATCAATAAACAACGCTTTCACCATTCCACGGACGACACGTATTAACCATTACGTCAGGTGAATGATAATATTTAAAAAAAACTACACTCATTTTTTTTCAATCAATTTATAGATATTATTTGCATTGACATCACTTATTAATAGTATCCATTTTACACAGTATAAATTTGGCACCTTTTTCAACGACATACCCCCATTATACGTTACTAATACTTATAACGATCTTGACAAACTCTCAGAATTTTTTTCTAACTATCACGTAAAAAATAATTTAAACATTTCCTTAATTATTATTAGGCAATTCAAAATAATCACCAAAATTATCAGAAACTTAACAAATTTCGTTTGTAACAAAGCTACAACTACCTCGCTTACAATACTCAAGATTTGGTATACTTGTAATGATATGATTCGTTTAGAATAGAATATATAACCCTGTTTTCAATTTAATATCTTACTACACAGCACCAACATCACGGTCATGTCACATGTGTAAAATCTTGGTAAGACTCAAAATGGACGATACGCTTAGATATTAAAATGAAAACAATGGCATTCAATATCGCCGCTTAGATGAATGTAACAACTGCCAGCGAGCTTTCTAACATTGATGCGAGCAACTATATTGATAACTGTTATTTTATAAAATTACTTTGGATTCTGCCTTCAGTTGCAAGGAAGCGGATAAACCGTTTCGAAAAATCACTAACAAATGGCACAATGTTCATACCTGATAATTCCGCTCAAAAGCAACATAAAAATTCTTTAAAAACGTTAAAACATCTTCACACAATATTAATAAAATTGACGTTAAGTAACTACATATATGCAAATCAATCCCCACTCGGCATTAACCGATAAATTTCCAGTTTTGTGTATGTGGGACAGGCTGTTATATTTAATCATCTTCTTTGAGGGTTTCTTCAACAAACAATTTAACGGTTAATTCTGAGTATGGAATCGGAATCGTTGACTTTCCAACTTGTCAGGACACGCCTACATCAGCACCACAAGCAACGGTTAGGCCACAACATATGAGCAAGTATATTACGAATATTCGATGGAATCGACAATGAAAAATCTGCACTTGGGACCGATTCTGCCGATTTAGCATTTTGGACGCTTTAAAGTGGTCGCTTATCATAAGTTTCACGTTGTTTGTTACGAAAGAACACTTATTTGATACGAATACTGATACCGATGAACGACACTTACCCGCATTGAATTCAATTCAAATTAACCTAAACTAACCCAAATCAATGTTAACATCAATAATGAGATTCACAATTTCCTCCTGCATTTCGTGCGATTGACTAGTCTTCGTATGTGTGGTTCGTTTTGGCTACTCAGTCGAACCTGACTTCTCCTTCCAGATTTATTATCGTTACGGGGAAATATCCAATCTGAAATTAAATTTTTCCATATTCATATTCAGGTCTATTCTCTATAAACCTTTAAAGCTTTCAATGTTAAAATAACGAATATACCTCATTATTTTCAGTCTTGCCTTTCCACCATCCCTCTCTATACCCGTCTTTTCCTATCACACTGAGCACTTGTCCTTTTCGCAGCGTCAACTGACTTCTATCCATCGCATCGTGATTCTTCAGCACAACCGCGCGCAACTGATGAAACGGATATAGCAGTTTCGTGTCATCGTGCAACCTAAAGGAGTATAACCTCATTATTTCTCTTCCAAAATGTTGGAAACACAATCAAACTACCCGGTGAAATTTTCCTTTAAACTGTTGTTTTCGTAGTACAAAACCAGCTCTTCTATGCTACTGAAAAATCGTGATTCAGATAGGTAGTATTTTTTGGTCTCGCCAGAACCATCAGGACGCACATTTATGCGCATGTGTTTTGGTATGCCTTGAGACCTGGAACCCAACGGTTTTAATGAACAATAAGACTCCAAAAAATGCAGTTATATAACATTTGCATTTCCTAACTAATTACATAAATAGCTATTTTGTTTATTTCGACAACCTGTTATGTGATCAAACATACTTGTTTCGGTTATCTAAACAGTCTGGTTTCACGTACTGTAAACTGAGGGCGTACGATCTTTCTCCGCTTCGCGTTACATTGAACGCATTGCCAGGACTAATTCGAACCAGAAAAGTACCGTTTTCCCTGTGTATGAGTTTGTCCTTTGCTGTCGACCTATCCATTTCGCCGACATACCATAATTTATTCTTCAGAGGGTCCAGACCATTTACCACCGTTGGTGGCAACCTAATAATGAAACGATATCTATATATACAGAAATTTCAAAACTGAATGAGACACCTGGGGTCTTATTCTCATGCGTCATGTAAAAACCTCTCGTGGGCCATTTGTAGTGTTCATTCGTCTGGCTGAATATACAGTAAATCCCAGCGAACTGGACATATGAAATAGTGTCTGTTTCTGCGCATCTCGATTCATAGTATACAAAATCCGAATAAAATGTGATGGAGATCGTTTGCAGTACTGCTTGCTCTATGCGCTAGCCAAGCGAAGCTCTGCAACGTTGCCGGCTCTCTTTCAAACGGCCGGGTGCTTGATTGATGGTATCGACAAACCAATGTATTAAAAATACGGCGATACTTAAAGACAAGCCTAAACAGTAAAGTATTTTTGATACATTTTCTGTTGAATATATGGAATACAAAGCCAAAAATAATTTTGTTTTCCTCACTTGCTACCTAAATTCTTGAATAAATTTACCATCCGTGTCTTGCTATAATAGTGAATAGAAATAGATTAAAGTGGAAATTTTTACAATTAAAGAAAAAGCCTTTATGATCAAACAATTTTATTCAAGGCAATCCTTAGAAGGGGTAGTCTTTGATTTTTTTTGACATTTTTGGAATCGGCCGGTTCCTAATGTTACCACAGTGCGTCGTATCATTCAAAATTTCGAGATGACTAGATGTGTTTCGCCCCTACATTATAAACGCCCCCCACAAAATAACAATTAAAGGGAAGAGCAGGAAATCACGATCTGTGCCAGTGTTGAGGAAAATCCTAATCAGTCCCTCAATGAAATAGCGAACCAAGTAGATGTGTCACGTAAAATCGCTCATTTTGAGGAAAAACGGGTACACTTCGTACAAGTTGAAAAAAAACGAACCAAATCTTTCCTGAAGATCTACAGACGGCTGGTTTTTTGTGAAACAATAATGTAAAGGGCCAATAATGATGAAAATTTCATCAAAATCATCCTTTTTACCTATAAATCGACATTTTCATTATTAGGCCACGCTAATCTAGTCGTCACACGTTACTGATCAATGGGAAATTTAAACCGAACGAAGGGAGAACCCAATGTCCCCAAAAACTTAATGTCTGAGCAGGTATTTTAGGTGACCATGCCATTGGTCCGTTTTTCATTGAGAGTACTTTGAATGAGTTGAAATACCTTGACTTGCTCCAGGCACAAATTATTCCAGCAATCCAACAATTAGGAATTAATTTAGGGGATGTATGGCCTCAGCAAGTTGGTTGTCCTATTCACAATACTGCTTCTGTCCGAGAATGTCTTGAGAGACATTTCCCAAACAAAATGATAAGTGAACGGGGAACCATTGTATGGCCAGCAAGATCTCCTGATTTAACTCCTGCAGATTTTTTCTTGTGAGGTTATGTCAAATCTACAATTTATAGATTTTAGAATGATAGGACTAATAATTTGGATTTGTTGCGAATTGAAATTCGAAAGTGCACGCAAACTATTAATCCAGAAACATTTGCAAGAGTGCGGCAGGCTTTTTATGATAGGCTCGGTTACTGTTCTGCACAAGAAGGGGGCCGATTTGAACATTAAATTTAATTTTGGCTTTTGTTATAATTTCCATTATAATATAATAAATATTATATTATAATGGAGATTACATTACAATAATATAAATAATAAATGTTCATTGTTTTTTTAAATTAATTTCTAGAATTTTACACTTACGTTTAAGAATTGCACTTATTTTCTTTTTTAATTTAGAGGAGAAAAATTTATTGAAATGATGGTAAACTTTAAATAACGATTACGCGCCCGGCTATTTAAAAGCGAGCCGGCAACGTTGCAGAGCTCCGCCTGGCCATCGCATTAAGCGAGCAGTACCGCAAATGATCTCCATCACGTTCTATTTGGATTTTATATACTATGAATCGAGATGCGCAGAAAAAGACACTCCTTCATATGCCAAGTTCGCTAGGATGTACTGTATGTATAATTCGCTTGGTTTGTGCAATGATATGTGCGTGAAATGCAAGAAATGAGATTGCTCCACAGCTTTTGAGAATAAAAACCCTGAATCCTAATTCGTAACTAAATGTAATGTTTATGTCGATTAGTATCTACCTCACCGACGTGACCCCACACCTGCCGCTGTACTGTATACACGTCTTGTGGACGCAGCAATTACACTTGTGACACAAATATCCCTGGAAAAACAGGCCTTTTAAGTACTTGCAACAGTACCCACACTGAACGGCACTGGCAAAAGTGTGCAATTCGAAATTGTGGTTTGTATTTGAGAGAGAACGAGGCTGAACATTGTCCCTGAAAATAAAAATAAAATATTGAATTTACACGAGGTATGAGAGTACTCACTGAGCTTCACTAATGGCTCTAATAATTTTCCCTTTAATTTCCAGGGTTCGCACGTACACCGTATAGGCCATTTCGTTCATATTTTTCACCAATAGAAAGCTGTAAGACCAACGCCCTTGGTTATTCAATATGGCGCGATTATGCGTTTCTTCTACGTGGTATTCCATTATGTTGAGAATGTCCCGAAAGCCGAATTGATTATTCTGATTCTGATTATAAAACATCTGAAAATGTTAAATAAATGTAACAAAACGTACTCACCCGTTGCTTGCAAATCAAAATGCATTTATCAAAAATGAACACATATCTGTTTCTGGTTTTCTGGTCATCATGCGCTTTTATTTTCACTTCCTCGTCACCGATTAACTTCCCATAATCAGACAATCTAAAATCGCGATATGAAGAAAATGCTATCATAAAGGAGAACATTGAAAAGTTACTTCATATCCGGTTCATGCTCCCACTCGACGATATTGTCTTGAAGATTGTTTATTACGTTTAAACGTTCAAAGTCTCTATGAGCCTCATTGATGTACCGGGCAACGTCTAACATATCTTCCCAAGCCCGTTTGAGGTCTGTGTATTCGTCGTGGTGCTAAAACCGGTAGAGGGTTTTATAGAAAACAAAACTATTGCTGAAAATAACTATTAATTGGAGAAAAAATCCGAAAGGCTCAACGGTATCAAATAGAAAAATCTTGCCAGACATTCAACGGTTCCTTTTCTTCCAATTATTTCCGTAAAAATAAATCAACCATATATGTCTAAATTCACATTTTTGTTGTTATTTTTCAAACTTAAAGCTACCTGGAATTCAAAACATAATAACCTACCTCTTCAGTCGTTTCAGTTAGCTTCTCTAACAGTAAATGGTACTTTAAGATTCTTTGCATGGGTACTGATAATATGTCTCGCAACTTAAATTTACCATTATTCACCTCTTTCTCGACCCTCTGAAAACTCTCTCAATTAACATTTTTATTTTTCATTGTATATTATAATATTCCAACTTCACAATTTTTCATATGTTTTTTCCATATAAATAATGAACTTTGACGAATGAAGGAAAGATTTAACACTGAATAGAGGTCAGAAAATAATCAAATGTGAATTTCTAAGTATGCGGTTCAACAATCTAGTCTGGATGCATCTAATAATTGCATGAATTCTATAAAAAATGTATTCTATATTTAAGGCTACTCTATTTCATTAAAACTATGAAATTCTATGTTATGTTCAGTTGTTCTACGTCCATTATTTATACCGAGGAAAAATGAAGCAAACCAATATATTTTAAAAGTTGGAATGACATGTAAAACTTACAATGACAATCTGATTAAAATTATCGTCCTGATCACAGAGCTCCTGCAATAATGCAGTAGCTTTCGTTAAATTGGGGCAATAACTACCATAAATCAGGAATTTCTCTTTGAACTGCTGAAACACATTACCGAGCTTCACGTTTGGATTTGTCCGGATTTTGGTTAATTCCAGCAAAAACGACGAATGAACGTCATATAGTTCCTGGAACGCCAATGGTTCACATTAACAATGAATGGTTAAAAAAATCCACTGGAACCCACCTTGATCTTATGGAAAACGAGCGCATGATCGTCGGGTTTCATGTGACTCTGAAGAGTCGGCATAAAGCTCATTTTCAGTTTATTCAAAACGTCTACGTAGTTTTTTTCCGTGTCCAGCAGCTCTTTTAGTACATAATCACGTTTCTCTTGCGGTTGGGTTTGCTGTAAATTGTGGGTGTAAATTACAGTCTTTAAGAGTTTAAATTGAGGTTTCATGCAGATGAAAGAATTAAAGAAAAATACCTCGATGCTACTGCGTACTTCAAGCAAGTCCTGATAGATTTTCTCCCATGGTAACCCGGGCTCGGTATCGGCGAACGAGTGCCTTAAATCTAAGCCCCGTGGTGCAGCCGGTTGACTGCCGAAAATAAAAGAGAAAACCATGCAAAAGTAAAAATAACGTAACGTTCTATTCCTACGAATGCCTCAAAAATTAACAAAAACACACATACAGAGTGTCCAAAAAGTATGGGAACGCCTCAATTATATTTGTCAATCGTAAAGCTATTTGCTCAGATTGTTATGGTGACGTTGCCGGACATCGCCTGGTATAATTGGGCGTTTCCAAATTTCTTGTACACGCTGCATACGCACGCATACGCGTGTGCAAAGCGCACTTTTCACACACTAACTTGCAGTAGTAGAAAATGTTGGCAGACGTACGTGTGCAAATCAGTTGTCGCATACGTGTGAAAAGTGCAAGCTTCAGCACAATAAACTTTTAAAAACAAACAAAATCCTAAAAAACAATAAGTGACCGATCCAGCTACTACTGAGTTTCAAACTACACAACAAAACCGTTATAATTTCTGACCTCAGGCGGCGTCGCTTGAAAGGTAACATAACATAAATCATCGTAAATGTCTTCTTGGCTCTCCACTGTTGGACAGGGAATGGTGAACATACGCCAGTGAGCGTCGGCGCCGCCGATGGGCGTGTGCGCAGGAGGCACTTGACTACCAAAAAAGTGGGAGTGTTTATTTTGGCCAATGAAATTTGTAACCGCCAAAACACTCTTTTTATATATTTTTTTAAATTAAAATAAATCAGACAACAGAAATGACCCCCCATGTTTATTATCATAATGGAGACGCACTACACAGGTTCCATAACTGATTATGGGACATTATGTATAATTCAATATTGATTTTACCCAGTAAATACTTACATTTTGGTCAAGCTCTGATAGATCACTTCTTCTTCTCTGCTCTTTTGGCTCTGGGCGTAAAATCCCCTGCAAAATGTAGTGTGGTCGTCTAAACTGTTCTGTTCCCAACATTTTCGGTATCCAGTTATGGTAATTTTATCATGTTTTGGCAAAAACTGCCACAAATCCATCATCTTAATTTACCGTAATATTAATAATTACTCAATTTTTTTTAAAGGAATTTGAGGCCAAATTATGATGGAGCTACCGACGTATGCGAAAACGGACACATCAGACATTAAACTGAAGAAAAGAATTTACTTGTTCTGCTAAGTATGCAAAATTATACTTTTCATCTAAAACTCATGATTAATCCTCTTTACTCACTGGAGCAGGAGTTTATAATGAGACAATATCCTTAATAATGAAAGGCATTTTATGACTTATAATTGCGGTTAATTGCTTATTTTTCTATGGTCTAGTGGCTTTGTGGAATGAGTTATTAAATTTTTTATAAAGAAAAGATACAAGGAATAGGTATAAATTTGATTTTCCAGAAAGAATTCGTTAGTAGCGCACTATCAAAAAGTCAGGAGGATAAGAGCGAATCTCACTATATGTAAAGTATCATCTTATAGATTCTAAAACTCATTTCATCACAGTTAATTTATCTAGCAAGGCAAACTTATAACCAAAAAATGTAAACTTTAGTAAAAAATAAATTGGGCTCATTAGCTACCAGAATTGACACTGTTATTTCTAATCTGTCAATATTACACGGACAATGACAATTATTATAACAGTTTCAGAATGCTCAATTCAAATTATGACTTACTCAATGCCTCCACGCAATGCCTTTTCACTCCTGGACAGCTTTGATAAACTGCACAAAACCTTGTGAAAATTGGTCAAATCAAACAACATTGATTCCTCAAACATATCGGCAGGGCCCAATCCAAATTGTGTTTTACAAGTCTTGATGAACAAACTGATATTTCTTAGACACAAGAACTAAAAATGCATTTATTAGGAAATCTCTTCAATAAAAAAGGGTTTGATTTAAGAAAACAATATACCTGAGCCATTGTAGGCTTTAAATTGACATCCTTCATGTCCATACAACCAGGATCAATCTTGTTGAGCAATTTACACAATAGAACACCGTCTCTAAGGATGGCAGCTAAATCTGCAATGGTACTGGTATCCCAGTTAGCCTTGTGGTCGGGCCAGATCATATCCCATCTGGTCAACCATTTGGCGCATTCACGCCACAGTTCATCAGAATCTGGGTAGTGGGGGTCAAGGGCCATTGCCATAGCAGCAAACTGAAAGAGCAAACCATATGATGGAATTTTTGTGGTTTTATGGAAGATTTTTCATGAAAATATAAGGAAAATTATTTAGTCAATTTTATCTTAGGAGATATGGTACAATGGAGCAGATATTTTCCTTTGATTGTTATCATATTGAATGATTTCATAAAACTTGATATAGACACTTATTAGATTTCACTTAATACTTGAACCCTCTTTGAATACCACTTTAAACTACTTTCTACTACCAACCCTTCTGAATGAACAATACTTTGTATAACTCCAGACACTAAAAACTCCCCAAAAACTTGTGATATCTGAATATGGGCCAGTAAAACTAGGAATGTGATTGTGGGTTACAGAATACTGTGGTAAATGAACATTAATGAGGTAATAATACAACTAATAAATTAAACAACTATATACATATATAGCAGGAGATATCCAGACCTGTATATGCAAATATCATATTGAACATTTAAATGACCCCAGTGTCAATTACAATAACAACTAAAGCATTTAATGATATGTGAACATTGTTGAGCTCCACATGATTCTAAATGCATTAAATCGTATAGTTTCAAGCGAGGTATCGAGTATTTGCTACCATTTAATAACAATTAGCAAAAAGGACTTTACCAGATTTGTGGATGACAAAATGTACTAGGGGCGGAAAATGGATAATACAGACTTCAAGTACTCTGCATAGGTGTAAATTACATTGCTTGAAAGACGTTGGGGTTTAATTTAAATGAGATTACATTAAAGCGCAGTCAGATTTATGTTAATTAGTAATTACCACTTTTTCCCTCAATTCTCATTTAATTTCTTGCTTTGATTATGCCTGCTTTGTTTTACAGCCGTCAACTGTCAAAGTCAAAAACAGCTGTCTTTTGTTTTTCTTTCAACTACCTCTATTTAGTTGATCCGTTCACACCTTGTATAACGAAAGCGAAGAGCTGTTCTACACAAGTTTATGCACCTAAAACTCTCACACTCTTATGGGTCATCGAATATGTGGTTAAATTCATAGTACTATATTCAAAAACATCTTATATATTAAGTAAATAACTCCTATATTATTAAACGGTATTGAAATGACGTCACCGGAGTACTATATAATTTTTTATTTAAGTTTTTTACGCACAAACTTTACGTTTTAAAGGGCAGAGATTTTTAAAATTTAAATCAAGGTTGCGATAGCTTAAATTTCTTATTATATTAAAACAGATTTCATCAATTCTTCAGTCTCCTCTTCGCTACTAAAGGCTTTAACTTCGTCAACCTCCCATGATTTATTATATATCACAATTTTTATTATTTGTAAATATTTTTTATTTATTTCATATATTAGACTTTGTATACCCCCAATGTCAATTGACATTTAGTAGACAGTTATCAGTCAGTGTATTGTTAGTCCCAC
Organism: Euwallacea fornicatus; assembly: GCF_040115645.1. Lineage (NCBI taxonomy): Eukaryota > Metazoa > Arthropoda > Insecta > Coleoptera > Curculionidae > Euwallacea > Euwallacea fornicatus. The sequence goes on along the minus strand of NC_089559.1, from coordinate 3,685,264 downwards.
AAGTGGAAGTAGACAGGTATATTTAAGCTAAAAAAATTTTTACCCGCATTTTGAATTAAATTTTTGCATTTCCTCTCAAATTTGAAAAGATTTATTAAAACTACAATTTTGGTTGTTTACATTTTTTAAAAATTTATTTTACATATTACAGTTGTTATCTACAGAAGATCCCTTCTGTGCCAAAAATGAAGGAAAAATGTAAAACAATAGCCCCAGCTGATACCAATTTAACGGAAGATTCCGGGGATGATTGTGTTAGTATTGAAATCTTGAATTTGATAGAGAAAAACCCCTCGAAACCCCCTTTAGTAGGTTTGTTTTCAATGGTAATTTGTGCCTTAAATTTTCAATGCTATAAAAAAAAATGGATGATGATTAAGTTGCTTAAGTTGTCCCTTGCAGTGCTCTGCTCTCCTTTTAAATATCATGCAACAGCTCTATATGTGAAGACGGTTTGTGGTCATCACACAGAGCAAATGCATAAGTTTAAATTTGATTGCATAGTAGCATATCATGTTGACAAGTTTTTCCAAATGTGTTCTTCAGTTTAGTGTCTTATCCATAAATTTACTAAAATATTTTGCCTTTGCTGCAAATAGAATAATTTTTCTCAGAAATGAGGAATGCTTAAATCTTGAAAATCTAATTTTTGCTCATTTTGTGAAGGGAGCTATCACTGTTCTGTCCAAATTTGCAGGCATCTATTATTCCAGACACAATTTGTATCTGACATTGAAAATCTCCTATAATAAAACTGATGTGTTTCATCCAGGATTTCCTGGAATGACAATAAAAAGATTGTCATCTTAAGCTCGCAATTCCACTTTCTACAAGTACTATTACAGCCTGCAGATTATTGATCAATACAAACCACAGCAAAGACGACAAAACGCCACCCTATGGACAGCCAGAAAGCAGACTGTAATGTCCTATGTAAACAAAAACATTCCAAAAGAAAAAGTCTTCTGGATTTCTTATTAATTTCTTAAGAAATAAAGCTTCTTCAGTTTTATCCGCGTAACACATCTTTCTTTGGTATAGAAAAGTCCGTCGTTTTTATATTTATTATTTCTGTTCATTTAGGATGAAACCTCCAGTATTGGAAGCACTTCAACGACTGACAATACTTCCACAAGAAGCGCTACTCCGAGCCGTAAAGGCAAGCCTGGAAAACGAAAATCTAGCAATAGTCTAAAGATCTTGAAACCAATTTATAAATATGTGTAAGTTTAATCTCTGAAAAGCAAGGCAAGAACATTGGCAAGTTCTATAGTGTATAGATGTAACATAAAAGAGGACCATGGTCAGCCACTGTTTGGAGTGCAATTTAACCATCATCTTAAAGAGGGCCAACCGTTGATAGTTGCTGCAGTTGGCAGCAACAGAGCTACGATTTATGAGTGCCCAGAAAGTGGGGGTATTAAGCTGCTTCAATGTTTTGCTGATCCAGATGTGAGTTCAATAATTTTGAAAATATTACTAAGAAAGTTTTTTTTTTATTCAGAAGGATTATGGTTGCTTTAACAAATTGCTAGTAGTTTGATTTTTCACTAACTATATTATTCATAGTGTCTCATTCTTCCAGTTAGATGAAAATTTCTATACTTGCGCTTGGTCCTTCGATGAGGACTCGGGAAAACCCCTTTTGGCAGTTGCAGGTGCTAGAGGTACTACCCATAGGTTGAATAGTTAAAATTGTGGTTTACAACAACAATAATTTTTTAGGGGTTATTAGAATTCTCAGTCCAGCAACCATGACCTGTATTAGACACTACATAGGCCATGGGCATGCCATAAATGAACTGAAATTCCATCCAAAAGATCCCAATTTACTATTATCCGTCTCAAAAGATCATTCCTTAAGGTAACAATGCATTTTTATGTATTGTTATCAACTAGCAAATGTGTGAGGTAAAACCATTTTAACACATCTTTCATTTTTAGATTATGGAATATAAAGTCTGATGTTTGTATAGCAATTTTTGGTGGGGTGGAAGGGCATAGAGATGAGGTGTTAAGTGCGGTAAGTTCTTGTTTTGTCTATATTTTGCGTTTTTAAATTGCCAAAAAAACTTGCAGGACTTCGACTTGTTGGGCCATAGAATAATGTCTTGTGGAATGGACCATTCTCTGAAGCTTTGGATGCTGAATAAAGATTACATGAGGGATGCCATTAAGCAATCTTATAACTGGAATTCAAACAGGAATTCCAGACCTTTTGACACATTAAAGGAGCACTTTCCCGACTTTTCCACTAGAGATATTCATAGGTATTTGTCAAAACAAACATGGTAACTTGTACAGTAAAATATATTTTTAGGAACTACGTAGATTGTGTGAAATGGCTCGGAGACTTTCTTCTGAGCAAATCCTGCGAAAACTGCATAATCTGCTGGAAACCTGGACGTCTTGAGGACGAACAGTTACGCAAAGGTGAAACCACTTCCACCATTATCCACAAATTCGAATATAAAGAATGTGAGATTTGGTTTGTTCGTTTCGCCATGGATTTCTGGCATAAAGTGAGCTTTTACTTTAAGAAATAGACACATTTAATTTCAAAATTTTCGTAGATACTCGCTCTGGGGAATCAAACTGGAAAAGTTTTTGTGTGGGATTTAGATGTGCCGGATCCAGCGCAAGCCAAATGTTATACTTTGCAACATCCCAGATGCACTACGGCAATTAGGCAAACGACATTAAGCAGGAATGCCAAGGTTCTTTTGTGTGTATGTGATGATGGTACTATATGGAGGTGGGATAAAATTGCTTGAAACGAACCTTTATTGGGTTTTATTTGTTGATACTTTATTATTGTATTTTAAAGTGTAAACCAGGACTTCGTATAAATTATTTTTTCTATTAATAAATGTGTATTTTTGTATCTGTTCTTTGCTATTATTACCGAGCTACGATCCTATGTCCAAATAAAGAATAAAAAAAAACGCCCTGATATCAAATATGAATAAAAGGAAATAACGATAACATCATTTTTCTCAAAAATGGGCAAATCAGATTTCATCTACCTGTTGTCCTTTTCTAAATACTTTATAAATTTATATAAAAGTTATCATTCTATGCTACTTGCCGCATAATTATAGATGAACGAAGTAGAACGTTAAACGCGCAATTGTAAAATGATACCTATAAATTTGAGGAACTTCAACGTAGTTATTTATGTCACAAGTTCAGTAGTATTTTACATCGTAATTTAATCTAAATATAAGATTTATAACAGACGTTAAAACAATGTTTCTTGAAAACATGGTGGACGTAAAATAATCACTTTGCCTTAACACAATGCAAATGAATAAATTTCGCTGAATGCCTATGTCAAATGAATTTGTTGTTTATTTTCGACATATTTAACTATTTGCATGGAAAAAGTGATTTTTCAATGTTCCAAATTGTCTTTAAGTTCAAAACAGTTTCTGCCATGGTAACAGAAAAATGTTTAAATTTAGTGGAATTTAAACAAAAATTTAAATATTTCTAAAACACCTTAATAACCTATTAGAAGAAACTTATATGCCTCAGTGGATATTCAGTCATTGTTGTGAGTTCTAAAAATGCTCCAGCGCTAATATTGTGAAATATATTAATATGGCCTACAATAATATAAGGTATTTCACAATTCTCATGTACATTGAATTTTTCCATTACTAAATTTAACTAGGTATTTTAAAATTACAATAAATTTACTTAAGTCAAGCATAAAATAAATTTGAAGCACATAAAACCAACAAATCTTAAATTAAAACATCAATAGCACCTTGTGTTTCACAATCATTTTTCATGAATTCATGATAACATTATAGTGGATTAACTTACTAGGTAAATAATGAGCTATATAGGTGCTACTATTAAGCTGTTATGCATCTGTTTTTGATAAAAGGCACTTGAGCATTAATCAACACACCCAATAATAGTGTCTTTTAAATATAGCAATGGAAAAAACATATTCTTTTATTTTTTTGTTCATGATAATCTCCTGTGCATAGCCCATAGAAATTCATGCTTAAAATTAACATAACAAAAATAAACTCTTCAGCAATATTTGTATAAAAACAGTCAATAAACTAAAGCTTTTATGTGCTCATAGGCAGCATTCATGACGCCCCAACTCACAAAGGCCCTAGTACAGTTCATTTGCACCCCATGATAAATATATCGAATTTTTCCCCCACGTTCCCTGTAGATGTTCACTAAAACTTTTAATGGACTGTCAAAACTGCCGCCAATTTTGTTTTGCATTGTCACTTTCAGAACATTTAAGGGATAAAAAAAGGTGGATAAAACTACACCTATAAGGGCACCTCCCATAAATTCTGCACTAGTTTTCAACATTTCATTGTCAATATCACAAATATGCTCCTGTAGTTCTTCTCTCATCATAAAGAAGCAGGCATTTGATGGCCCGTTTCGCAACAAAATCGGAACTAAGCCTCGATAGTACTCTCTAAATCCATATTCATGCAATATTTTAAATGTGTGAGCTGTGTTCTTCAGCTCATGGTGATAAAGGGAATTTGCTAAAAGTGTTTGTATACGTTCAAAGGGCATTAATATGCTTTCTGTTGTTCCTGACACAAGTCCTCCAATGATTTTTGCCATATATGGATCTACATTTACTTTAACAAGGGGTTGACGAACTTCTTCATACACTCCAAACATCAAGGAGAGTGAAAGTGACTTCTGGCATAGCGGAGGCAGCATTCCTCGATACAAATAATACATTCCCTCTGCTCTAAGCTGATCGAAAGCATTTTGCACCTTGATCCCATGCAGCATCTGCAAAAACATTTTAACTGTAACTTGTATTACATGGAATGGACTCTCCAAACATACCTGTCTAAAAATCAGCTTGTTAATAGGATACGTTACAGACACGTTGATCACTGCAGCCCCCCAGCCACAAACGAACTCTTGCCAGTTGAAGGTAGTCGCCTCTATGTATCTCGTCACTACGGAGCTCATTATAAGACTACGTTGAGAAGTTTGAGGTACCAATTTTCCAATGATGCATCAGAAATTTATGTTGAATTTTTGGAAACAGAATTTCAAATGAGCATCTTCGGGACATTTCAAAAATCTATGATAAACATTTCAATAAGAAATCCCTAGACTTTTTAACCCCACTTTAAGGAAGGATCAGTTTATGACAAGCATTGCCAGTTTTAATTTATTTGTTCATGTAGACAATGTAGACACTAAATAAATGATTTAAAGTGAAAGTCTCTTAGAGTTTATGAGCAATAAAGTTAATATTCTCAGAAATTGTAGTGATGCTAAGTTAGCTCAGTTATCTATGAAATGGCGATGAGAAGAATGGAAAAATTGATGAGATTTGGGTCTGCAATGTGACAATACTGCAAGCTTGAACAAAAAACAGCTGTTGTTTATTGTTATAATCAGCTGTTTAATGTCAAAAACTCAACTGATAGGAAGAAAACAAACAAAGCAATTTGTTAACGAAACAAATAATAGTGTAGTTTCTTTCGTTTATCCATGATTCACAATCCAAAATGACTCAAATCTTAAGTGAGTTGTCGCCGCCCTTTTAGCCAGTTTTAACCCTTCTTTACATGATTCCAGGTGCAGCCGAACAGGGCCTAGTCTTTGAAATAATCTCAGCTCGAATCTCAGAACAGCCCGCTGAGAAAAAGCATGTAATTTACACCCTGCAAGTGCGTTACATATCTGGCAGTGATGATTTGACTCCTTCTGTGATTGATCGAAGGTACACTCAATTCCAAAATCTCTATAATGGTCTTAAAAGAGACTTTCCGGACTTCATGGCTGATACTCAGTTTCCAAAGAAAGTCCTTACTGGAAATTTTGACAACGAACTTATATCAGCCCGGAGCACCGCTTTTGAATCTGTATTACGACATGTGGGCAGTGAGAGTAAAATAAGAACCTCAAAATCTATGCAAACCTTCTTGCAGGAACCTGAACTTACTGAGGCTAAAAAATTGTTTGAACAACAATCTTCTTATATTTTAGCATTTGAAAAGTTCCAAAATGTCTTCAAGTTATTGAATAAGGTATTATTTTACTTCAAAATAATCTCTAGTTTTAGTTACTGTTATGATTTTAGGTATTTTCAGATAGATCTCATGCAGTCTTACTGACTCTGTGCTGGATTGTGGCATGTTGTGAGGAACACCCCAAACTAGCACACGCAGTAAGGTGGTCAGATTTGGCACTGTATAGATTTGATGGAGTAAGGTAAGGGAGATATAATATTAACTTATTTTACATTGTAACTATGCCTTGCATTCTTGCAGTGATACAGATTTGCTACAGCTGTATTTGCCACTGCTACATGCTTGTGAAAAGATATATGAAGGGAATGAGAAGAGTACTGAGAGCATCTTGCTTCAATTGGATAATATGCGGAGACAGGGTATTAATGATAAAGGGGAAAAAAGTCTCTTTGAAGCTTTGAATGAACTGGAGAAGAAGATTTTAAAACAATAATTTTGGAGATCTATAACTTAGGGCATTATACACATATGAAAATGTTTGAGTTAAATGATTTTGATTTTTTGAGAAATAAGTACTGAATTGTCATGCATCAGCCAGGTACATAATAATCATGCAAGTATTCAGACCTGTACATTTTAAAACATTTTATTAGTAATTTTTAGGCGGATAAACATAGTTTGAAGACCAAGATAAGTCAATTTTTGTGGTAATAAATTTCGATGCAATAATTTTAAAATAAAACACTTAATAGTAGAAAACCATGTTAAATTATTAAAAATAATGTCAAACCATTACGCCGTTGCGAGTGCAAATTATACCTAAATACCAGTAATGACGCCCCTAAAATATTTTCAAATGAATGCGTAAAGTCGCAATTGATTGGAGTCAGTGAATATTGTAGATCAAGTCTATAACTGTAACATATAGAAGTAGATATCTTATATCTCTACATATGCTCCTCAAAAGGGCAATTCTTGGTGCTTTCGTTTTGGATAATTTGATAAAGACGATGTACATTGTCCTCGCTCTTTTCTTATTCATATCTACATTTTAAATGTGAATTGGATTTTTAGGGCCTGTATGGTCATTACGTCAGATATTCATTTACAGGAATTTTATGATGCCTTTTTACGACTTTTTTAGTATAAATATAAAATTAATATATTTCTTGAATTTGTATCGCTCAACTAAAGGAAACATTGCAAACAAAAAGTTAGGGTCAAAAATACCTTAGACCGCTCCTGTTTAATCTACAATCACTCGCCCTATTTCGTTATGTCGTTACGCGCGTGTTAGATTTTATCTAATATTGTGGAATATTTCATATATCGGAAAAAAGCAAGCGTCCAAGGGCCAAATAATATACATCAATATTTTATTTAATTTACAAATGCATATAGAAACAAAAATATCTATCGAAGTATTATTCAAAAATATATATTAATAAAACAAGCAAAACTCGTGAATTTTGGGAAACTTCTCAATAAAAGGCAGTGCTTATACTTTTTTGGGACATCTTATATATCCCGTGGGTCTAGGCGAAATAGATATATTTTCAGCAGGAAGTGTAATTCACAATTTGCTGTTGCTCCTGCAAAAGTGGACAATATTATGAATTATGCTTACATAGGAACTAAACCTGAGAGCCTCGTTAAGCTACGCGACATGTAAGTAATGCGCGCTTTTTTTACGGTCGGGAAAGTGATAAAACTTCAAAGACAAGCCGAAATACTTTTAATAGTTCGCCAGGTATTGCCAGATGTTGCTTTTAACTTGAGTAACATGGGCATTAACGCTGAATTATCACCGGCAAGATAAAGCCTGCTCTGGCACAGTAAACTCTCTTTGAAGTGGCTGTGCAGCCTCCCGATGGTACCAACCACATCCTGCATGCCATTATCTCACCTTAAACCGTTTTAGTAGGCCAAAAAAAAACGTGTCTTAATTATTCTTCCAGTAGCCCCGTCTGAACGACTTAAAATTTACTCAGCAAAATGTCCCTGCAGCTTCTAACACGACCTCATTTGCGATGTCGTTAGGCCCCCAGTTTCCCCCCCTGCTGCCGAATTAATGCGAAGGGCGGTTGGGGAGTCTTTTTCGGGGGAGGGAGGGGGGGGCGTCATAAAAACGCGAGCGCGGCCGTTACGGCGCGCCACTTAACGTTTCGGAACTAATTTTCTTTGGGCGGTAATTAGCCAGGTAGCTTTACAATTTTTAATTTAGTGCGCTTATAAATGCAAAGTAATGTTTCCTCTGCTGTAGCCGGAACACATAAAAAACCCGACGTAATAAGGGCCTCCATTTTTAAGAAACCTTTTTGTTCTGCGTCTTCGTTGGAAGCTCGTAATTATTGAGGTTTATGATAGGCTTTTTGGGAGCTGTATCGGTTTAAGCTCTGCTAAAGGTAATTGTTCCAAGAACAGTGAGAAAACGCATAAGACCACGGCGATTCTTGTGATGATATACGCACACCAGTTTGACTGGACTCCATATATTTATTTTTCACTTCATGCAGTATTTAACATCCTAAAAACTATTTACATCGGGCGAAACGGATCAAAATCAAACTTACAGTCACTTTCGCTCATTCAGTACTAGAATACGTAGTATATTACATTCGAAATTCGAAAAATATTATTTTCCAGGGTGCACGTGACGAATTAAATCAATCAAAAGGAAATCTTGCATGCCCGAGAAAATCCATTTCGGGACCGAGAATAAACGATACTTTTCATTAAGAGACCGGAAAATGGCCTTTTTTAGTGCTCGGCGCTCTTACAGGAGAGGTACCGTATTTTAAATATAGTTAATTAACTGGGAAATGCTCCTTTTCAGAATTGTGTAATTTAAAGAAACTTTACACCAATCAATTACTCTAAAGTATTGCCTTCCAAATCCGAATGAGTGCGATGAAGAAGACATGCCTAAACGCAAGCTGGACGATTTAAAAAAATCCCAGGATTGCAACGTGATGTTAGCTTCACCATTTGTCAAGAAAATTTTTATATTGAGATCTAGGACAAAAAGTCCTGGTTTAAAGAAAATGCAGGGTTGCAATCGACTCTTTGATTGATTTATGGGTAATTAAAAAATATATATTTTAAGGTATCTCTGGTCTATCTGGACTAAAAGAAAGTTTGCTGAGGTCATCAGCGGGTTTCTCATTAAATAAAAAACTTCGTGTCAGGGTATACTAAAATATATCAATTTTGAACGTCCTTTGGTCCGTATATAAAAATGCCGATAAATACGGAGGTGGTGAACGGATCCTGCAATTTGGCAGCGATGAGAAGCCACGGCGTCAAAATTACAGGGCGCGGTCTTCTCGAGGGCAATTTGCGATTGACCGTGATGGGCACGAAGACCGAAATCGTTTCGCAGTGTGTTGATGGTTAATTTTCAACTAAAAACCAACTTCTCTGTCCGATATTGAAAAAAAAATGCAGACTCCTCCGTGTGGGTGTAAAGTTCGACTTTTACATCCCTAAACGTATTTTCATGATTCGTGAAATGTGTGTACATTAATAATCGGAACGAAAATACCGCAGACCATCAGGCAAAGAGAATGCCACATAAGTCGCAAGGCAATAAAAGGCAATCTGGGCGCAGTTTGAAATTGACTATTTCTGTTTAGTGTTTTATAATTTTATTATCGTGCAGCAAATGCTTTCGCGAAATGCGGCAAATTGTCTTTGCTTCTGCCATTTTTTGACGACCTGGGAGGTAAACTTTTTTTACATCCGTTCAATTTACACAATTACTTCTGAAGACAATAATGCTCCTTGGAGATCATCGCTCTACGGGAGCGTTTTTTGGCTCTACAAGCAAATATTCTTGGTTATGGTGTGCAGCCCCATTGATGTGGTTCGACCGTGACAATTATTTGTTCCACAGATGTCTGAAATCGACGAAACCCACCGGGTAATAAAGACATAAAATTTCCAAAATTATAAACAAACAGTAAACTTCAAACGGATGAGTTTTATCAGGCTTGTTATGCGTTTGAGCCAAATTCTCTTCGACTTCGAGCACGTTTAAATTGGGAATTTGTTTGAGGTTTTCTGAAACGGGCAAAATCACTAGAAAGTTCGTCTAATAGACATTTGGAAGTGCAGCAATCGTGAAGTTTTTTAAAAGTTACAGCAAATTTTCTCCATGAAAATGAAAAAAGGAAAAACTTATATGAAAAAATCGTGATTAAAAAAAATCTCTACGTCTATGATGTTAAGGCTAAACTGCTTTGGATGTGCTACTGAGTATCAAGCTGGTTCAGATTAGTTCCGCCGTTGCAGTGCCGTTCACATTTTTTCATAAATATAAAAATATTAATTGATTTTATGTTTCTAACCTCCTTTATCTCACGAATGTAAGAACGTCACAAAAATTTCCAATTTTAATTTGTAAAATAGTGGTTTTTGGGCAAAAAATCTCTACGACTATGATATGACTGATGAAACCCCAAAGCGTTTGGGAAACGATTTTGGAACAGGAATCAGCTTCACTACTGTGAAGCATTACATAATTTTAAAAACACATAATATTCATAAACATTATATAATTTTCCAATTTTTTACTAAAAAAATGGTGATTATTGAAAAGAATGGAAAAGTTTTGACAATAATATCTTTGACTGTAAGATGCTAAATGAGAGACTGAATTACTATAGAACAAGTTTTGAAGCAGAAAGCCTCTGCGCCACTGAGAGTCAGGAGCAGCGCTACAATTTTTTTTAGTGAAACCATATAATTTTACTGTTTTACATTAACGGACTTCACTTCTATTTCTTGTTTTCGAGCATTTCTCCATCATTGAGGTTCAAGGTGCGTGTAGGTGTAAAAATATGAGAAGAAATAGAGCTCGCATCTATCCTGGATACATATTGAAGTCTGTCTGTCTGCCTGTTGGAACCGTAGTAAAATATATTTTTTTCATATACATTTTCCCAAAGATATTCTGTTCTATTAAATTTTTTCCTTCGCCTTTCATATAAAAGAAACAAGAAAATCCCAGCAATTTCACTTTTTATCGTCTTTGTTTCGAGTTTTAATGGAACAGTGCACATATCCAGGAGCGACATTCCTCCCCTCGTTGTTTCCATATATGCGGCGTTAGCCCGACGTGGCCGACGATAATGGATATCAGAATAGTCGGGAATCTGATTTATGACCTGGAAAACAAATCTTGGGGTTTGGCAAGCAAATTGAATCAGCCCGGGCCGTCATGTGCCCTCCCGGTCTGGATAACGGCGTTCCAGGAATAATTGTTTAGACATCAACTGTGGGTTTTATGACACGTCGCGGCCGCTGCTTCGGTTCGCCTTTTTTCCCGATTGGGCTGTCGCTTCGGTTTTTCTCCTTTTTGCAACCGAAACTGTCGAACAGATATCGCTGGTAAATTGATTAAGGCAAAAACTGGGTACTCCCGAACTTTCTCAAATGGCGCGTCAGCACAATTCCTCCGCTCAAACAATGTTGAATCCAATATAAAGAGGGACGAGATAAACCCGCTTGAAAGTTTCCACTTGGAGCGTCCCCCCATTTCTCCTCCCTGGAGCTGTGATGTTGCCAGACAAACAATGAGGCCGACAACGACAGAAAGATAAAATACGTTTCCCGGGCAACGGAGCGTTAAGGAAAATAGGGACAGATAGCAGAAAGTATGAAATGGCATCAGCGCCCTTAAAGTATGGGGTGCCAGCTATGTGAAACAGGGCTGATGGGGAACGTTCGAGGGCGTGATAAATCGTGCCCCCAAAGGGGATTTATCCGAACCTCTTTCTTAACTTAAAATCACCCTGTGATATACATCATTATAATACCGGTCCGAACTACAATGAGGCAGATAAATATCGACCAATAAATCTAACAAGACACAAACTGACCACTCGTGAATGGGACTACAATAGGGCCCACTTTAGGCAGATGATTTTGGAACCAATTGAAAGAGGCGTACGCTCTCCGAACCCGTTTTCAAACCAGAGTCACCGGGGTTATGGTAAATGAACCTTAAATTATAAATAGGCCCGGTCGCAGTGGTCAAGGTGTAAAGGGGGCTCAAATCATTATTCCTTTATGTTATCTCCAATAAGAACGAACTCCCAATTCGAATTAGTTCAAGTCTAAAGCTCGTTTCGGAATTGAAACGGTTCGAACGAGGGAGTGTCGTAGACAAATTCCACGATTCCGGGCCGGTGTAAATGGAGTGACACTCGGGGAGCGAAATTAGAGTTATTCGTACACGATCCGGAATAATTGAGGAATCAGCGTCAAGCGGATTATTCTTGTCGAAGTTGCGGAAATCCCTCGAGTACTCGCCGAAGTGTACAACACGTGCGCCCTTTGATTGGGCCACTAAGTCAAGTGAAATCCTCCTATGCATGACCAAACAACACCAACGCGCATATGAGCACAAACGCATTAGTGCGGCACAATATGCAACACCCATCATCTTTCCTTCACGTCACTTGCCACTACCGAAGCTGGTCAACATGTTCAGTTCTAACTGAAGTTTATCATATTGAATGTAAAAATTGTCGCATGTCATTCATGCGCCATTTCGTTTTTAATATATCCTCAGTTGAGCAACACCTGTCAACAAAATTATTCATCTGGAGAGTCAATACGCTAATTCAAATCAAATCCTACTTTAAATTGCAGCTGGTCAAATATCCTCCATCTCGTGTTGCCAAAATAACTTTATGCCAACGACCTGGACGAAAAAGCGAACGCGAAAGATGATCGTAAACTTACATAAGAGCCAGACTCTAGAGCTGTTAATGGTAAATATCCGTCAGCTTATAATTGTAGGCGATTTAATCATTGTGCTATGAAAGAAAAACCTGCGGAAATCAAACTTATCAACGAACAATTTGTTGAAAAAAAATGTCGACTACTTAGGTTAAGGCTACGCAGTTGACGTATTGTACTGTCAACCGTCAAATATCTGCCATTTTGTGTAACAGTGGTCGAGAATATTCCTGGAAAAATATTGTGGAAATATCGCTCGCCAAAGAGACGTTGATCAAAGGATTCAACGGAAAATGAATTTAATTCTTCTATGAGCTCTATAAAATCGTTGCACAGTTAACTTATCCCTAAAAACTGCCATATCTTAATCAACCGCCATCTTGTGCTTTTTCGTTAGATGTGTCATCTGTCAAATATCTGCCATCTTAAAGGTAACTTTTAACAAATGTACATTACATTTGACTCATTCATGGTCTTAAAAAAGCACTGACATAAATACGTGCCCTCAAAATCATTCCCAAACTAGACTGCAGTGCATCCATTGGTGCAAACGGTCCATTTTTCAACCCTCCACAGATTACAGCCGGTTTCACGCGTCACTAGAACGTAATCTGCTTAGGAGTGACATTGATAAGAACGAATGATCCGCACTCTAGCTAGTCATCCTCCGTCTTCTAGCTGCCTCACTCCGTATCTCTTCAATCTCCAATCTGAAAGTGAACTCAAAGGGAAACAATACCTTTCGGATAAATGTAATTGGGTTGATGGGCAAGTCTCAATCGATTCAAAGTGGCTTATTATGACGGCCAAGGACTGTTAAGGTGTTGGATTTGCATTCGAATAAAATTGACAATGAGCGATGGGTTTTTCAGCCAAGCAAAAGAACGAAAATTAGGTTTTTTTTAAAGCAAAATCGTCAATTTTCCCCGATTATTGCGAATCGAAAGGAAACAACGTTGTATAAATTTCATATAGAATTTTTCCTTTTTTTCTTTAACATTTTGCTAGCATTTATTTGATGAACTTGTATCCAATTTAGACTGTTTGGCAGGGTACTATCTGAAATAGCATCGTACCCTTTTTTGGTAAAAGTCTTTCTCTCTGATTTTGATCTAAATCGTTAATGAATCTACGCCTGACAGTATGGCGAATGCACCATAGAAAACCATTGATGCAAGCAGCTAGATTCACGTTTCAAATAAAAGCGCATGCGTCCAAAAGATACATGAGCTGTTAAGTTTTGTTTTAGATTCATTAGAATTTTTTCCAAATAGAAATGATTATTTTCTCATTCTCCAGTTTCAAGCTTCACAGTTTTATAAATTTATCTTAGCAAAACTGACCATGAAAGTGGTATTTAAGCGCAAACCATGGACACGCCTTCAAAAGGGAATGCCCAGCATTAATCGTCATCAATCTAAGTAATGAGAATTAATGGCAGTAATTTGAAAAGTGAAACCCGAAGGGCCGGAGCAAGGTGGAACAAATTTTGCAAATGAAATGCGCATTATTATTAAAAAAAACGAAACAGTGGCATTTAAAAACGACCAATCCGTCCATGGAGCCAGTTATTATTATCGCGCAGGGCCGGATTTATATGATTAAGTGGGCCTGATAATACGAATTAAACCGGCGGCCAGAAGCTTTCGTTTTACATTATCTTGTATTTTTTAAATCGGCCTGAAATTAAGGGGGCGGCAGTAAATTCCCTGCGCTTTCCTGAAATTAAAAATAATATCGGGCCCCGTTCTAATTGCACCGAAACGGGGGTTGCTGCTATAACAGAGGAGGATAAATTCAATTATAAATCGCATGGCCGGTCCGAAGCTGGTCCCGATTTCACGGCAGTGCACCAAACTGTAAAAAGAGGGATGCGATTGGAGTTTCCGATAAGGATTTTGTATTTCCGATATCCCTGCTAACGATCTTCTGAAATTACTTTTATCCAAGTTTCCGGTTTGTCCCATTTCGGGTTATGGAAGACCATGAAATTCCTGTGATTTACTCTCGCATTCGAGTCAATAAATCGATTTTAAATTAACCGCCCAAGACCCTCCGCAACGCAGACACCTGGTAAGACAAACTCGTTCCTCCTTATATTTGTGTAACTCCCCGTGTCTACATTGTCAAACAGTTTAAATAAATTTCAATAACTCTTGAGGCCATAAAGGCCAGTTCGAAGAGAAAATGAGTGGAACGGTCTTACTTTATTGGCCCCCGGTAGGAAACCGCTCCCCGCTGCGAGGAATCACACTTGTCCCTTTCAACGGACGCGGATTCTTTATGTCCTGTCAAGGATTGCTGTGGGAATGCGTCTTTTGTATCGGTTTTATCGCACTTTATTATTGTATTATTTCGAGAGTGCCTCTTAGTTAACAGCACCACCGCAAGGCGCATGAGCAGCCCAACGCATCCTGAGACCTCTTCATCCAGCTCAGTTTTTCCTCTTGTAACGAAATTTTGTTTCTGACTTGCTCCGAAAGATTCTGGATGAAAAAGCTGCATTTGGAAATGAAAAATATCTGAATTTTACTGTACTTCGTTTTCAAATTTTCAAAATTTTAACAAATATTCTGTATTCGTATTAATTTCGCAAACCGTAGTTCCTGCGAAAAACTGAGCCGAAAACTAAATAAAAGGCAATATAAATAATGGCCGAATAGGAGTGTACAGGAAGAGGATGACACAGTGAATGCTATATTTTCAGTTCTAATGCAAGCAGCGATATGCTAGTGCTTGCAGGTAAGCAATAACTTTATCGATTCCCGAGATATCTGTGCTCAAAATTTGGAAAAGGGCAAAAAGCAGGCATCCCTTTCGCTGGAATTTTTTCAGGGAAGTGCGACACTCTCGGTAACTATGAAACGTTAAATCATAAAGATGCAAATGAAGAACCAACCACTCTTATAACTATATGCTCTAGGACCACTAGTGATGCTTTGTGAGGCACATTGCTCATTTTACATTAAAGGGTATCACAAACAGTGCGTTTATAGCTGCTAATGTGACCCGGTATCTCATAAACTAAATGAGATTTTTTGAATCTGATTATGTAGGATCATGTAAAGCGCCGAGACGATTAATTTTAAATATTTTTGAAAGACAATCGCTCCACATGTTCCTAAAATGTCGGCGATTGAAACTTGGAAATTGAGAAGAAGATAAATAGTGCCGATAATGAAAAAATCGAAAAAATGTGTTGCTAACGCGGCGAGAGGCCGTCGAAAGCCGCAAAAAATAACATGTAACTGGGACGATGTACATTACTTCGGCAGCAATCTTTAACATATAGATAGAGTGTATGCTTGGCTGCCTATTGCAAGGATTATGTACAGTGTGACCTATAAAGGCCGCATCATATGGGAATTTCTTTTACTTATGGATTTGGGTAAATTTTAACTTTGTCTTCGGGTTGCACTTTAGAAATGATGAGAAGCAACATACCAATCTCCAAACAAATGACTGTAACTGGCAAATTGTAATTTTTTTAGTATTCAAAATCTACCATTATTTTCCAAAATTTTGAAACTTCACAAAGGAAATAGTTTCTTAAGTTCTTATTCTCTCCCATGTGCCCATTTTCAAGTTTCTTGAACGAGTTTAATTTTTTTTAGTATTCCTACATTTCGAAGTATTCAAATCTGTCAGCAACCTTATAAGAATAATTATAGTATATCAAAGAAATTGTTTGAATGATTATTCGTTAGTTAAAGTTGTAATACATTTTTTTATTCATTTTTTTAAAGAAAATGTAAAATTCATCAAGGACGCTACGTATGCTGTGCTGCTGATTTGATCTAGTTCATAAACAAAATGTTTGGGTTACCTTATTCCGGCATTTTTATAAAGTTTATCCACACAGAATTAGACATAAACAAATATCAGCTTCAAATAGCTACTTTATCTAAATGAAATTTAATTATATTGTTTAATTGCATTATAATAATGAAAGTCATCCGATAAAATTGATAATTGGTATATGGGTAGAAAATGAGAAGATAAAAAAATTTTTCCTTTGTGACTTTTCAAAATTTTGAGAAACAACGGTAAATTGTGAAGGTTTTTGAAAAAAATTGCAATTTGGCAATTATGTACAATCATTTGTTTTTCGATTTGTATGTCGTTTCTTACCATTTTTAACGCACAACCCGAAGGCAAAGTCAAAATTTACCCAAATTTATAAATAAAAGAATTTCCCATAGACGCGGACTTTATGGGTCCCACTGTATACTGCCTGCGTTCACCTTTTATGTCCCTGACTCAGTGGGTTTAAGCAAATTTATTTTTTGTGGTGGAATGCGTTTTTTTTTCATTATTTATCGAAATTAGGAATTAACACATTGATTTCAATGGAAAAATGGAAAAAATGAAAGTATTAAGGTAGCATTATTGGAATCTATAGCTCCGGCACGTATCAAATAACATCCAATATTAGTACGACCTCATTAAAAGAGAGGAATAAACGCACGAGCGCCGGGGAACAAAGTAAATGTGCCGCCCACGCGCGCCGCCAATGGGCGGTACCGCGAGTGAGATTGAGTTCGTGACACGAGGCAATAATTGAAACCGAGGGCCGGCTCTGTTTCAGATTACAGCGTCCGGTTCTGTATCAATTAGCCGGCCCTGTCATTAGGGCCGCTGCCGGTAATAGCAGGCTCCTCTCGAGGACGAAAAGGAGCATCTTCCGCCGTAAATCCCCATAGATTTTGACAGTTTATATCGGCACGAGTAAACAAAAACATCTGCGCCTGAGATAAGAAGAGAAGAGGGTGCGGCATGTCCTAATTGTCCCGAAATTAACCCCCGAGCAAACAAATTAATCGCGGCTTTGAGAATCGTTATAAAAATCCGGCTGCCACAGGACCGGATTCCGGCTTATCTGCTTCAATAACTGTCAAATGGGACTTCAAAAAATACAGTGTTTGTAAAGTGGGCATTGTTAAAAGGCGCACATGTCACTTGTCAAGCATAATCTAAATGAAATCTAGAACCGTTTACATTCTAAAATGATGAATTCCTAAGATCTTCGTTCTCACGGTTGTATTTCATTGGGGTTCGGCCAGGCACCGAGCCCCATGGCCGTAACTTGAAATGCCTGGCCCTACCCGAGTATATTGTAAGCGATATTGAATCAAATGGAACGTACCGTTACATATGAGTTTATCGATGCAAGTTGATGGTTTATAACATCTGTCAATGCGAAGAATGATCTATCAAAGACGAGGACCTCCGGGCTGAGTGTCACGGATATTGAGAGGATATTAAAAACTCCATCGGGTCGATTAATAGCTCAATTTTTTCGCTTAATTATGTTTGAACTACAGAGGCACTGGACAAGATTTTACATTCAACAGGAAATTGATTTTTCGCAAAATTAAGTTACAGTTTCCTTGGTATGGCTGATAACTCAAATGTGTGGAAAGTGTTCATTCTCAACAATTTCAAGCATAGATATGATCAAGAATTTTCTAGAACGCTCCATGAAACGACCCACAAACAAAATATGAGTTTGCCGCAATGTTCAGTTCTAAAATTGCATCTGGAAAAAGCTCAAGCTACTTAATAGCTCTTATGGGGTCATATAGAAAATTTAGCGCTGAAAATGACTTAAACGGAAGATTGAAATCACTCGAATGAATCTTTACAGAAAAAAATTTCGGATGATGGAAAATATTGGATGTGAAATAAATTCCTGGGCGATATGGGGAGGTCGCTTTTGAAACGAGGCGTTTCGGTTTGAAAAACCATCATCATAGCATTCTAAAAATTTTAAACTCTAAGCCAGTTGTTTTTTTCGCGAATAAGTAGTACTCCAATGCACTTGCTATACGAATAACTATTATTAGTGTTCATTAGTTTATGAGTCAATTATTCAATGCAAGCAACTAAACAACACTCTATTCGCTAGCGACTTAAAAAAATTATGGACTGGTGAATTTAAAGAATTACAGCGGTAACATGAGCATGAGAAATGTTTGGGACTTCGCGTGATGCTCGTGCAAAGTGGCTCCGATGAGGGGGCAGTCTCGCCTAGGAAACTCGGGGGCTTTGCAGGTCTCAAAAATGGGTTAATCGCTAAGAAACTTACAAGATCGAGAAATCTCAGAGATCTTTATTTCTTTAAACATTGAAATCGGCGGCATAAAGTGGTAAAAACTGAGAATCGGAAAGAAAATATTGTAAACTTCGTTTTCAAGTCATATCGTGACTTTCAAGTTAAAGAAAACATAATGCTTGCGACTTCATAAAAATAATTTGGGGGTTTTCTATCGATTACGTAGGTATCGTACTTTTTTAAAGTAGCCTGCAAATCCGTAAGTTCGAGTAAAAGAGAAAAAGTCGTAAATTTTACCATTTGTACCACTTGCGAGGTGTCGCGAAAATTGTGTGAGTTAACTTCAAAGAGGTATGGAAAACTGAAGTGCTAACTGTGTTTTATGTGTGAAATTGCGGGTTGTCCAGCCAGATTTGACGTAAAAATCATCTAATTAGAAGTCGAAGTTGCTTTGTAAAATCGTCAAATCATGGAACTCTCTTTGCCACCCATGTATTAAATCAGTCTCTGCGGCCTTTTCCTTGAAATGTCCAAAGCGGCGGGAAATATCCTATTTAAATCACTTTCCACGCATTGCCCTTTCTTCAATGCCACCCTGATGAGAGCAATGAGGGTCGAAATGAGGTTACCAGTGCGGTCAATAAAAAAATATAATACTTTGCTGGAAATGTGACAATTATCCAGAAACAAAACTCCCCAATAGCATTGGCATTCTACCGTCTTCCATGAAAAAAAAAATAAAAATAAATAGAAGTGTTGGTTAATTAGCGCTTCTAACTTGATGGGTCCTGATGGGTCATGCAAAGCATTCCTGTCCGGTAGACGTTATCGATTGGCCATCATTTGGCTAATGCACTTTTGATTGATTGAAACAATTTAACGGAGATCGGCTCGCGAACAATTAGAACTGGCCGAGGACCACCTGCCTCGTGATGGTGTTTTCAGCGTGCCCCCGTGCGTCTAATGGAGCCTCCGGGGACATAATTGATATATAATTCGGTCTCAAGGGTTTTGCGCAATCATAGTTATTAGATTCGGGTCGGGGATGAATGTTTGCAACTCAGGCGATCTCTCTCCATGGAGGAAGTTAATGGAAAAGAAAGATTTCTGGATTAATTAAAAGGTTTAAAGGGAGATTTATCCTCTAAGATTTATGGGCTCCTTCCGGTGCGAGAAAGAGTGCTAAACAAATCAGACACGGTCAAACAGAGGGTATATAATTACAAAATATGAAACTCCATCAGATATTTCACTGGTAACGCCTCGAGATAAATCACGAACATTCCCCGCTGGTTAAGGAACGCGTTTATGGAGAAAACTTGATAATATTTCGTCTGAGGCCGGACAGGCAGAGCTACCACCGCTGGTACCAGCCCATTCATAAAGGCCCCGGCATTTGGAAAACGTCGGATGACAGCCCACACAACTTTTTAATTAATTTTTGGCACGAACCCGCGGAAAAAATTGAAAATCCGGGGGTCAGAAGGGCGGCATTCTCGCAGGGCTCGAAGGGGGGAAGGGTGGCGGCAGCCTCTCGTCTCGAACGCCCTCCGACTTAATCCCTGCCAGATGGCGCTCTTAAATCGCTTAAAAACTTCAATATAAAAAGAAAGTTGTTGCAGCGGATTTAATAGGAATTTACTCATCAATTTGCGCAGCCAATGCAAACCGTTTGCGCCCCCCGGGGGGAGCTTCGCTCTCCCTCCAATCCAGCGATATAACTTCTATTTACACGACCCTGAAAATTATTACAAAATTTTAAAGGTGTCTATGCCACCCATTGTATGCCACTCATTATTATTGGCTTAAATCGGACAGCTGAGGCTCGTCAAAGACAGATCGGGCCACACATCTCGGCCGAAACACTCTTCAAGTACCGTGTAATACGCTCGGTACCACCGTACCACCGTTTTGATTGATGACTGCAGATTAAGGGAAGACAATGCCATTGTACTCGAGAAAGGTTCGGGAATCGGCGGCATGCGGTGTCAGAATTGACACCGACGATTAATCGATTAAAAAATCTCGAATTTTTGATGATGAATGACGTAATTAATTCAATTAATACGGTTTACTTAGAATTTTAAAGTAATATCATCAGGATCTACTAAGAATCCCAAAATCACGCCAGGTGATTAATGATCAAACTTTCGGTTACCTAAAATATTTCTGAGACACTCAGGAAAATCTCGGTAGTCAATCATCTCAGATCGGGCAGTAACGGTTTTGTGCTTATTGGCGCTCATCAGACCACTAGAAGTAAATAATCTCGCGTTAGGAGTCTTTGGGAAGGACAAAATGCTTTTTTGATTTGTTTTTATTGCGAATTAATGAGTTGGTGTTCTGGTGCCCCAAGCAGCGTGGCTCAAACTGTGATTATTGACGCCCTCCGGCTGTCTTTATCGCTCTACCGCTCAGGAATTGGTACCAGTCATGGTTTCATTAATCAGAATTTTGATTTCGAGAAGTAGATGGCTCTTCAGGAATGACGACAAAACCAACATCATATTTTCTTTATGATGATGTTTCCACATTTAATGCCTGTCCCCATTGCATGGCACGAAAAACGGTACAATCACAAGGTTATGTTTTCAGACATATCACTTTCATGATAGATCCAGTAGCGTTCATGGGACACTTCGTTACTCCATGGAACATTTCGCGACTCATGTAATATTATATAAACGTGAGACATGGAAGCCTGTCTAACTTGCTGGCACTCGAATTATATTTATCACAAAGAGTCCATTTGGCTTCAGAAATGTGATCTAGGGAAATCACAGCGTGAACTGATTCAATTATTATTCAAATTCCTGTGGTCTCTCAAATGTTCGTACAAATATGTTATAGGAGGATATTTGTAGGGAATTGCAACATAGTAATAGTGGCTTGAAAACGCTTTTTAACTGGCTAATCGCTTTGATGTAAAATTTGCATTTCTAATGCATATGTTAGTTGAGACCCAGCACCTGCCAAAATTCCTGCAATCGCTGACCATTAATGGGCATATCCACATGATTTCCGAGAAGAAGCAGGGCAATTTTTGTTTGATGTATTAGTTCATGGCTTCATCCGGAAAGTAGCAAATTAGTTCTGCAATTTGATTAATAATATTTCTATTTTTCGAGGGTTTGCAGGGACCCCAAATTTTTGGTTATTGGGTCTCTTAATACAGAAAAAAGTAATTATGGTGAATTTTTGTGGGTTTAACAGTGAAATAACCGAGATCAAGGGCGATAAGACAAATCGTCTGTTTTGTATCATTATTCGTGTCCTATAATTAGTCTAATTCGTCAAGCGCTTACTGTGAAGTTAATGACACATCGGCACCGAAAAAATCTCTTTTTAATTATACCCCAGATCAAGCTAATGTTAACAAAACGATCAAATGTCGGAAAAGTCGTAACTTTAAACCATAGGCGATTGGGATCCTGAAAAAGCTCTGTTTGAGTTAAGATTTTCGTCCAAGTACGCCCATGCCCTAGCATGAGTTTTTGGAGAAAAATGTAATTTTAATTAAGGCGTGTATACACGTTGCCATTGTTGCCGCTGATATGAATCTGAAATCATATAAATTATTTTCCTATTCGCTGAATTTAGTGGATTAACGTATTATTCCTATTGGCCGTAGCCCCCATTTGCGTTATGTTTACACGGCGAGTTTGAAATAACCCATTTGCTTCTTTAGATGTGGAAACAAACTCGCATTGAATTATTTTCCTTTCGATTCGCTCCAAGAAGAGAAAAATGGGGAATTTAAGATCGGGCAATTTATCCGGGGGAGATAAATCTCATATAATTCGGGAGCACACGCGTCACACCCCTCCGATTAGAATCGGACAGCTCAGTTTATCTCCCGGTTCTAATTGGGATTATTTGCTAAACAAAAGGTTTTGTTATCGAACAAGGGTCGTGGCGTTAAAAGGGACCCCCGGAAGATTTAGAGATTTTGGATTTTATTGCGCAGAAAAATAATTTAATGATTACACCCCTTGGAACGGCCGATCAATCAGCTTGATCCAGGAGAATTGACGAGTTAAAGGTGCCAGAAAAAACATCAGTTTCCTTAATTTCACACAGGCTAGAATCTATGCTGAATTGAGTTAGTTACATTTTCGTTAGGAGCTGAAAATTTAAGTGAGAGCTGAGCGAGGCGATAGGCCGAGAGAAACGTTTACCTGCCGGCGAAAAGTACAGAGTGTCAATTTAATTGCCCCTTGGGCACTTATGAGTTAATTCGTGATTTCATAAACAAAATCAATTATGGGAATGTATTGAAGTTAATGACGATAAATTTTAAAATTGGTGATGACCTTACAGAGTGTCCCAAAAAAACGGGTTTTCGTAAAATAATTAATAATTCAATTAACATTTTAGATAAACATGACATTATTTTATACTAAAAGGAAGAAAATTGATTTTTTTCGTTCTACGTCATAAAAGACACATCATCCCGTTTGAAAAAATCAAGAAACATGAAGTTGAAAAGGTGAAAATGAAAGTTTTTATTGTGAATACCGTGTGTGTTTTCGCTTAATTGAGCATTCGTACCTGCTGAGAGGATCTTAAATGAGAATCCATCGTGAAGTTGTCGAAATTTAACTCAAGACAATTGCGATATTAATTTTTTATGGGGTACTGTAAGTGTCTAAAATTTCCTTGAAACGTCATAGCTTCGAGTCATCACATCCCAGGGTAAAAAAATCTAGGAACTAACATAAAATCAAGAGAACATGTGCAGGTGATCCCATTGAAAAAAATACACTTTATGACACCTTACTTTTTTGGGACACTCTGAGGGTTTGTTAATTATTTTAAAGTTAACCTTCGTTGGTTTCATATACATCCCCATTATTGATTTTTTATTATATTAAAATACACTCATAGGAGTCCAAAGTGCCGTTAAAAGGATACCCTGTATAATATTTCTTAGCTGATTGACGGAAAGGTGACATCATATTGACACAAACCGGATAATAAAGGGCCACTTTTGCTGTCTAAACGGAAAAAAATTAATTGTAAATGTTTAACGTGGTTTTAATTTGTCAGCTCACTCGTCTTTTTTCAGGTTTTCATGGTGCGAGATACACAGTCATTGAACTGTTTTGTTTGAAGTCGGGGGGGTGGGGACAACCCCAGTGTCAATTCCAGATTGATAGTTAGTTTTACGACTTTTTGGACAAGGTAAAATGCACTCCGATGGAATGGCCAGTTGGATCTCCAGACATTACAGCCTTTGATTTTTATCTTCAGGTGTATGTAAGAAATTTGGTAAATGAATTAGAGCCCTCTGGAAGCGCATAAGCGATGTATTTTAAGGAGTATAAATGTAAATATCATTGCAGAATATAAGAAAATGTAGAAAATTGTCGAAAGTGTAGCGGTATAATTGGACATCATTTTGAAAACCTAGTTTGAGTTTATTGTAACTACTAATCGTTTTAAATCATTTAATTGCTTATACAATTACTCACTTACATAATTTAATTATCATTTTAATGAATAATCAATAGGTATACATGTTAATTCTAGTTAATTTATCAATTAAGACACCATTGAACAAAAACTGATTGGAAAGAAAAATGGTAAAAATGTTGCTGAATTTGAAAAATAAAATTTCCGGAATGAAGTCGGAAAAATAATGCATGTTTGGCAAATGAAAATAGATAATAAGAGGAAAGCGAACCGAACGAGAAATTTACAGACGAGAAAGAGAAAATCCACAAAAATTAAATACCTATTCAAATATAATAGTATCAAAAATTATTTGGAATAATGTATATCCCTGCAGCCCCATTCATCTACGCACGTAGACATACGGACTGTGTATCTGGTTGCCTAATTCAAGGGTTGTGTATGGTGGGTTCGCATGTTTTTCACATCCTGAAATCCGAAACTCATGTTTTCGGTTACTTCGTTTTTTTGATTAGATTCTGCCCCTGCACGACCATGCCAGTGGCTTTATTCAACTGAAATCTGCTTCTGTGAAACTACAAAATCGACTTAGAAGGGATTTCCTCATCGCCGCCCACTGAATAATGTTCTCGAGCAAAGTCGAGCGATTGTGATCGATTCGCTGTCACTCGCAATAAACACAATGAGGCTGTTAAGTAGCTTTGTGCCTGACAAGACACGGTACTGTTAAAGCTTAAAAAGTTGAGCAACACTAAATCAGTAAATCAGGAGCAAAAAGAAGAATCTACAACGTTTTACCAACTGTCTTCTAAGGCAAATTAATAAGCGAAAATTAGTCTTTCGTGCAGTTGAGAATGACACGTCTGCAGAGCCGACTTAACAGTGAGATAATAACCCTAATTACCCTTCAGGTTTTTGTTTCGATATGAGACTTCGACATTAAACACACACACACACACAGAAAACTTTTTTCTTTCACATGACGTTTTTCTGAGACGATCTCACACAATGCCCCCGACCATCTGCCCTAAGTAGGCCATTAATAATTAAAATTTACCTGAACCGCATTCGTCATCCGGGCCGATACGTCATACAGTTATGACAGGCCGTCATTGCGGTCGCATTGTGGTCTAAAAGGAAATTGTGTAATGCTCCGACGTCATAGAGCGTTTATCCCCTATTCCACCTCATTATGCGGTCAAAATACCAGTCTTTTGGGGGACAATGGATGTCACCACACGTGACATGCGCTAAACTGTTTGTAGAGTTGCCACTTTTCATCATTCGGTGACTGACGAGGGTTGTTTGAGGTATTTGTATACTAGCTTAGATATGTTTGGCTTTTGACTTTGGTTTTGTACAGGGATAGAAACAGAATTATTTACATAGAAATATTGTCAATCTATTCGAGTACAGCTCACCGCAAATTCCCAATAATTTTAAGTATTTCCCTCTCCGTTGTTTTCCTTCTCTATACTTTTCCCTCTCTATTCTTTCCCTCCTCTGTTTCTTTCCTTCTCCTTTTCATTATCATCTGTATATTTATTAGAAGTTGAAAATTTATTCTAATAAAATGATCAGAATCCGCAGCGAAGTACGCAGTTTCAGAAAAATATACGCCACAAACCCATTTCAGCAAAAATTATCAAACTGACAGTGGCGTACTGCGACGTGCGTTAAAAGAGAGATGAAAGAGGGGTCTTTGAGCATCTATGTTTTATATCTCTTGAAATTTGAAGCTTCGGTATTTCGAGAATTGGAAAAGTCAAGGAAAGGCGTAAGCCTCCAAGATGTGAATTGAGCCAACGAGGTTCAATATAGGGCTTGCATTAGTCCGTCAGAGCGGCAAACACCATCATTTACATAATTTCGAAATTTCCGAAGGGGAGAGTATTGCTTTGATTCCGGCCATACCTTCCATATCACTTCAATTATTCATCCCTTCGTAGGTAAAATCGTTCCGGTAAAGCTTTGAAAACTCCTCCCGGCGCTTGATTTTATATAGGTACATATCTGCATTTGCCCCTTTATAGAGGCCTTCTTTTTAAGGATCCTTCGGTGTATAGAATGCGATACGCAAACCACTTGGCGGAATAAATATTCCAGAACATTCACGCCGCCACTGCTCATATCTCCTGGAATTTCTCCGCGAGAGGAAAAACTCTGGGAAATTGCAGGGGAACTAAACCTTATCAAAAAGCGGGAAACTCTGCTCGCTAATGTCATGCTTACTTCATCGCTTCTGCACCCGGACGTTTACATTTCCATTTTCCCATTTTCCAGGGCGTTCACGCCACTTTCCATATTTCACGGCCGAATGTGCTCCGGGCAATTTGAAGATTATTCAACGCGAACTGGGGGAGCAAAACCGTATATTCCCGCCACCTTATTTCATATTTATACGAATGCGCTTCTAAGAGGAAAACGCAATAATTGCCCCCCTCGACCCCCTTTAACTCTCTTTTGTGTGTATATTCCATGTGGTAATGTGCGAGGCTCCCCAAATTTGGGTTTGTTATGTAAATCGGTGACACGCGTCCCAAGAACAATCGACGAGGTGATTGAATTCGAGAGAACTGAGAAAAATGGGTGGAGATCTCCGCCTCAGCGCCAATGGAGGCGTAACGACAATGGTAACATATTGACTAAGCAAACATTCTGCTTATTAACTTATTATTAAAGAACAGAACTGCCAATGACTTGCAAGATTCAGAATGAATGAGATTGAGCCAGTTTGAAGGTTTCGTCTAAGGTTTATCATCAGGTATTGCGTAGCAATTGTTTTTATGAGGCATGTTGCTCTCAATATAATCTGAAGTACATTTAAGGTCAAATTATTACTGTGCTGAAAATAGCAGCAGAGCACCATGCGCAACACTGACCCAGTCAGCCAAACTCAGTTCGGTCAGTCAAGTCGGGACAACGCTGTGCAATTTACAGTTCAGAAATATGCCATTTTCAAATTTGAAAAATTCCTATAACTCTCGGAAGTATTCGAAAAAATATTAATTTAGAAAAGTTGTTTCATTTCTTCCTGAGCTCATTCGGCGAGATAATTCAAATTGATTAACATTTCATTATTACAATTTTTGTTCTTCCACAACGTGACGAAGTCATGTCTGAAATCCGACGTTTCGATTTTCCACAATCATCAACTGTGATTTTTCATATCGGCGCCATCTTTGATATTCATTTTTTTTAAATCAACTTTTGTTTTAGATTGCCACGTTGTGTCAGATGTTAGGGGCAGTTTAATGAGGCCCGTTATAGTTCCCCATAAATAATAATCTATTGGGGGCTAGATGCGACGTATGTGCAGGCTAACGTATGTCTCCATTGTTTGAAATTGCTCCACAGGGAAATATTTCAGACTTGAGCGACAAATTTTGTACATGGGGAAAAGTGGCAATAATGAAGTGTTGATTATTATAAATTATCTGATGCAAAAGGCTGAGGAAAAAATAGAAGCGTTTTTCCAAAGTTAAACTTTTCCTTTGAATATCTACGAAAGACATTGGAATTTTCAAAGTTTCAAATCGGCATATTCCTGATCTCCAAATTAGACGACTTTGCCTAAATTTAAGCAACCTCATATCTTGTATGGCTATCGAGATCCTGATGGTTGAACTTCAGAGACATAACCCCTGTGTAGGACCTCTTAGTATAATTGACGCTTTAGTAAAGAATTTTAACGAAATGTTTATTTAAAACTTGCAGTGAGGTTATATTATACACTTATGATTCAGTAAACATTCTTGAAGCATGTCGATTTTGATGATTTCTCCTGTTACACGGTTCTAAAACTTTAACGTCTGTGATGAATAATTTACGTACGTTTGGCCGTAATGGTTTTTTAATTAATGGCTCTTATTAAGACAAACGACTGTGGCTGCTCGTATAATTATTAATATTTATGAAAAGAGGCTTCTTAACATCAGTTATTCGTTTTCCATGGCGAACTTTAATAGGATGTTTAAGTTGATTAACAGGATAAAGGGTGAAACTTGAACGTTATCCCTGATACCATCGCTCTGTTGCCAGCGGGGTAGATTATACCTTTAAGGTAAATTTCATACAAACTCTCCTTAATTAGTCATCATTAAGTACATTTCTCGTAGTTGTAAGCGCATTCCAACTTTGAATAGTAAATTTATTAAAATCAAATCAATAGACTTTAATGTACATAAATGAAAACCGACCGTGTGAGATTTGCATAGAAGCCCAATGGGTCGACTATAGCCAACCCTCTATTACGCTCTTTTCAACCTTCGTCCCTGGGTGTGTATGTGTAGGGCAGTTTTGACCACCGATTTTTAGGTTTCCACTCGCAGTGGTCAGCAACAACAATTCATACCGCAAGATTGTTAGGGGGCAGCCACCCGTCGAGGCCCCAGATCGTATCTGACCCCGGATAGAGCGCATTTTAGAAGTTTATGGTCCGGCATCTTCGACCACTTACCATTCTCTGATCGTATATGGAAATTGGACATCATAGTTATGTTCGGACATTGTTGGGCCGGATAGCAAACAAAATTGACATAATAGAACTCGTAAACTGCCAGATATGATCGAGATTGGTTTAAGCTTCTTCCGAGAGTTATACGAGGCTGTTGTGCGGTTTTGTGCCATTAAGGGCAGGTTTTACTGGTTACATGTAAATGGTAAATTGGATTAAGATGCTAAACGTGAATCTCGGATTCTTATTGACAGTGTATCAGCGTGAAGTAAGTTAGTTGATGCACATGTCTTCGGGGCAAAGCTCAGGCTTTTAAGGCTTTTTTGCAAGTGTTAAATGGACAGTATGAGCTCAAAAATTCATTAAACCTCGTCAATTCCTCTTCCCTTAAGAACATTCTCAGTAATAATGGGCACGTTTTAAAATCATAAAAATATATAGCGTGATTCAGTTTTAACCTATATAACATTAATAGCGTATTGAGCGTCAAAAAATAATGCCAGTTTGCTATATAAACTAATGTGCAATAAGGCTTTCTTTAGGAGATATACGGGGCTCAAATTTAATTTAAAAAATGGAAAATATTAAATTTCCTCAAAAAGGGCTAGAGATTCTTCAATTAAATCTTAGAAGTGTTGACAATTATAAACGGCGCATATGTTTTACTAGAAGAAAATTCAGCTTTTCCAGTGGAGTATCTACGTTAATTTTAAGGGATATTTTTCCAGAAAAAGTGGTACGCTACTGGCTTTTCTGAAAATAAGAACTATCTCATCATTCAAATCTGGAGAAATAGCCTTTCTTGAGATTTTTTCGTTCGACTGACCATTTCCAATTAAAAAAATTAAAACAAATTTATACACGTTTAGTTTGCTCTCATATTAATGTTAACCTGATAGCTACATAAACTGATGCATACTTACTGACAACTTTTGATGTAAAATATATTCAAGATTTAGCTTTACTTAAAAAAAAATGTAGTGGATCGTCTTCCTTTTCTTTTAAAATTTCGAGTAAAGTATTGGCTCCATTAAGTCGTAATATTAATTTAGAGCGTGTATCAAAATTATTTTAATTTATACTTCTAATGAGGGGGGGGGGGAGCGGAAGAAAAAATATCGAAAGAGATTTCTTTAGAATTGAAGGAGGAATTCAAGAATAATTTTTGTTTTCAGGAAAGCCAGTAGTGTAGAAAATTTCTGAAAATGGTCGATATCTCCAAAACTGATGACGTTTCTAGATTAAATTCTTTTAAGTTACATAAATGTAACAATAAAATGAAAACAAAATGTCTTAAAAGATTTCGATAGGGAGTATAGAGCCAAAGTGGTACCTATATGTGTTACTTTCAGTTTTCTCTATGGATCGTGTCATACAGTATGAACCAAATTGTTCTTCCCATGTAGACTGGAAACTGCTGGCGCTCTCAATGGCCTCAAGGAAATGCTATATACTAGAGAATGGCAAAACAAGCTTGTTGGTTGAAAAGCGTTATCTACCCCAATTGTGCTAATAATTAAATATTTTTACATAGAATGAGCTTTTGCGAAACGGAAGTTTTCCGTTTAGGGTCGATTTATTTAAATAAGGTTAAGTTTTATTGAAAGATAGTTTCCACGGAAGCCAAGCAACTGGCCAGTGCTTAAAACTTAACAGGAACTGTGAGTGAAAGATTCTGCTGATTTTTCTAGATTTAATGCCTTAGAATTTCCCTTTCCACGCCTCTGAATTAAAAGTATTCCTAAAGACGAATGAAAGTAAATTAGGCAACGATAAAAAATAATTCAATGGATTGACGCTTGACGGGATATGAGACCTGACATAATTGAAACAAAAGCACAGCGTAGTGTTGCCACACCTAGGTGAAATTCTTCATATACATACTTTCTAGATATTCACGAATTACTCTAGATGCTGGAGTGAAAATTAACGTTTCTATCACATGAGTTGAGTAGGTTTCAATGCTTGAACACAACAGCCCTCGCATGAATTTAATTTGAACAAGAACGATAGCCGATTCGGCAGTGATGGGAGATAATTTAACGATTTAATACATGACGAAACAGAGGTCTATCATTACTGAAACGAAAACGTAACGTGGCATTGCCAGGTCCTTCAAATTTTAGAACTTTGCCATTTTTCTGCCATAATTCATTCTCGGGAATAAAACTTCTTTAACTGCCAGTATTAGAGGGGTGGGGGATAATATCAGCTTTCGCACCTGGATGCTCCATCTTTTTTATATTATCAGGGATTTGCGGCAGTAATGAGATGTCGTGTCGGAAAAATTCCGGCAACAATTTAAGCAAATTGTAGGTGGCTTTCGCCTGACGCAGGTGGCCTCGCTTTCCTCCTAATCTGCTCGTTTGGAAAGAAACCCCGTCTTAAGAAAAAAACCTTATTAAACTGCCCCTCCGGGAGTAGTTGTCTCACGCGGAATCATTTTGTAATTTTCTACTTAAGTCCGCATACTTGTAGGGGGCTTCGCCCCCCCCCCCTCTCCCCTTACACACCCCAACATCTATGGCGCCAGCGGCCCCAAAAAAATACTAAGAGGTACATAAGAGGCGGTTTTAATTTGTCCTGGGCCCTCTTATCATAATAACTCTAATCACTAAATGTAAACAGCACAGCATGCAGTAGCACACGGAAGGCTTTTATGATATTATGGGGTTGATTGCCCGAATACAAACATCTGTTAGGGGGTGTAAGAGAGCCGCTCTTATAATGTTGCTCAGGGGCGTACTCGTCTTTCGTTTTGAAAGTTAAGACGCTCTTGTGTGTGATTTTCCTTGCTAAGTAGGATACGCCAATGGGTGTAAGGCACGGTATTGGGAATTAGGGCGGGTGTCACGAGTCAAAGGAAAAAATTAAACAGAATCTGTCAACTTGTAGCCCTCTTAAAGCTGGCGACGGTGATCCGTCTGCCACCTTAGTTTGCTGATTGGATTTTTTGTCGGTTTACGTGTTTATGTGGGTTTATAACAAGTGCTTTCAAAAGGAGTCTGGGAAAAATTTGTTGATTTGGGAATTTGACTAATAGAATTGTAGTTTTTTTACACATTTTAATCTTTTTTTCGTCAATGTAGGACACAGGATACCTCAATGCGTTCCACATACCAGGTCTGTAAATATGAGACCGGAATCTTTTAATAAAAAGTATAACTTAGCTGCGCAATAATTATAAAAAATATTTTATTCGAAATATTTCCCATCGTTCCATATACATTTTTCCCATCTCTCTGGCAATTTGTGGATGCCACGCCAAAAGAACTGTTGTTCTTTTGGGGCCAACCATTCATCGAGCCATTTTTGAACTGTTTCGTAAGAGGTGAGGTGCTGTTCTGCAAGAGCGTATCCCATCGATGCAAATAAGTGATAATCGGATGGTGCTAAGTCGGGTGAATAAGCCGCATGCGATAGTACTTCCCAATGGAACGTCCCAACCGTTTCCTTCACCAGTTTCGCAGTGCGTGACGGTGCATTATCATGAAGCAATATCACCTTGTGTTGCCGTTCTTGATATTTTGGTCGTCTTTCACGCAAAGCTCGATGCAAGTCCATCATTTGTTGTCGGTAACGTTCAGTGTTAACTGTTTCTCCAGGTTTTAGCAGCTCATAACAAATTACGCCTTTTTGATACCACCAAACACAGAGCATTGTTTTCCGTCCATATCGATTTGGTCTTGCTGACGATGCTGATGGTTCGCCATCATTTTTTACGTTTGGGATTCTCAAAATAGATCCATTTTTCGTCACCAGTCACAATTCGATGAAGAAATGACTTTCTGTTATACCTGGTAAGCAACAATTGGCAAGTCGTTTTTCGATTTTCTTGGTGTCTTTCATTGAGTTCATGTGGAACCCATTTTCCTATCTTCTGAATTTTTCCCATAGCTTTCAAACGAATGGCAATGGCTTCTCGTGTCACATTTAATTGGTTCGCTAATTGTTGTTGCGTTTGAGCATCGTCCTCATCTAACAAAGCTCGCAACTCGCCGTCTTCAAACTTTTTCGGTGGTTTTCCACGCTCTTCGTTGTTGACGTCAAAATTGCCACTTTTGAATTTTTTAAACCACTCACAGCACTGTGATTTTCCGAGGGCATGCTCACCGTAAGCTTCAACAAGCATGCGATGTGAATCTGCAGCCGTTTTTTTCACGCGGTAACAGAAGATCAATTCTTTAGGCAAATCGTAATTTGTAGGCACAAAATTCGACATACTCAATGCTATTGCAAACTGTACTGCAGTATTGAACCTGAATTGTTATGATTTGAAAATCATTCTCAAATATAAATAAGAGATATAGTACCCTAATAACACGATAAGGTAGTACCCATATTGACCACTAGGGATATTTGGAGGCAAATTCCGGTTTCATATTTACAGACCTGGTACATTAACGGTCTGCACATACTGCGATTCAAATGCCATTTTAATGCAAGCACTCACAGTCGTCAATATGGGAATCAAATTGAAGCGAGTTGATTTAAAAATTTTTAAATTAAGTTTTCAGTAATTCACGGTAGGCATATGATTTCGTGTAAATTAAGGCTTCCTTCGAACAACCCATAAAAATTCAGAGGCACCGATTGGGAAATTTCGGTACAGCCGCATCGCAGCTTATCGGTCTGGCAACGTGGCGCTTTGCTGTTATTTATATTGTAACTGCTGTCATATACAATCATCATCAAATCGGTCAATTATTTTCCACGGTTGCCAAACTTATTTCCCACTCGTGCTTAAGGACGAAAGTAAACTACTCTTCTGCTTACAACTAAGGTGCTGTGGGATTAGTGTGCAAAGGGGGTAGGTGCTTTACTGCGTCTCCTTCGCTGTAATAAAAGTAAAAATATATTAGTTAATAATTAGAAATATTTTTAATAGCGATTTCAATCCACCGACGTAGATGTAGTGCGCTATTTGTAGGTTTCCCCTGTGTAAATAAATTAGTTAGGTTACGCTTCAATTAAGGTTTGTCCATAAGTTCGGAGTTCCAATTAAAGTGCCTTGTTTTTTAGTAAAATATCTAGTTCCGAATTGTAATTTTTGGTCGGTGTAACGGTTTTCGATTAAAGTTTACGTTTAAAAAAAGAATCGTAGATAGTTTTCTAATATTTTTTGAGAGAAACATTAGTCTGCTCGCATCCCGGAAATATTTGTACACAGGGTAAGTGCATGATAGGCCGCAGTCATATCAAATATTTGGTCTAATGCAGGAAAGAAAAAAAAAGACAGTAACTGAAGGGGAAGTAATAACTCTCGAAAACGTTAAAAAAAAGTTAGAACCAACCAGCCAAAGAAAAAAACAGAAAAAAAAGCAGAATGAAGAAACTCATCAAGTATAATTTAGATAAAGTTGATTACGACTATAACTTGTGTACCATCTGCAAATGCCACTTTCGATTTTATGTTAACCATCGACAATGGATTTAATGCGTTAGTTTTACGCAGTGGATGTAAGAAATTTATAACACTGCTGCAAAAAAAACAATATGAAACTAAGGGATGTGTTGACGAAGATTAACAGTGTTTATTAATCTGTAAAACTAAAATTAACAATTTGTTTTTTATATTATGGCTTTTTATGCGCTAAAATTATTAATTATATATTACACCATTTTTCGACTTGTTTCTCTAATTTGAAATTTGAAAAATTTTTTAATTGAAAAAAAAACCTTTTACAGTCTGTTACTTGTAAATTAAACCGGATTTTTTTAATACGGTAAAAAGAAATCTGTAGCTGAATTATTACTAATTTTGCCGTTGCCTCTTGACCTATGATATACGGCGTTAAAGTATCTCAAAAAGGCGCGCACACAATTGCCCCATTTTTGGGGTAAGTGCCGAGCAGTTGACCTTTTCTAAAATTTCGTATAATGTAGAATTTCATAGTGAAAATTTGACCTTCTCGTTTATTTTAATTAAATAGCATAGGAAATAACTCAGAATGCCATACTTACCTAAATAACAAAATATACACATCAGCGTAAACCAGAATTTAACAAAAAGCGGCCCGTATCTCTCTCCATGCACCTTTATTGTAAAGAGGGGAAGAAAGTACTTGGACAACATAAAAAGTACTTTTTCACATTTGGAATAGCACGTCGAAATTAGATTCTAAAATTTTGAGGAGATTGGCGTCAAAAATCAGTGTCGTACTATACTGCCTTCAAAACGGGCTAAAGCGTTTCTTCATTTTTAATCATGGGTGGAGTAAACCGATTCGTAAATTTGATCATTTGCGTATATGACAAATCACTCAACAATCCTTTTCGACGTGGCCAAATTTCTTTTGCTGTCGTTCGATGAAAAATTTTCAATTCAATGTTAATCCTGAAGGCACATGAAGTTGCAACTCACCAACCAGGCAAAATCCTTCCTATTTCTCCATGTGCCAACTCAATGAACATTGTCCTTATGTTGCCTCCTTTCACCTTTCAGAGGAAAAATTTCAATAAACAACAAAAATGGTGTTATTTTGGTATCACTTCCTAAACTGCTCCCCCAACCCATGACGAATGGCCCCCAACACGAATCCAGACGCTTGAAACGAATCGTTTTGAATACCAGATCAGTCTCGGGTTATTATAATATGGCAGGGGGATCGCGGCGGGGGCCCGGTCCTGTACGTTGGGGCCCAAATATTTGAATTGCATATAAGTGGTAAATACAAACAGTGTGCGGTCCAAGGCGCCATGTTGCTCGCGCTATGTAAATGAATGCACGAACATACTAGGTAACTGATATAAGGACTGATTGAGGCAAGGCCTGTTGGGGTTTACAGGCCAACGTATGTTGGGTCAATTGTATTCATTAGGTTTGAGGTAGCTGATTGGATTTTGGGGTTTCTGAGGATTATTTTAGAACTACACCGATCTTCAAGAAGAACCATAACACTGGAGTGAAAATGCGACCAAATCAGGCGGGTTGGGTCAGGCCTTGAATATCCCAAGGCAGCCAAGGAACATGTACAATAAAGAGGCGTGATTGCGGCCATTTTTAAAGCGTAATTTGCCAGGAAATTACCATCATGATTCCAGCACTTATTGCCACATAGGAAAGCACATAATTCTCGATTATATCGACAGATTTTGTAGGTTTTTAAACTGGAGAATTATGAGCCTGAGGGCCTGTGTAATAGATGTTGTTAAAACACGAGTTTGCAAGATACGAAGTGGGTTTTGTGATCCAAAACCGCGTCAATTTTGGCTTGACAAACCGACCATGGTTCATGGTTGACCATCATGGGCCTGGCAAAGACAAAGGGCATTTATCATTTTAATAGGCTATTGCGAACCGGCTTGGGATTGATAGCCCACCATAATTACGGGTGTTTGTCGTGAAACTGGGCTTGATGGCTGCTGTCATAACAAAAAACCAGTCGCATTATTTTTTATGGTAATCAGTCACTTGAAAGCACCGCGGGATGCGGTGGTAAAAAGGCCGTATTCGGCACCGCATATTACCGAGAAAAATCAATGAGGATATACAGGAGGACCCAATAGAGAATTGACGTGCAGTTGGTTCCCGGTCCAGTGGGGGAACAGTTCAGAGCCATAGAAGAACGTGAATCAGCAATGATATGAATAACGAGTGCAAACGTATACAGCGTGTGTCTTTTCGAGAATCAAACGCGGGAATCTCGATAACCATAAAAGATATGAGTTCGGTTAAGTCGGGGGAAATCTGGATAATTTTAATTTGAAGAATATGTCGTTTCAAAGTTAAAAAAATAATAAATTTCTGTATATTCCCGGACGAACGGGGATGCACAGAAAAGTCTCATTCTTGAAGCCGCTTATTAGAAAAAGCGCTTGGGAAGGCTTGGTTCCTGTAGGCATCAAGAACGCGAGGTTAGTTCGGGTTAGTTAAAGTGTCATCATGTCATGGCACTTTTCACGAAAAACAGAAATACTGAGTATTTTCACGGGACCCTGAATATGGATCAACGTCTCTTAATTTGCCTTTTTGAATAGGCAATCATAGTCCAATTGTGAGCTATGGGTCTTTGTGCACTGCAAGGTTTTTAACATTACTTTCTTTACGCAAAGAATTAAGGGCGATTTACAACATCGTCATAAAACTTCTTTCCATACTGGCGCTATTGACCTGGCGAACCACTTTACTTTTCTTGCTGAATTCGAAAAATGCAGCTTGGCGACAGCTTTTGCTTGTCCGAGAAATCTGCGACATAACGTAAATGCGCATACGAATATTCAATTGCTTTCAACCAACAAGACGTTCCAAAGCGATATTCGGCAAAAATGCCGAAATAATACAATGCACGAAGATAATACTAAAATACTCAATTTTTTTAAGAAATTACTGGATCGGCTCGATCAACCTTTTTGAGGCAGATCCAGGGATGTTTGCTGCGATTCACCATTATTTCATGACGTCACGGCCCACCAAAGAGTCCTTCGGCATAAATGCTAAAATATGCATATGCGTAGAAACTAGAATAGAATAGAAAAAAAAAGCGTAGAAAAAAATATACAGGGTGATCCAATGAGAATGGGAAATGGCAAAAGCCGAAATAGGAGACATCAAAATATTACGATTGGAATGAGGAATCGGATCACGCAACATTGGTATAAAGCAATGTTGCGTGTTTCAAAATTGCAGGGTGTCAAACATTGTAATTTTATTTTTAAATTCCTGATTAAGTCTTTGGGTTTTCATAGCACCAACACCAAAATTGGTATACTTAGGTTTTGTGAGATGCTAAGTAAGGATTTTTGGTCTAATTTTTGCATAGCTCCTAGAGGGCGCTACTTAAAACCGATCACTTGGGAATATTTTGTCCTTCTTTTAGTGCAGCTAAGGTCACATTCTGTTCAATACAATGAAAGACTATCTATTTTTATTCAAAACAGGTACCATCCTTTAGTCCCGATATCTCCCTTCGTTAACGAGATTTTTACCCATCAGGTACTTCGTGTGGTACCATTTTAAATCTTCAATTCATAAAAAAAATTAATGGAAATATTGAACGTTTCAATCATAAAAAAATTAAAGGCCGTTAACAAATGAAAAATAAGCCTTATTATAAAATCCATTTGAGCAAAAACACAAATCATAGCGCGCATTTCACTAAAGGCTTATTATGCCCCGACATTGTTACTTTTAAATTACAAGTTTTGACTGAAAAAGAGCAACTGACAAGAAAATAGCCTAATTACTTTGACAAGCTAAAGTAACAATATGTAAGTAATGTGTTGCTATGTGGGTGAGCCACAATTACTACCGTTTTTGAGGATTTGAAATGGTAGGACTTGATTCAGCTCGTGGGTGAAAATCTTGTAAACGAAGCAACACATGGAATAGGAGAATACCTTTTTTGACTAAAAATAGGCGCTCTTTCATTATATTGAATAGAATTTGACCTTAGTTGCGCTCATAAAAAAATATGATCAAATGTCCCGATGTCGTAGGTAGCAACTAGCGCCCTTTAGAAACTATGTAAAAATTAAATAGCAGTTCTTGCTTGGCATGTCAGAAAACTTAAGTGTACCAGTTTCAGTGTGGATGATGTTAGAATGTAAAAAGTTATTAAGGAATTTTAAAGTAAAATTTAAACTTTTAACACCCTCTAATTCTGATACGCGCAACATTGGTATAAAGAACGAATGTTGGGTCTTATTTTGGTATTCCCTATTTCGGGTTTTGCTACATAACATTCCCAATGAATCACCTTGTACAAAACAGTATATGCGAGAAAACCCGTAGAAGTAGCCGACCTCACACTTAAAAAAAAATTGAAAAATATTGCATATTTTTCAATACAGTCTCCTTTGAGATTGACACACTTTTTCCGGCGATATTCTATGACGTCTGTACCCTGTTTATAGCAAGAAGCTTCGAATGTTCCAAAATAGGCATCAACCTCGGACTCCACCTCTTCATTATTAGCAAATCTCTTTCCACCGAACCATTTTTTCAAGTTTGTTTATAGAAAATAATCTGAGGGGGCTAAATCTGACGAGCACGGTGGGCGAAGAAAAAGTGCGAAACCAAGTTGATTGATGTTGGTCATCCCCATGACAGAAGCCTGGACTGGTGCGTCGTCTTGATGAAACAAGACTTTTTTCTCCAAATGGGGTCACTTTTTCCTAATTTCTTCGCCTAAATGTTGCAATAAATTTGTGTAATAACTTCCGTTTATTATTTTTCGTTCAGGGAGATGGTTAACAAAAATTATCCCACGTGCAGCCCAAGAAACTAACGGCCTCTACTTTCCTGTAGATGGAACAGTTTTCGCGTTTGTTGCCGATTCTCCCCTTTGAGACCATAGTTTTGGCTACTCTTTCGTCTCATGTGCAAAACGATAGACCCATGGTTCATCTATGGTTATGAATTGACGAAAAACTCGGCTTTATTACAGCAAAATTTTGTCTAACATTCTTTTGAAACATCCTTATGGCGCGGTTTTTGTTTATCTTGCACATCGCTTTCTCGTATACAATTATTCGGCTAAAATGCAACGTGTAATTATTCTTGAATTGCCTCTCTTCCAGTATAGTTTTGTTGATTTCCACTACATCTGAAGTGGTCAGATCTGGAGTGTCATTGGATCGACCGCTGCGGAGTTCGTGTTGGCAGCTCGTACGACCGCGTTTAAACTCTGCCGCCCAATATTTTACGGCGGTTAACCAAGAACCAGATTCCTCTTGAGTAGAGTGTAACTCTGCTTTGATGTTGGACGGACTAAGACCTTTCAAACGAAAGTATTCAATCCCGTATTGATCATCAATTTTTCTCATATTTTCGAAATTTCTAGAAGCGTTCACTAAAGACGGCTCCAAAACAACCATCAACGAAGTACCCTCGAATTTTAGGCATAACCTTTTTAAGGTTAAGTCTTTGCAATATAGATGAATTTTTAACAAAAATATCGTCATTTCACGTCAGGCCTGATACTTCTGGGACTATTCTGGTAGTAGTGAAGTATAGCGAGTTAGCTACAGAGTGCGTGTCTCTTGTCTAACCGGTGTTATCCCAATATCCGAAAAACAACAAAATGTACATGTGTACATGTTACATACTGACGTATACAGGGTGTTTCCTAACTACGTGTAAAAAATTTAAAGGCGTAAGCCTCGACTGATTTTGAGACAAAAATGTCTAGTAAACAAGAATTTCCAAGATACAGGGTGTTGAAATGTGATAAGAAAAAGAGATTTTATTTCCAAAATGACTCAATTTGGGTGTTTGAATTTTAGAAAAACACTTACCATCAGCAAGGCCGTAAACAAAAACCATATTGGCCATTTCTTGATTAGTGTAATTAGGCATTTGAAAAATTTTCAAAATTGAGGTATAATCTGATTTTTGGGACACAGAACTAAATTCTTTCACTTTAGAGAGTAAAACACCAAAATAACACTGATTATCTTGTTTATAGTAGTGGAAGTAGCAAAAAAAACTAACAATGAACAAGTTAGTAAATACCACCAAACCTTTAGAAACCTTTAAAACCTTTTTCAACGTCTTTCAGTCAACACCCTGTATCTTGGAAACAAGGCATTTGCGAACATATGTTTATTAGACATTTTTGACTCAAAATCAGTCGAGGATTACGCCTTTAAACTTTTTACACGTAGTTAAGAAACACCCTGTATAGTTCGTCGAGACACTTCGTTTAGTACATTATTGAGGCTTATTGCTCCATATTTTCTCTCCACCTATCGAAGATTGTAAAAAAGCGAGCAAGGGGACGCACTTGATTTCCAGGTCAGCAAGCTGCCTCTCACTGAATAATGAGCCACTGTATCTCGAAAACTGAGGGAGATAGCGCATCAGGGCAAAAATCCGGTAATTTTTCCTTGTCCCGAGAAACTTTAACCTAACGGGATATCTCTTAACACTTAGATGTAATCCATTTAAGCGTGGCCTTCCCGAAGATAAATCGGGGATTATCTGAAAAAAATGCTAAACAATAAACAGACATCCAGTGAGGAACTCCCGGGTGGTTAACAGACAAGAACAAACGCATCTATTTAAAAAGCTTCTTTTATCTTGATCCATTGGCTATCCGGAGCCATCAAGCCTCCAGCCAACACTCGTCTTTTGACAAATTGGCTGATTATCATTTTTAATTGACTACAAAAAAGTGGAATGAGCCTTAAATCCTCTCGCAGCCTCACGATTGGCTACCGAACGCGACTCGCTTAATCAGCCTTGACTAAATTGAATAAATTGAATAAAATTTTATTAATGTCTCGTAGGGTTTCTTGCTATTCATTACGATCGCATGAGAAAAACCTAAAGCCTCCAGAAGGCGTACGTCATCATTAGGTCCTTAATGGCGGCGGCTGCAGGGGCCCTCAAAGGGCGGTAAATGTCAACTTAATAAAACACGTCGAGATAATCTAAACTTGAGGGTTAATCCGGCAGTCAAGTGCCTTGAATTGAAGATGGGGTGAGTGATTGTAAGTTTCTGAGCCCTTAAGGGTCACTGACTGCATTGCATGCGCTAAAAAAGCTGATTTGGAGTGGAGCTCTCTAGAGGCTTCAGGTGTGTTAGGGACGTTTGTCGGGAGACTTTGAAGGATTTATTTCCTCCCTGGTTTAACCGCTGCCGTCCCGATTCATCTGGGCATTATCAAAGATCAGCTTTAAATAAAAACGTGAAAATTCATCATAATTATCATCCGAGGAACCGAGAAAATGAAACAACTACCCCGCGGAGCGTCCCATGGAAGGCCGAATAAATTAGGTGACAAAACAACTTTTGTAAGGGACACAAATATCTCTGCTGCGTGTATTTTATACATCCGGCCTTATGGCCAAATAAATTGTAAATCATTTGATTTGTCAGAGTTTCCGTGGACGTCGTGGGTGTATTTATGGTTGGGATATGATAATCAAATTCGACGAGGAACGTGCTTCTTTTTTGTAGTGGCTTCTGGTGCCTTAATGAATCGCCTCTGTGCCTCTCACGAGTTTTTCAACATCCTTCAACAATTTCCAAGCTTCCAAGACTGAGAGCTTATTAATCAGCTTTAAGCATGTTAAAAAAACCTCAAAGAATATTATTTAACATCCGGAATATGAAATAATGTGTGAACTTTGGCGGCACAACGGACAACGACGAAAGCTCTAGCAAAAGCGCCTTCGCCTGCGTTTGAGGCAGCGATCACCGGCTCTCCTTTAAATTATCCTTAATACCTTCAAATTAATTTTAAATTTCTGTTAAATTTTAATTTAATTTGCTTTAATCTAAGTTTGAATTTCTTTAAAATGTACGTTTAAATCTCTCTGAAGTTTAAGTTTGATTGATTCGTATTTGATTTTGTAGGATCTCTCGCAAAATTTGAAATTTAAAGTCAATTTTCCAAAAATCAGTGGCGTGCCAACAGGACGAGAATCCAGGCTAATGAAATGCAGAGAAAATCACACTGTCAACATCTCTTCGCAGGGACGCCGCGCCGCATACATTTATTATACTCAACTGAAAGACTTCTCAAGTATTCTAAACAATCCGTTACAACAAAATCAACCCCTAACGGACCTTCCAAATGTCCGAACATTTGCCGAAAATAGCCCACCTCTTGGTCATCGGACAGTGGTCCGATGGGAAATCAATGGGATG
The DNA here is from genome assembly GCF_040115645.1 of Euwallacea fornicatus. Taxonomy (NCBI): domain Eukaryota; kingdom Metazoa; phylum Arthropoda; class Insecta; order Coleoptera; family Curculionidae; genus Euwallacea; species Euwallacea fornicatus. The sequence goes on along the minus strand of NC_089559.1, from coordinate 3,643,003 downwards.
ATAAATGGCCGAATAAACACATCCTCGATCCGCACAATGTCCATCGATAGAATTTCAATTTAGGCCTAACAATGGTCAGCACTCAAATCGGGCCTAATTTATTGGGCGGATTTGCACTGAATCTGATCGCTTTATTAACAGATACACCGGAGGTTGCGGTCAAGTCGGCACACGTGTCATCCCCCGAAATGAGGGGGTTGCGGCAACTGCAGATGACCCTGATGGTGATGATGACTCAGTTTCAGGGGTTGTACGTGCATATACGGGTTCTTCGAGTTTCAGTTATTTGAGAACTATGTGTTATGGGCTAAACATTTCAAAATAAGTATTTTAGGCATTTTCAAAATTACTTTAAGTAAGTAATCTATATATTTTTTCCCATCGAATAGCGTGTGTTACGCCTCTGTATTTTACTTATTGCAGTGATGTAATTTGCACCTAACGTTAGACCTAACCTTTCTGATGGTGAATGTTGATCGTAGTTGTCAACGCTACCTGTCGTGTATTTTTACTGGACACGGCAGATGGCGCAGCTAGGATGTCTTCTTCCAGACCCAATATCCTCGATATTTACATGTCGATTTTTGACTGCGTTTAACCGAGACGAGATGACCCGAACTGACAATATCTGAATAGGATCGAAATCGGTCTTGTGGATTGTTGAGCCGGTTAAGCGCAAAGTTTACTCGACACTATTTTTGAGAGCTGCGAATCTACAAATTTGATAGCTCAGACTTTCGCACAGATTTGCACGTGTTCTTCAAATTTTCTGATTGAGACTTTTGAGACCTTTGGAATTATAGAGGAACATTTCCCTCCTGGCAACCCTAAAGTCTTTCCTAAAGGTTTTCTACGTCCCTGCTCGATGCGAGCCCCCGCCCCTGGGGCCCATCAGCCCGGGGCGGCTTTAAGTGGCCGGGGATGTCACTTCAATTATTTGGGGCTCGCGTGCACCGAAGGCCCCTGTTTTTTAGCCCTGATCGGCCCTCGGGGACGGATCTTTACGCTAATTGTCGAATAAATAAGCGCCCGGACTTAATCTAATTTTTTCGGTTAGCTGATTGCTTATGGTAGCTACTAGCCTTTAATTAACTGCGTCTTGTTGCGAAATAAAACCTCGGAATAAGGTTTATCAAGGGCCATTTCACCCTTATATCAGACGTTTCAGTGTGGGGAAACCGCTTATTGATGCAGTTTTCCCGGGAACCAATAAGGGATTTATCGTACTTATTAGATGCGATAAAACGGACAATAAAGATGACCATTACATGATCTACTGTTTTATGGGTTCGGCGATGGAATATACGAGAGGGGCACTCTTTGGGGTGGTCGCATAGAAAGACGTTTAGGACGATACGTGATGCGATTCTGCAATGGACAACTGCTTTATTTTTATTATTCAATATTGTGCCGTGGCTACATTTGGCCCCCTAATGGGGCCCATTGATTGGAGATCACAATCAGGTCGTTACCTTTAATTTGGGAGCTCAAAAAACTATCTTTATGATATCGTTAACTGTTGATGTGCCCCCTCGCATTATTGAAACGTCAAAAACTCTATCGATCAACAATAAAGTTTTAATAATTAAATCTCGTCAGAGACAATGATGCGAAACGAGCATGTGGGCTTCGATATTCGATATTTAATTAATTCTTTACCGTTTACAGCTGCATAATGAATGGGATCTTCTCTTACGTCACCCACGTGCGATTTGATTTTTAACAAGATGAAATTTGATATTTTGCTTGGTTCTGATTTTTCACAGTTAAAATTTATTTGGAAGGTGCACTTCAAACGAGCTTAATTGCAGTTATATCAAATTTAAGTCAATTTTTTTTTAAGTTTGATCTCCCAAAGTTTATGTTGATTTAAAAAAATTGTAAAAAAAGATTAAAAAACATTGAGCAATTACTAAGGATCATTAAACAAGCTTATTTCAGCAATATCGAATATGAGTGAATCCTCGTTTTCACTACTCAAAAGCTGAATCTTTTGAGTAGAATACCCTGTATGTTTTTTTACATTTGGAGAGTTTACGCTATGGATTAGACTTGGTACTACCTTGCCGAATTTTTTGTTTGCCGACTTAGTTAAAGATGCAAACCTTATACAACATACAGACCTCTCAATCTTCTCTGTGTCTCGAAAACGAGGAATTCCTTGCAATAAACTGACATTTGAAGTGAATTTTTACTTTAGCTGCTATAACATACGTCGCCCTGTAGATTTTTCCATACCTGGAAAGAATAGAAGATGGGGAAAATTCATGGGAAAACTGCCTTTGCTTCTTGCACTTTTCTCCATTGATTTTTAAGTGTTAGACCTCTTAAGGCGAGCTTTGTTATGAAATCACCTTTAAATCAATTTTCGCTTTGGCCTATCCAAGTTCAAATTTGATAAATACAACACCTTGACTATTTGTTCATATTTGGAGAGACATTCGCTAGGAACATCTGCGTATTCGTTTTTCCATATTTTGCATTATTAATTTTAGAATTTAAAATAGCTGAAAATTAGCCCTTTTGCTTGAAAAGCGACACTAACTAAATGATCATTGTCGCTATCTCACTTTGACCGTTAAAAATTGTGCAAAACGATGATTTCTGGAGAAATCGGAACTTTTCAGCTTTTCCAGAAATCCGCAGTGTAACATGACATCTACATGAGTTTATCTCCATAAAAAACCTGCAGAATGGTGATTTTCATGGCGTCAATGGAATTTGACGTCCTCTGTCCTTGATACCATCCCAAAGGAAAAAAATAAGTTATTCCATTCTGTTGATCTGATGGTCGTGCCGTCCACTTTTTATAGTACTACACCTCGTCTAATTAAAACTAGGTGTAACTAAATATTTTAGAACACAATCAAGAAATACTATTAACCTGCATACAGATAATGAAGCGATATGACCTAAATAGCATAAAATGTGAACACAGCATTCAATTTCCATTTAAAATTCGTTAGTAATTGCCTTTCAAAAATTATAGCTGACTGTTGTATAATTTTTTTTCACACGCCCTGTATTATAACGTCTGATGTCATGACGTTCTGTTTCTCTGACTTTAATTTACATATACACGAGTGTTTCAACTTTAACGTGCGTAATATTAATAGCACATTGAATGTTCAAAAATAATGTCAGTTTGCTATATAAACTAACCGTTAATAAAAGTTCCTTTCGCAGATACAGGGGGTTGCAATTTATTAAAAAAAACACAAAATATTAAATTTCTTCAAAAAGGGCTAGAGATCCTTTAACAAAATTTTGGAGATGTTGACGACTATAAATAACGCATATGTTTTAGTAGAAAAAAATATTTTTAAAATTTTTCAGTGGCGTGCATACCTCCAAGTTAACGCATTTTTTTTTTAAGTGGTACGCTACTGGATTTTCTAAAAATAAAAATTGTTCTGGAATTTTTGGTTCAATTCTAGGGAAATATTCTCTCTTGCAATTTTTTCGTCCGACTCACCGGTTCTAAGTAAAACAATTAAAATCATTTTAATACACGTTTAGTTTGCTTATACATTAATCTTAATTTGATACTTGCATGAATTGATACACACTTAATAAGAACTTTTGACGTAAAAATAGTCAAGATTTCCCTGTATTCTTAAAAAAATGTGGTGAACAGTCTTCCTTTACTTTTAAAATTTCCAGTAAAATAATGATTTCATTACGGTGAAAATTATTAATTTACGAGGTGCATTAAAATTATACAAATATTTTTATATGGAATCAATGGGTAGAACGAAAAATGTTTAGAGAGATTATTTCTGAAAATTGAAGGAGGAATTTAAGAATAATTTTTACTTTCAGAAAAGCCAGTGTCGTACCACTTTTTTTGATAAAATATCTCATTACATGGAGGTAGGCACGCCACTAGAAAAGCTAAAAAATATATTTTTTAACTAAAACATATGCGTTATTTATAATCGTCATCATCTCCAAAATTTTGTTAAAAGATTTCTAGCCCTTTTTGAATAAATTTAATATTTTCCAATTGTTTAAGTAAATTTAAACTCCCTGTATCTGCTAAAGAAAACCTTATTCGACGTTAGTTCAGGTTAGTTCAGGTTAGTATTTTAAGTTTAATAACATAAAAAGTACATTGGCATTTTTTTGTAATTTTATGGAAGGGAAAACTACAAATATTACTGAAAATGGTCGATATCTCTAAAACTCGTAGAGTTTCCACAACTAAATTTTTTAAAATTATATAAATGTAACAACAAAATGAAATCAAAGGGTCTTAAAAAATTTCGATATGGAGAATGCAGTCAAAGTGGTACTTATGTCAGTCATTTTTAGTTATTTTCTATATTGATAATTTCATTAAGTAATTTTTGAAGCATATAAAGTATCGTAGAACAATGTTTATTAATAGATGTGTAGACCAAAGAGCATTTGCCGCCGCCACGTTAATAGGTGGCGCTCCTCGCGGGGTAAGTTCATAATCAAGGGTATCAAGCCGCATAGGGCGCAATTATCGTATCCCCAGAACAAAAGAAAAACAATCAACAACAACTCGAAAACAGGTAGAGCGGCGGCAGCAAATCGCCGCCACCGTATGCCGGGGCCCGGATGGGCGGGACCGGCGACGGTGTCGCCCTCTGGGCCGTCGCTCGCACACGACGTCCTTCGACGCTCCTCGCCGAAGAAGAGGAGAAAATACCGCCCAGGTGCTTCCGAAGGGGGAAAAACGAAAGCCCAACGTGTTGTCAGCATCGGCAAGGCACAGCCGAAAAAAATGGTTTTTGACAGCTCGACCGAACCGACGTCGGTGGTGGTCTGTCGAGGCGAAGCCGCCGCGACGCCGAAAACAAAAGAGTATCAATCGACGGCGGCCCGCCTTCTCGACGAAGTGGGAGCGACCAATAATCTGAAAGTCTACAGGATCCTGCAGCTGCTGAAATATTCCTTCTGTCAAAACAGCGGCTTCTGCTATTAACGCGCGCGATTTTGCCCACCTCGAACGGCGCCGATGAACTCGCGCGAGTGCCCCGAAAAGACGATCATGTGGTGATAGCGGGTGATGTGCCATGAATTGCGGTGATATCAGTGATGATATGGACGACAATTGCACTATGAGGCCGTGTGCGACTGACTTTAGCATTGCCGCCATCATGTCCCGGAACGGACGAGCCAGGGCGAGGTGTCGGGACAGAGATCCGCCGGACAGTGCATCACCAGTAGGTACGTAATGATCGCTCTTTACCGCAAAGGCGTCACCAGTTACTTCAAAGTCATGTCTCAAATCCTTTCTCATTTGTTAATACGAGTGATCACTCAATGTCTCAGATTAGTCAGTCACAGATCTAATCGATTTAAAATTTAATTGGGGGATTTGTGCATACAGTTTTCCATGCCTCGCTCTACCCATTTTTTAGTTCCATGCCACCTAAATGTAGCCCTCTATAGAGCCTTTTTTGGAGTAAAATCTTTTTAATCATTAAATAATATTTAATATGAGACATTAATATTTAATTCAGGAGTTTACGTTTTATTGTCTAGATCAAGGATTTTCCTATTTACTTAATAGCTCTGCTCGTTTTAGAGATATAAATCATTTAATACGAAATCTTATAAAGGCGACATTATGTTCATTCTTTCTGTGACTACTCAATACTTTTTTTTTATAGAATAACCTGTATATTTTTATAAAGTTTATGCTATGAGACAGAATTCTATATAAATGTCTGTTCATTCTGCTTAATCAATTTTAGAGTCACTGCAATTTCAAAATGAGTTTACCTACCCGAAAAGCGCGTTAATAGGGCCCCTCATATACATATCTGTTTATATTTTAAAGAAGAAAGGATAAACAGATTCCTAAAAATTTTTTTCGTCTTTGTTTTCTTTGTTTTGATGTTTCATTCATCTCAAAACATGCTTCTTCTTGAGGTAAAATGCTTTTTAAGTTTAAGGTAGTTCTCGCGTTAGCTGCTCGAGAATCATTTTAACCGAACACCTTATATATTTGTTTTGGACTTTCAAGAGTTTATTTATGTTCCTATCCTTTTTTTGAATCGTTTTCGTGCCTCTCAGATTTCAAAACGACTCTATTCTCGAGGTAAAATCCACTTTACTCCCTTTGCCTACTCTTGAAAGTAATTAAAAAAAAATTATGTCAAGTTTCGCAACGGCAACTAATTTTCTCAAAATGTAATAAACCCGTGTATCTAAATAACATTAAAGGAAAACATGATGTTCCCAAATTTGCTCTTTAGTATCCACTATCATTCTACACAAGGTTGTTGAGGACGATACGCCTCTGATTTCGAACAGAAGCCGGTGAAAAAGACAACAATAATTGTCACTGAAAGAGTCTAGTCTTGGGACTTTGTTATTAATTTCGTTTTAAATTCTTCAGTATGCAGAGTTGTCGCTCTTGATTATTAAAGCTCGAGTAAGAAATTTTAATTAAGTTTGTCAACACTGGGGCATTCGCAATTGACAGCCGACGCTGAGACATTATCAAGAAACAAAAGCGAAGCATAATGTGTCAATAATAATATATGACATATACTCATTTACTGTCATTTTTCTTTCATTCCACCTCTTCTATTGTCTAATTCCTGCAAACGATGTTTTAGCACCAATTGATGATTTTATACCCCCCATCCCGCACGACTTTGACTTTCACTTTTTTCACATCCAAGGCAAAATACATCCCACTTGCCATCACAGCCCCATCTCAAAGCATAAACCCAAAACTATAAACATCGATAATTTCCCCTTTGTGCGAGACATGATTTAAATTACATTGACCGGGTGCTCACTGATCGTTATACTGAAAGGAATAACAAACATATAATTCAAAATCTCAAATAAAACATATAAACCGCAGTTTACGTTTTAAAAGTTTACTTTACTGGCTCTTGTAAAGGATGTGCGAAAGCTATACGATCCAAACGAAGAGAGGAAATGATTTGTTGATGCATGAAATCTGAGTTTATTTTCAGCAATAACAACTATAAGGTTTTTATTAGTGTCTCTTGATTTTAGGGAATTCACGCAAACATTGCAACATTGCACTTTTTCAAATTGACAGCTGTCAAATCCAATCCAACGTTGTCAGTTCTCTTCAGAGGCGCAACAAAAACAATTGCCGTTCACAGATATGTGGTTTTGTCCAATAGCTTTTTTTTCTCCACAGCGTGAAGTCTAAGTAAATTTTCAGCATTAATAATGTTAAAGTTTTTATAAACATTTCTCGATTTTGGGAATTTCGCTCAAACATTGCAACACTGCGCTTTTTTTTTCAACTGAAAACTGCCAGATCCAATTCACACTGTTACCATCCTTTTTCAGGGATTTGCTATTCGTCGATATGTACTTATGCCCAACGGTTTGTCTCCATTATTCCATTTTTTTTTGTCATTGAAAGAAAAGGAAGGAAACGTACTACGATAATTACTAAAGATGTTATCGCCCCCTGCATATCAAAGAAGGGGGGAGGTGCAATTAAACTGGGTGCTCGATTACCCACCACGTTTTGTCTCATTAACTAAATTCGTGTTATTACGAAAAAAGTGGCGGAAACGGAGCGTTTAAATATCACAAAATTGGTCAGAGTTTGTGGGTCGCGCATTAATGTCACAATAAGATCTTTATCACACCGGGGGATCATGCGTGTAATGACAATGTAAATTACAACTAATGTCAGAGCAATTATGAAAATAAATCCACAAAACAGTCATTTTTGTTGATTGGTACCAGTAGAATCAATGTAAACTGAATCGCCCTGTAAAACAAGAAAAAAAAAGGAACGAAAATGGAATGGAAATAATGGAAAATTGAAAAAATAAAATAAACATATAAACAAGACAATGCCCGATACTATTACACGCGCTTCTTGGCAAAAAAACGCGAAATTCTAAAAAAAGTTCTGCCAAATCAGGGGCGTACCTACGAGGCACAATTTTTCCGAAAAACTACATTCGATAATTTCCTGTTTCACTTTCCAGACAAATTCATAGACTCCTCATCTACATCTGTACCTTCTCCTCCTGATCCAGGGAGTTTAAGCTGCGCTTCCATAGCTACGGATGTGGAAAGCGGGAGAGACTCCCCCGTGGACGTTTCCTCCACCTCGGAATCCAGCACCCCCACTCAAGGGGAGACTAGGTAACCCTATTTGGGGGATATTGGAAGTGTTCATGTAACTTAAGCCGACTTTGCAGGTTACCGGTAAAGAATCCTATGCTGCAGGAAAGATGGACGAGTGAGGATCTGAGGCATGTGACTTGCCACTTAGAGACCAAAGAACTATGGGACAAGTTCAACGATTTGGGAACTGAGATGATCATCACCAAAACTGGAAGGTAAGACTTGAGTGCCACAGACCAACACAGTGTAGTTTAATTGAATTTTAATTGCAATTTTGCAAGCGCGAAATTGATAAACGCTTGAGAAATCAATTAAATAACTTCAAGTTAATGGCTTGACCTCCCACGAGTTTCTTTAACGACCAGATGATGTTAACAACTATTTTTCGGTAAATTAATACATTACGGTGTCTCATTTGAATATATCGACACCAAACCCAATCGATGCATCTAAATGGACCCGAATTAAGTTGTTTTAATGGATGTAAAACAGGGGCTTCTTCAGGTAGAAAAAGGGCCTGAAACTTCCATTAAAATGAGCTTTTTTCCTGAGCTTCTTCAGTCTTTAGCGACAATAATTAACAAGAGTGAGATAATTTCCTCATTAAGGGGGCGAATGTTCTCACCATGGAAACGACCTTTTAATTATTAAATTGAATTTAAATTCAAGGGTTGATAATTACCGCTTTACTCACTCAAAATTAGCTACTGATAAATTTGCCTCTATCTTCATCTCTAACATAAATAATTTATGTATATCTGCACTTAATGTTTGGAATCCATAATCACTGAGTGTATAAGTATGAGTGGAGTATGGTGGTAATTATCATTAGCGCTAATTACCGCGTGTATATGGCTAATTATGGCAGCGGTAATGCTAAGCTGTTAATTTGGGTTTAGATGGTTGTAAGTTCGATCATTATGATACTGACAAATTGCCAGGATGTAGACGTTGGGAAGGTCATGTGGTTTCAGAGAGAAAATCGCACTTTTGTCTACTAGCAAAAATGCGAAAATTGGTAAAACTGCTCTCAATTCAACAATCAATAACATCTATATAGAGCCCAATATTAGAGACAATATCAGCCCGTATAAGTAAATATACACAGAGCGTTTGAAAAGTTGGTAGAAATCCTGAAGAAGTGAAAGTAGGACCAAAAATGGTAAACAAAGTTCCTATAAACATCGGTCTTACGGAGCATCGTTGCTGAGACATGGCCCTCCAAGGAGGTCTTATCACTTAGATATCTTTTAAAATATATTTCTTTCTGAATAGGATAATGAAATGAAAATTGAAATAACCATAGTATAAGGGTCTTTAACTTTCATAATTTTTTATTGCTTTGACTTATCAAGCAAATAACATTATTTTTCAATAAATTAACCTTTTTTTGAAAAAAAAAATTCTCTATTTTTTTTTTGAATTCTGCGTAATTTTGTTAGAAATAATAATTTTTAAACAATGTATACCTCAGACCAGTAAGATTTTGTTAACATTTTCACATAGTAACCATCTTTATGCTATTTTATATACTTAGTGTCCCAAGGGGAGGAGTCCACGCTGAGTATCTTTTTTGTTGTTTGTTAAAAACAAAACCGTAAAAAACGTCAGTTTTGACCGGAAGGGGGATATCGTTTGGTAAAAAAAATGTTTCCAAAATATCATCCCTCTACCCCTGTAAACTATCCCATCGAATTTTTCAAATTGGAAATGGGGTTGTATTATATCTAGTTTGAAAAGTATTCTTGTTTTCTACATAGTCAAATTTTCATTTTTTTTACTGTTGTACGTCGGTTTTGTCAAAATTAAAGCAAAACCAAATCACTTGAATTTAACCATTATTATTGCTGATATTTGATTTATTTTGTAAAAAATGTTGAAAGTTACCACTATTGACTTGTATGCACATGTACAGCTAACCCTCAAAACGTTGTAGCACATTCTTGAATATTTTTGATGTTGTTGACCTGTAGTTTTTCGACAAATCAGGCGCGTAACTCCTCGAGAGACTCACATTGTGTATCATAGATTTTGGTCTTCAAACGTCCCCATAAGAAAAAATTCAAAGGATTAAGATCAGGGGATCTCGCGGGCCACTCAACTGGATCTCTTCGGCCAATTCATCTCGCAGGGAATTTTTTACCTAGACATTGTCGGTAGCAACAGTGTAGTGTGGAGGTGCTCCATCTTGCTCAAAACTAATTCTTGTTCTAAGAAGCGGGGATCTTGTTGAAGTATTTCGGTTATCTTTGGAAATATGATGTCCTGCAGGAGTTGTAGACAAAATTCTCCATTTAAAGTTTTCTGGAAAGAAAATGGCCCAACAAAGTAATTATCCACAATCCCTGCCCAAATGACCAATTTTGGTGGCTGTTGAGTATGGATCTCTAAATAAATGAGGATTGACGTCACTAAATTAACGACAGTTATGTCTGTTAATTTCACCATTTAAATACAATGAATTAACAATAATTTTTTTAAAATGTTGTATTATACAACAAATTTCTATTTAAATGTAACATTACTAAAGGATTCGCAGAATTCCAATTGACGGTCGAAACCATCCTCAATTAATTCCTGTGCTAGTTTTATGTCATAAGGATCGAATTTTGCTGTTATGAAAATTCTGTGAACAGTATTTTTGAAACGCTGGATTGTTCAGGATGCTTTCGTACAGATGTTCTGTTATCCATTTGAATATGTCCCAGAACCGCAATTTCGACTTCATCACCTCTGATTGGGCGGTCAACGTCTTTCTTTTTTTTTTTTTTTTTTGAATGGGACCAGGTTCATTGAATTTCATTACTAAATTGGATACATAAGGGTGACATACCATTGTGTCACGTTGATTTAAATTGAAGACACGAGCTACCGCTGTTGCAGGTATACTGCTTTGGTAATACAAACTCACAATCCTGATTCTCTCTTGCAACGCGTAAACCATTGGAATAGAGTTAAAAATTGAACGAACTGCACAATGATGTCTTATTACGAAGTACTAAAACCACTAAGCGAAGAGGAAAATATCAATAAATTATTCCTCCAACAAAATTAGTGTTTATCTATTTTAAATGGATTGTTATTCATACATTCGAGACGTTTTGAGCCTAACTATGCACTTTCAGCATTTATTACAATAACATTAATGGTTAATGTCAAGGTATTCGGTTTTTGTGTAATTTTGACAAAACCCACGTACAAAAATAAAAAATAAAACCTTTACCATGTAAAGAATAAAATTACATTTCCAGCGAGGTATAACACAAATCCTGTTCCAATTTGAAAATTTCAAAGGAGATGTTTTCAAGAGTAGAGGGATGACATTCAGAAAACAACTTTTTCATTAAATGATATTCCCCTTCCTACCAAAGTTGACGTGTTTTAGCTTTTTTTTAACAAAAAACAGAAAAGATATTCAAGACAGGCAGACTTATACATACAAGACAGATAGACACTTTTCCTTGGGATACCTTGTATCTCTATTTTATGCACATCTACCACCGTCATGGTATGATTATTACCTAAAATTTTCATTCGATTATCTTAATCAGAAAGAAAGTCACTTTAAAAAATATCCAGTTGATGGGACCCTTTAGAGGACGATATCTCGGTAAGGATTCTTCGTAGAGCCCATATTTATAGAAACCCTTTTTACAATTTTTGGCTCTACTTTCGCCTCTATAAGCTTCGTGCCAGCTTTTTCGAATATCGCGTATATCATAAACCCTACGGAGAACAGCTCTTTGCAGCCCTAAAGAAAATTAAAAACATAATTTCCGATTCACTTATTCATTTTATTGAGAGAAATTACGTTTATGAATTCCTTTCATTTGATTTTTAGACAATGTCAAATTCATTGCTGAAACTGTTCAGCAGATACTATTAAACTCAGGGGTGTACCGAAGGGGACACCAAAGTCTTCGTTCGCTACAATTTTTAGGAGTTTGTAACATACTTTAGGATTTATTTTCTTCAGGCACGCCAATGAACTTTTTCAATAATTTATCACACTTAATGCCTGCCAAGAGAAACGCAGAAAAATTGTTAAAGTGGACTAGCTAACATCACTCAATTCATGGCTACACTGAAGGCCCAAAAATCTTGACGTCATAGGGGATATGATAGAATCTCTGAAAATTAGTGTTTCACTCTAAAACTTATAGATACTATCTATACATATTAACGTTGTTCTTTTAATTCTCATAAATGTTTTGAAAAATAGCCGAACCTCGCCCAATTGAATTCAGGCTCACCGTGAAGGGAACGAGGCACCTTAAAGCTTCATTATCTTCGTTCGAACGATAACTTCATCAAAATAATCCAACACATAGCACAGAAAACTTCATTTTGGGGACTTTCGATAACTTCATACGTATCCAATGTACAGGGTAAGGTAACATTTTGTTATCGTGTTAACACTAGAGTCCTGGTTTCGTACAAGTCGATTCAGCTCAGTTTCTCTCTGGTATATGAAGAACCAAGAATTGAGCTCGTGATCTCAAAGAAGAACATTCTCTGTTCATGCATTCGGTCTCGAAGTAGATATTAACGTACTGATTTCCATCTTGGTCTTGTCCTCGTACGAGTTGACCGAGCTCAGTGGCGGCGTTGCGTATCCGTACCGAAGAACTGAGGTTCTGGTCTCATCCAAGCGATTCTAGATCTTTGCTGATGGGCTCGATCGTGAGATCGAGACCGAGGTTCGTCTCATCGTCAAAGGAAATCATTTTTACATCACAATGCTAAAAAACGACTCGGTTTCGAAGCACAAATGAAAGTCCCGGTTTTAGCGTTGGTCTCGGTCTGGAAGTGATTGGTTCTCAGTTGAGGTCTTGGTCTCGGTCTTGACTTGTACGAGACTGGAGCTCTATTCATAGGTCGTTTCGGTTGTTTTGCGTTTTTGGAGCCCTCTGCATTGCACAATTCGAGTGTTATAACCGAAACTGTAACACTACTTCTTCGTGGAATTTATTTGAAGATAAATGGGCATCGCGGGGCGTCCACCAGGCAACGACATTTAAAACACGACAGGAGCCACGTCACGACATTGACTGAAACGCTGCCATCGCTCAAGATAATGCCCCCCATTCGTCATCCGTGGCTCAAGGGCTCATATTATTTAGCATACCCCGTACACAAAAACGATAAACTGGTTATATTCGTTTTTAATCTGCGACGATCTTGATTAAACGACCAGCTTCCATTTGTTCGACCCTATCGGATTCCTGGCATCTACAGGGTGGTCTCGTCCAATTCCCCTAAAGTATTCGATAATCGACAGACGGAAAGAAGCGGGTAATTTAGTAACGGGCGTGTGCTACATTATGCAAACAGGGGTTTGTCACATTGCCTGACAAGTTTCATGTCCTGAGGCATTTTCTTTTATTGTGATCCTCCGTGATGGGAAAATCGATGGGCTTTAAGGTGGGGAAGCAGAGCTTCCTTAAGCATGGCGTGATGCATTAAGATTAAAAGCTCCCCAGCCGTCTCGAAGCATACTTCTTCGGGTTTAATTAATAGAGTTGTTTGGTGTCTTCTGAAGCTACCAACACACCAGTTGTCGCGGCCGTAAATCCATTCAATTTTTCCTGCCAGTATGATTTATCATTTCGAATATATGCGCCTATTTTGTTCAAGCTCCTCCATTCCTGCTAATTTAATTCCTGTCATTAAACGAGATCGCAAATTCCGCACTTAGAGCCATTTTTATCGGGGTTATTTATATCGCGCCCCTCCTTTATTAGCTCGCAGTTTCATTTGGCAAAGGAGTGGAGTCATGATTCGATCCACGAGTTCCAGAGAACCGTTGTCTGATTAATTTAAGCACTTCGACACGCCAGTGGACGACTAATTGTGCATTCGATGCCTGTTTGTACTAATTCGATTGCCAGCTTTGAACTATTTCGAGTTGCGCTCATATTAACCGTAATTACTCCGAGCGTCAGTAGAGCTTTCCAAGTTCAAATTTGTTGGACGTCTCCTGCGGAGTGAGCTTAATCCTGCCCTGCCCTCATCTCGCCTTTAAGGTGTTAGCTCTGCAAAGGCTGTCGAATTGCCCTATCGGTCATGTTCATCTCGAGATAATTGTTTGATTTATTGCAAAAGAACTGAAACGTATGTAATAGGTCGCAGCACAGCTGGTGCAGGTATGTTTGATGCGCATTCCTAGCATTGTACAGAACAAGATGAAACTGTATACCTATAACTCCTTTTTACAGCATGTTGATTCATGCAGTGAGCATCAGAGGCTAAATTCTTGAATCTTTCTTGAAAACTCGCTCCCATGGAAATTCCTTAATATAATCTTCAATAGAATGGAAATTCGCATCGAAACAGGACCACCCATACACCTTCATCATAATCCGGTACTTCAGTTCCGGGATACCAACAGAGAGGGTGATAAGCCTAAAGGAAGGCGAATTGCTGTGTGTAAATGAGACATTTCTCACCGTAAAAACGGGATTCAAGGCTCGGATGTTCCAACTTGACAGTGTCAGTGTTATTAATGACTGTTTTGATTCATTATTGGGAGGGTGGGTGCTTCAATCCGCCACCTGTTTCTACTAGGAGGCCATCGGTTACGAGGACAAAAATTGCTTCGTTTGCTATAAAATCACGATTTTGTTTTGAATGAATTTGACCTGTACAAGATTTGGAATCTTGAGCATCTTATGCCTGCCGATCAGTTGGAGGTCCAAAAAATGGGAAATGAGTTTTTTCTGATATTTGACACTTTGAAAACCTACTTTTTCATACTGAGCACATTTGGTACTATTCAGTTTTTCGAATAAAATAATAAAGAATTTGAGCAACGTATTTTGAGAGCAATTAACTGTTACTTTATAAAATTGTTCAATAAAATGTACCTTTAACGTCAGCGTTCTATTAAATTTCGTCAATTTAAATCTGAGAAAATGGAATTTTCATTAAAAAAACTCTTTTCCTCCACCATTCCACATAAGAAAAGATATCGATCGATCGAAAAGGATCGAAAAGATCTATGGTCGACAAATAATGTTTTCACCGATTTTATCCAGGTCTGAACATGACCTACAATCAACCTAAACTCCTGGGAATTTCCGCATTTTCTTGATAAAATAACGTATGTAAATGTCAGCCAGATATCCATTAAAACTCCGGTGCAACGGCGCCATCTGTCGGAACGCGCCACTAACTAATCCTAATGCAAACGTGCTTTTCAACCATTTCGAGCATTTTTTTACGTTTTAGCATCGATTCCATGGTGAAATCTACGATAATCAATCAATTAATGACGCAAAAGCAATAATGGGCTGATATTTCCATTAGTGAGTGACTGTGCCTTCCGATAAATTCAATTTAAAGGTGGCTGATTGCGTTGAAAGTACTAATTTATTGTTAAGCCGGCCTTAACGGATGGCTGCAATCTTAATTATTGTTTCAATCTCTGCTTTCTCATTTTACACAGTCATCAATTTTCCACATGAGTCAGGCCACGGTGAATTAACGGATTTCTTCGTGTCCAGATGAGACAATCAGCGGACTGGAATTTGTACTTCCGATGGCCGTTAAAAATGGGGTTTCTAACCCCTTACTTAAATGACATGGCCGATTTAATATTTCCAGGAAGAAAATAATATTTTTTTATTAGTTATTTATTTGTGAGCGTTTTTCATCTTAAATGAGCCGGAAAATTAACATGTGTCACGGTTAATGTAATCTAGCGCACTTTGGTTAAACGTCCATACAATATTTACCTCACATGTGGTGTTTTTGTTACCAAATGCATTAACAAATCAGTGCCCGAAGGCATAAGCTCAATTTATAATCGGCGAAAATGTTCATATTTTACGCCTACTCGTGTTACGTGTTTTTGACAGTATAAAATGGCGTTTATACTCATGCAGTTGTGCTATGTTTAGATTTCCAACATTGGAGGATGATTTATAACCATCGAGGCTAAATATGGGGTCGGCTATTGCCTGCTTCAGCTTATTTTTTACAAGAATAAAAAAATTGTGCAAGAAAAGATGTTGAGAGTTGCGCCGCAACTCGATTAGAATTTACTTTTTATCCTCTATTTTCAAGAATAAAAGCACGATAAGCTTTTTCAGCCAAAAAAAATTATATGTAAGATAAATAATAAATTCTACACGTTTCAACTTGCGTTCCCGGAAATGGGGTAACAAAAATTAGAAAAACATAGTGTATGCCAATAGTCCATATATGTGACCGATTGCCGCCCTCACCTTCAAAAAAAAAAAATTACGAAGATATTTTGAATTTTGGGAAATTTTTAAAGTTCGAAATGTTTCAAATCGCCAAATATTTGTCAATGATGAACGGACATGAACGGAGAGGTCGGGAAACAGGTTCTCTTCGCCTAAAGAAACTACGCCTCTGCATTTCTTTATGAATGTTCAGAAACTTTTAAACCAACACCTAAATCGGTGGACAAATACGTTTTGAAAATAACTGCCCTCAACACTGGCCCCCGCGTTCACCAGATTTAAATAAATGTGACTTTTTTCTCTGGGGGACTTCAAAAAAATTGCATATTCGATACTCGTTGAAACCGAGGAAGATTTATGAATGCCCCTTTGAGAAAAAAAGTCCATTCAATTATCGAATTGAGTAGACTTTCACTTTCGGCAAAGAACGCATTTATGTGTTTGTGAAAATGGGATCCATCTTGAACAGCATTTTGAGAGTTCATTTTTATTACTGTTACTTAAGTGGTGCCGAAAAAATAGTCGGACTTGGATTATGGATACATATGGATAAATGGAAAAATTTAATAAATCCACGTTATCTGATTTTTTGTTCGCAAAAGTTTCCTAAACGTGGATACTGATAGACTTAATCATCATTGTAGGTATTTGCCCCTGTTGTGGTGAGTAATTAGTTTTTAATCTCGATTTTTAACTCAAAAAGTGTGTTCCCTTTTTGTCATGCAGTGTTGAATTTTATACGGGAGTATTGTGTTTCATATGCTCATTTATCGTCTTGGCCGCGCATATTTAAACAGGCGAGATAAAAATCTGAAGTCCTGAAAGGGCGCCCCGTAGCGTACACCGAGATAATTCGAAAGGGTTATTTTTCCATTTGACGTCTTATATTTCATAGTTGTTTGGAAGTAAACGTTAAAAAAATGATGAAATGCCCCTGCCGGCTACTTATCTAGATAGTCATCTCGGTCGTTAGAGCTAAAAAGCTGAAAATGCGCCTTTTCGAGTCAAAATTGATTAACCACACCTGCGCCTTTGGTCACTACTGAAGCAGCCCCTTTTTCTGGCACATTAAACACTAAGGAAAACTCAATTGCGTTAGCATTCATTAGCTTAATGGAAATTGAGGAATTATCCCATTAAGACTCCATTTTCGCGTTTTCTAATTTACAGGCTCAGGCACTCGTCGGTTACCAGTCAAGTTAGTGTCAAGCCGTCTGAGAGTCTTTTCCCTGCGACGTGCTACTTCATTTATGAAATCATCAGCCCGGGAAGGCACGAAACAAGATTAGGGAATTTCCATATTTAATGGCAAAAGAGTGACGGAAAAGAAATGGAAATAATCTACTTGAGGAAAGATGCATATGTGCTCGTGGTGGATGCGTCTAACTTCGATTTAAACTGCCGTGGAGTTGTAACTAATGGATTTCCCCTCGCGCCCCTCGGTGGAGCAGGACGGCATAATAAAAGTCAATTAAGCCGAAAGCTCTTAACTCTTTCTTTCCTCGAAAGGGAAGCGTTAATAAGCTGCGATTTTGACGAACTGGCACCGGGACTGTGCTATAATTACGATACGGGAGAGCGGCCGTAATGGATGCGTTCCGTAATAGTTGAAGTGCAACCATTACGGCCCGTTTGCACTGTCACTCGGTCCGCTGCCAGTACATCTCTACGTTTAATTAAAACATACGACCTCCTCCTGCCTCCCTGTAATTCCTCTTTCGAATCTACGATTTCTTTCCATGATGAAGCATAAGGGCTTTTCGGGTCGATCCGGATCTTAACCGCCGTAAATTTCAGAGGTATCGACCGTTCCGATCGGGCGCCTATTTATTAGGTATAACAACATTAACGTTAATAGTTCTGCTCTAAAATTATAAAACCGCGAATTGCAACAATTTGAATTATGAGCCGACCATCTGGATATTCGAGTTCTGTAATCGATTGGACCCGAGGCCGGCGGCCGCTCCGATATACGGAGATAGCGGCACCGAAAAGCCTATAATTTTGTCGCTAATTCGTTTCGGTATCTTGTGGGGATCTTGATAGAAAGAGAGGGCCCAGCTACGTGCAGCCTATTGCAAAAATCGTAAACTGCGCTAAATTGTACAGGGCCGGCTCCTTGGGACGCCATGTGGAGCTCACCAACAACTCAAACCTCCCTCCTTCCTAAAAGAATAAAAATGTTACCTGAAATTACACCGCAGTTTATAAATCAATTCGGTTCGTCGTTTCAGGTTACTCAATTAAGATCCGGTTACGCTCAGGGTTACTCAGGCCAATTCATATTACGCAATTTAAATTGCGTTACTCAAAACCGTGTTGTCCATTCAGGTCTGTGTTGGTTATTCGAGTCCGACAGAGAATGAATGTATTCAGATAGATTCAGGTTGCCCATTATACATAGCAATTCAGATTACTCTAGTAAGATCTTATTACTCTGGTCAAAATGTAAACTGAAATGCTGCAAAGTTTATAAATCAATTCAATCTGGTGGTTTCAGGTCACTCCAGTAAGGTTAGGTCTCCGTGTTCCTATCTTCCTTCCTCAGTTCTAGCATTCTGATCTAGAATGTGGACTCACCTCAGCCCCTATCAGTTTCTCCTAATGCCAAGTTTTTCTTTCACCTTAGTCTCTTTCGGTCGGGATTTCCCATTCTTTTCTCACTTTCTCACATCTTTAAAACTATCTTATTGTTCCAGACGCATGTTTCCCACGGTACGAGTGTCCTTCACGGGCATCAAACCAGACCAAAGGTACGCAGTACTGCTCGACGTCGTTCCTGTCGATAACAAAAGGTATCGATATGCCTATCACCGCTCCTCATGGTTAGTGGCGGGCAAGGCCGACCCCCCTGCTCCTTGCCGAATCTGTCCCCATCCAGACTCCCCGTACACGGGGGAGCAGCTGCGCAAGCAGGTGGTCTCCTTCGAGAAGGTCAAGCTGACCAACAACGAGATGGATAAGCACGGACATGTAAAGATTTTTGACTGGCAAAGTAGCAAAATGTAGCAACTTAGTAGAACTTGTTTCAGTTGGTACTGAACTCCATGCACAAGTATCAACCGCGCATCCATTTGGTCAAGAGACCTGAAGGGGGATCGGGCAGCGTTACTGATCTGGAGAATGAAGAGTACAAGACTTTTATATTCCCAGAGACCATTTTCACTGCAGTGACCGCCTACCAAAATCAACTGGTAAGTTATTATACTTTGAGAATTGATTAAAGAAGTTGCTGGAAATTTTATCTTTGGAATATTATTTCCCGAAAATGACCTGTAAGCACTTAGAGTTTTGTGCACTTAAGGAAGTCTGAAGGTAGAGATAAATAAGGCCGGAACATAAATAACATTAAGGGGGATGTTTGACATTACCGGCGAGCTCGTTAGTGGCTTCCTAACACATTGATGTTGTGAAATGTGTCATGTTTGTCTCTTTCTCCCTGTCCCGGGGCAATTCGTCACTCGTCGAATCATGTGTCATGCCACACACGCGCTTCGTGTGAAACGTCCTGTCTCATTTAAAAACTATTATTTATGTTTGCTTTGGATCTGGAAGAATGCAAGGTAAATTACATCGGGAAAACGAGAAAGAATCCATAACTCGAGCAGCAGCATCAGTCCTGCAACACACCCTCTAGGGTACATACCACAAAAGAAAAAAAGTTCTTTTAAAAGCAGGATTCAAGTCAGGATTTTAAGAATCCCGATGACCTTCACGAGTATTCGAGAAAATTAAAATTTACGAAAAAAGTTTTCATTTCTTTCTCAGCGATTTCCCAAGGTAATTTAAAATAATTCATCTTTATCGATGCAACGTGGTAATATCATCTTTCAAAATCGACGTTTCGACTTTCGACCACCATCATTAATTTTCGCTTTTCTTATTACCCCTATCTTGAATTTTCAAATTTTTTAATTGAACCTTTTGACTGACTCCGACGATTTTCCACATGTTAAGGTAAGTTCAGTGAGGTCTTTCACAGCTCCCTTCAAATAATCTAATGGGGGTAGATCTGGAGAATGTACTGGCCAACGTACGTCCCCATTGTTTAAAATGACTACGCTGGCAAATACTTCAGACTTGGATGAAGGATTTTAAGGTTTTTGAGATATATACTGCATCGCAAAATTGACGCATGTAAAATTTTGTTCCTGAAAAAATGGCCTTAAATATACGTGAAAGAAGAAATCTTTCGGTCGAAGAATGTGCAGCTGTTGTAGCATTTGCGGAAGTAGGTTTGCCATAAGTTCAAATCATACTACGATTGGGAGTAGCACATTCTACGGTGTCCAGAACACTCGCAGGGTTTCGGGAGACTGGTACGAACAGAAAAAGACCTGGACAAGGACGACAAAGGTTGTCAACAAATAACCAAAACCAATTCATTACAAGCACTGTGCTGCAACAAGAGTTTTTTCGTCGATATGACTTTCGTATCAGTCCAGATACAGTGAGAACAAGGTTGGCAGAAAACAATATTATTCCCTATAGGGTTGCAAGCGGTCCCCTATTAACTGTACAACATCGAAGGTAGTGTAATCAATTTGCTCGAGAACATCAAGATTGAGGAGATCGTCAATGAGGCAACGTATTCTTTATGGATGAGTCTCGAGTTTGTCTTTTTAGTGATGATCGTCGAAGGGAAGTGTATCAACGTCCTAGAAAGTGATACGCTCAGTGTAACATTGTCGAAATTGTGGACTATGGAAGTAGATCTGTTATGATATGGAGAGGTATCAGTTTGGAAGGTCGCACGATGTTAGTTGTGCTTCAGAACGGTGCTTTGACAGCCCGTTGATACATAACAGAGATTTTAGAATCCTGTGTAGTGCCATATACCCCATTTATCGGTGAGGATTTTTTATTGATGAACGATAATGTACGTCCACATGTGGCACCAGTAGTACAAAGTTACCTCGAAGACGTGAAAATTCAAACGTTGCCTTGGCCAGTAAGAAGCCCTGATCTGAACCCCGTCGAACATTTATGGGACGACACGGAAGGACAAGTTGGAACCTTACGGGTTCCCCCTAAGAACTTAAATGAGCTGTCATTGAAGATCACAGAAATGTGGAATCACATCAATCAAGATGACACTAGAAACTTAATTTCAAGTATGCCAAGGAGGTGTGAGGCAGTAATTAGAGGAAGAAGGGGGCAATACATGCTATTAAGTATTCATTTGTTTGTACAAATTAAGGAATAAAAATTATGTATTTTTTTGTACGCCCTGTATTCATTCAACTATACTCCCTTATTGATTCCGTCAAGTTAGATCTACTGAAAATCATCGTCGTACTACTTTAGTAAGCGTAAAATACAGTGTGGTCCTCCGGGAGGTCCGTCGATCGAGTGCGGGACAACCATAATTTGGAAAAAATCTGAAAATGGGGGGATATACTTAAGATTTTGGGGGACACGCGTTAAAAATGTTTTTAAGATGGCGGCACTTCCCGTTATGCCAGAGGTAGATGTAGACTCGATTGTTTTAAATGGAACACCCTATATTTTATTGCATTTTTGGACTTCACGATGAATTCTGATCACCTTTTATATGAAACGTTTTACGCTTATTCTTAACCGTTTTGGAGATATTTCCACTTAAAGATGAAATTTGACAGTTCCAGTCATTGATTCATTTGGTGATGTTATGAGAATGGAAAGTTAAGTCGCAGCAATTTTTTGAGTAATTGCTAATAAATCAGAACTTTAGCCGCGTGTTCAGTAAAACTCGCAAAATAACGTACAGGGTGGTCATAAATAATTCTTAAAGTTGACAATCACGAATCATTAAAAACTTGTTTTTTTTTTAATAGAAACTCCATTTCTCTTAACGCCATCGTGTTAATCTAGGAAAATAACTGTCACTTTGTTTTTTGATATCTATATCTGAAATCAACCGTTCCGATCTTTCATGTTTGTATGATAAATTTAGTCTTGCCGTAATTAATAATTTAATTAACAAACTGTCAAAAGTTGGTAAACGTTTCCATAGAAACTTTATCGTTGACTATTGGTTTTCCGTGGTCTATGCCACTTATATTGGGTTGTTCGATAATTAATTTTTATGTTTTTTCAAAGTGTATATACGTATATTAATAATAAATATTAATCAATGATGTAGTGGCCATCTTGGTGGATGACCTTTCGCCATCTTTCGGCAAATCGGAAAATTCCGCGTTCGAAAATGCCTTGATTTTTAAAAGTAAAAAAATGATTTAATTCATTTTTAACGGCTCGATCAGAATCGACATTTTTACCATTCAAATGATTTTGAAGAGAACGAAGCAAATAATAATCTGATGGCGCCAAGTCAGGACTATATGGTGGATGAGGTATCAGTTCCCAATTTAGTTCTAGTAATTTTTGATGTGTTATTAAAGACGTATGGGGTCTAGCGTTATCATGATGGAACAGGACCCCTTTGCGGTTAGCGAGTTCAGGACGTTTTTTTTTTATGTCTTCGTTCAATTTCGATAGTTGACGACAGTAAACATTCGAATCAATAGTTTGGTTTCTCGGAAGCAGTTCAAAATAGAAAATACCCTTGTAGTCCCACCACACAGATAGCAAAATCTTCTTTTGATGAATGTTGGCTTTGGGCGTCGATTGCGCAGGTTTATCTTGTTTGGTCCATGATCGTTTTCGGACTACGTTATCGTAGACAATCCATTTTTCATCACCCGTTATGACTCTTTTTAGAAGTGGGTCGTTTTGGTTACGATTCAGGAAAGAATCGCATATGTTAACGCATTGGGTGAGGAGAATTTCCTTCAATTCGTGAGGAACCCAAACATCCAATTTGTTAACGTACCCAAGTTTTTTTAAATGCAGAGAAACGGTTGAATTCGATATGTTCAACTTTTCTGCCATCTCTCGAGTTGTCTTACGCCGATTAGCTTCGATTAAGGCCTTTATTTCATCGTTATCAATGGTGATTGGGCGTCCAGTGTGTGGTGCATCTTGGACATTAAAATTTCCGGAACGCAAGCGTGAAAACCAACGCTGGCACTGGCGTTCAGTATGGCAGTTCTCACCATAAACTTCACACAATTTCTTCTGAGCTTGTGCTGCATTTTTGCCCTTTCGAAAGTGAAATAATAAAATGTGTCGATAAGGCTCACTTTGATTGTCCATCTTCAACTTAAATTTTAAACAATTTCTTGTTTACTGATCACGTTCAATTTTCGATCGAAAAAAGTCTAAAACATAACCTTTAAAATGGCATATAATAATGTAAGCGACGAGATCATTATTACCCGATATGTATAAATTAAACCATCTATGAGAATGAAACGACATTAATTATCGAACAACCCAATAGTATGAAATCTGCCAAAGTATTATAGTATTAAGTAAGTTTTTTTTTTAATCGGAACGGTTGATTTTAGATATAGATATCAAAAAACAAAGTGACAGTTATTTTCCTAGATTAACACGATGGCGTTAAGAGAAATGGAGTTTCTATTAAAAAAAAAAAAAACAAGTTTTTAATGATTCGTGATTGTCAACTTTAAGAATTATTTATGACCACCCTGTACGTTATTTTGCGAGTTTTACTGGACACGCGGCTAAAGTTCTGATTTATTAGCAATTACTCAAAAAATTGCTGCGACTTACCTTTCCATTCTCATAACATCACCAAATGAATCAATGACTGGAACTGTCAAATTTCATCTTTAAGTGGAAATATCTCCAAAACGGTTAAGAATAAGCGTAAAACGTTTCATATAAAAGGTGTTCAGAATTCATCGTGAAGTCCAAAAATGCAATAAAATATAGGGTGTTCCATTTAAAACAATCGAGTCGACATCTACTTTCGGCATAACGGGAAGTGCCGCCATGTTAAAAATATTTTTAACGCGTGTCCCCCAAAATCTTAAGTATATCCCCCCATTTTCAGATTTTTTCCAAATTATGGTTGTCCCGCACTCGATCGAGGGACCTCCCGGAGGACCACCTTGTATTCACTCTGAAATCATAAAAACGAAAATGCGTAAAAATTGAGGAGATGCGTTAATTTTGCGGTGCAGTGTATTCGAGTGAAGGCGAAGAATAATGAACCTCGGCAACGTCTTTTTAATATCTTTCCGTTTCTTTCTGCACAAAAGTGAAGTCATACTTTTTCGAATAAAAGGAAAATAAAAGGAGTTCAAAATCACGTAAAGTAGCAAGGTTGGCCTGCGTCCAAGAAGCCACCGGGCTCTAATTGAGTGATAGTTATTTGGTGCACGGTGTCTTGTTTGTGACAAACTTAATCTGGCGAAGTATAAATATTGTCGCGTCTGCAGGTTCCGACTGAAGTGGAACATGTGTTTGAGAATTTATATGCCGACTTTGTCATTTTCTCATCCTCTTTTTGGGCCATTTTAAAGGCTAAATTTAACGATATCCATCGCAGAAGTATTAACTCTAAAACACAATTCCAGTCCAAGATTTATGGTTGCAGTTCAGATAAACGTGAGCGATCAAGGGAGAATTCGGTAAGTTAAAGGGAAAGGGAATGAAGTATGTGCAGTTTGATCAAAACCGAGGAGATTGGTTTAAAGCCATTTGTCATTACGTTAGTTCCTTGCCTGTAATTATCGATGTCACGCTATAAATTACCGGTATTTCGCTCTCTAAGTATAGAGTAGGTGCCCTTTTTACGGTGCGAACTTAACAACAGCTGAGAGTATCTGATTTAAGGGGGAATGCGTGGCAATTAGTGAGGTTTGAAGTTCAACTGACCCCGAGAGAAAATCGGCCAACACTCATAAGTTACGTGTGAGGTAATATTACCCAATATCGTCCAACAATACCCAATCTTTACCGGTTGTTATTGCCTTCGACTGTCGAAAGTAAGAGCGATAGCATCTACCAGAGTGCTCGGATTGGAAGGAGTCGCCAGATTCGTTTTACTTGATTATTCTAATTGGCTTGATTTATTGGTGTTCTATTGCTTATTTTTTCGTTAATCGAACCTTATAACAAACCCGTTTTTGAGACCGCACAACCATGTTACAAATGACCCACTAATAAGACATCTGCTTCTGGCCAATAGGAGGAAATTAATAATTTTTTAAATAAAGTTTTATCGTAATTAAATCTTGGATCGTCCAATATTATCATGGTTTACATATTGTTTCAGTCAAACAAAGAATATAATTAAAAGTCCCGTATTGGAGAAAGCTGTACACTATTCCTTTTAAGTATGTATTTTTCGATTATGGGCGCCATATTAGATTTTCGCATTTTTGCATTAAGCTTTTCTTCGTGATTACAATGATGTATCACATGTCACGGTCAGTTCAATGAGGTCTTCCATTTCCTCATAAATAATAACCTAATGAGGATAGATCTGGTGAACATGCCGGCCAACTCCTGTCTCCATTGTTTGAAATAACTCTACCGGGAAATATTTTAGACTTGAGTGATGAATTGTAAACTGGAGATATTTCTGTTTTTTCTCCACACTGCTAGATCGCTACGTCGTTAGATCCATCTTGCGTAGGTACACAGTCGGATATATTTTTCAAAAATCGCATCAACCGAAAAATAAAAAAATCGACGGTGAATTTATAGACGACACTAGTTACACGAGAGTTACATCGACGTAAATATAAGAAGATTAAGAATTTTAATTTACCTGCGCAACAGCCAGAGGCGGAGTGGCTCTAAATTTACCGATACCTACTACCTTCGAGAACCAACAAATATTTCAACAATAAATTTCAGCTAAAAATATTTTCTTCTATCTGGAATTGCGGGCAATACCTGCTTATCAACAAATACGAATACTTTCAATTAGAGTTCACTGCTCAATCTAACTTCACCGCTCCAAAACAGAGGCGGACTGAAATAAATTCACCTTCTCTTTGGTCTTCTAGCTTGGATTTGTTATTTTTGGTGGTCATAAGATTTTGCGCGTTTAACTCTTCCGTTTCGTAAATCGCTGGATCACTTAGGGTGTGATTAAACGCATACTGAGAATTTTCCATCTATTCCCTAGGAAGTAAAAAAAAAAATTCTCCATCCGGAACCGATCGCAAAGAGGACGGTCCTCAGGGAGGACCTATCCAAGCAGATAAAACATGAATCTGCCCCTCTGTTAATGCAGATAATGGTATGCTCCGCCTCTGGGATCTTCCTAACAATCCCAGAAAGGGGCTGTTAAACAAACACGACGAGTTCACGCTGAGGATCACCCGGGGTGGGCCAATTATCCGTTCACGGGGAGTGACAGCAGCCGATTGGAATGCCACAAGAGATGGCTCACCGGGTGCCCATGCCCAGTCTCACCTGGTGATGCATGGCATTCACCTTACTTTTACTACTACAGGCTTATTTTCCCTGATTTTATCGCTTTCGAGTGGGCCTTCGACTATGAAAGCAAGGAAGAACGCGGCACTAAGAGTATATTTGTTAAGTGGGGAAATATAATGTTATATTAGAAGGGAAAAGGCGGGTAAGTTCCTGTGTCTTCAGTAGTGGTAAAGGTCCTGAAATATTACGGACCTGGACTATATACCTGGGCTGTTTCCAGTGGTAATCTGTGGCTGTCTCTGTGTATGTGTATCCAGATCGAACTTCAGAATGATTTCCATGCGTCATCAGTATGTACTAATGGAATTTAAGAGCTGTAGACTTAAATAATGATATTTATAATAGATGTAGATGAGGAGAAATACCGTCATCCACATAACGTGCATCGACTGCATGGATTTCTGGAAAACACCAATTGATTGATAGTAGCGTGGGATCACTCTGTCACTGTTTGTTCTGTGGTTAAATTTATCTGAAAATTTGCTTAAATTCTTTAAAAAAATTGGTCTTGGTCAAGATGTAGGTAGCAAAAATTTGGAGTACCTCCGCCTTCGATTGTTGATCAGCAGTATTGGATTTTTTGAATATTCACAGTTAATTCAGAGATGGCGTTACCATCCTTTCAGTATGAAATCAGTAGCGCAACAAATTCAATCTCGAATTTTTTCCTCAGCAAGGGGTTTTCCTTTTTCTTCACCATGTGCGATCCCGCGGAAATCCTAATTATATACCTCCGCGCATAGACGTTTTAATAATTTTTCGGCCGTCATCAAACAAAAGCAGTTAGTCGTCTATGTTTAGATGCCGATACACCATTAGTCACCCGAAAATACTCCTCGGGAACTCATCATTTCGTCAACACCTCGTTCGCGCCCGACTATTTTCTATTTCGAAAACGATGCCGGCGATAATGGGTGGTCGACACTGATTACCCTGCATCGGATAACAATACATTTTGCAGCTCGTCAATGACACTGTACCCGATGGGTGGCGATCAAAATTGGAAATTTGCCAAACAAGTGGGCCTTCTTCGTCAAATGGCGAAGAAAGGATACAAGCTTTGCTCTTGGCGACTAAGGCGCATTCGCCATGTTGGCAACATTTTGTGGTTTTTAGAGTTAAATTGCTTGGGCAAATTAATTACTGAATCAACATTCCTTCATCTGTGAGCGCTTAGGACGCGTTTATAAATTAGGTTATTTGACTTTATAATTTTGTTTCAGATAACGAAACTGAAGATTGACAGCAACCCATTTGCCAAAGGTTTCAGAGATTCATCTCGGCTGACGGAATTCGAGAGGTATGCATCTGGATGAAATTCCTTTTGTATATGGTAAATCGTCGAGATGGATTTTGACGGGCGATCTTAATTCGTTCCTTTGTGCCCGGCCACCACAATAACGGCCTAAATGAATTTTAATGGCCCCCCATTTCACCTCGTTCGATTTATGGTAATCGACCAGATCGCTCTCGACGATAAGCCCTTCTGCATCAAACCAAATAAACAACTCTAGGTAATTTTGCTCAGTTTCCCTTGCAGAGAGACCATGGAATCCATGCTTGCGGAGCAGCACTACTTTCGCTCTCCTCTGCGGCCCTTTGTGGACTTGGACACCCACAATAACAATCTTTCCCTAGAAGAAAAGGCAATTCTGGCGGCTAGGTCTCAATTGTTTCTGAGGGCGGCTGCTGCAGCCGCCGGCCCTTACGCTCCTCTTATGGGCGGCTTATATGGAGCGGGGGCGTCGCAGAGTCCCACAGTAAACCCTGTGGTATTGTGGAACCAATGGGCGGGACTGGGACCCTCTTTATTGGCCGCCCAGCACCAACACCAACTGGCGGTAGCTGCAGCTAGCACTTCGCAATTGCAAAGTCCCATGGCACCTTTAGCTAGGCCTTTGGCGCAGCATCGGTTTAGCCCGTATGCAGCCCCCATGAGGGCTAGCCCGGATTCAAATCTCAGGGAGGAGGCAGGTAGCCCTGGCAGCCCTTCTTCAGGGGTGTAAATTCAAGATATAGACTAATTTTGGTTATAAGGACACTATTCCTGATGCGTAAACTCTAGTACATAAGCAAATGTGATTGTGATATATCGTATTTAACTTAAGTAATTGCCGGTTATTTTCCTAAAATCGAGTGCAAATGATGAGCTTCAGGGTCATAAGTCATAGAGATCTTTTTTAAGGTTTTTGAGTTCAAATTCACCAGGAAGGAATAATTTTCCTCTACCCGTTTTTTAATACCTAATTCACAGGGTTTTTCACAAAATTAGTACTTAGGTATTTTGAGTTTTGTACATAATTAAGTTTTAATTTATTCATTAGTGTAATTAGGACGTTTTCAGCTGAAATGAAGAATCGGCGGGCGATAAGTAGACTTTATAGTCAGTTATTCTTGTAAATATCACCTTGTTTCGCAATGTTACATGTACGACATAAAAAGTAAATATTACCTCGCTTTATTTTTTAATGTGGTTTATTTGAATTTATTTCTCTCCTTCCTTTCCTCCCTGTCTAAAATCGATCTAAAATTAGCTCAATTTGAGGCCCAGACAAACGGCGAAAGCTAATTTGTGTAATTAAAAAAAGAGGACTTTTTAGTACCCTTTGCCCAAGATGGTCTGCATCTATTTTAAGTGAACAAATGACCGACCGCTACATCTTATCATGAAATAAAAAAAGACTAGAATTCTGTTCTAAAATCATATGAAAGAACCATTGGCGTGCAGGTAAATTACTGGTCAAATCAATGGCAGGCAGTAATGTGCTGACCTGATTCTGATTTTTTTTTATTTGCCAGAAACCTGATCATGACTTTTTGGTAAATTTGGGCTTTTTTTCTATTATCTTTAGCTCAATTCAATCCAATTCGAATAGGACTTTGCATGCGAATGGGACGAGTTACTAAGATTAATAGGAAGTTTCACACAGCGTTCGTAGGTGTCGTTGTTAATCGTTTTAAAGATGGCTAGTGGTTCTAGTGCCCTTTTCTTTATGCACATAGTTTGTTGTGCATCTCCGGCACAGGTGTTTAATGCATGAATATAACTAATTAAAAAAAAATTTGAACAATTTCCTGGCGTACTTACCGAACTCAAACGGTAGATAATAAATAGCCCGTATATACATATTTGCGCCTATTTCGCATTCTGCACAATAACGAGCTGTTGTATAAATGGGCCTTTCGTTAGCCTTGATCAAATAGGGGCAAGTGTGAGGATATAATGACAACGGCAGTAACAATCGCCATTATGAGTACCACCTCTGATGGTGTAGGTAATTGGGCACGACTTTTTCCACGAGAAAAGTTCCTTTCATCAGGTCTCTGGTAATTTACAGGAGACATGTACGTAAGTACCAACTAAGGTAAACATGTTTTCAATTTCGTGGTAATGGGCCAGTTCCTGCGATTATCTCCATGCAACTCAAGACAAGTAACAGATGTGTATTTATGTAATCAGAGCGATTAAGTTTTGGTTCACTGATTTTCGCTAATACTGTCACTTCCTTAAAATTTTCAAAGGTGATACTTATGAAGGCACCTGCAATTGGGAGGCACCATTATTCGGACTTTTGATATGTGCGGGTATTATGATAGAATAAATTATTCAAATTGCACGTTGATAGTTCTCGGCTGCCGTAATTTACTTAGAGGGAGAGTTATTAACTCGTTTTATTGATAGGGGGCCATGCAATGTAGATAGGACCAGAGTAGTAAAATTCCATCAAACTAATTCGCACGAAATTTCAATAATTACTAGGTACTAAGACCAGTTTGTTGGTATCCTTAAAGCGCTTAGCGCTCCGACGAAGATGACGTCACGGAGCCGCCTTGGCAATTGACGAACTGGCCATAGCAGTTTCGATTTTAGTCATCAAACTAATAATTTTTTAGAAGCACTAACAAATATTGTTCGATAAAGAAACGAGCACAAACCCCACTTCACAGGACTTAGCTGTCAGTAATTTGACCTAATTAATCCCCCAAATTACCTCAGGCTTCCATAACAGCGCACAGATGTGTTACAACGACTTTCACACGTGTAGCTGTTGATATTCGTTATAATTAGCAGGGTTTTGGGCTACCATCCAGACCACCCTGTTAGGCCGACACCCGACACCTTCATCTCGGATTTAAATTGAAATTTATTGGGTCCCAGTTAGGATTATCAACGACAAAATTGCGACGAAATGTAACAAGAGGTGTTTAGCAGATTGGAGAATATTTCCAAATACACCGGGTGTTCCCTAAGAAAGGTACCGGTTTAATTGCCGTGACAGATATTTACGATTCATTTTTGCATTGAACATTTTTCGTAAGGTCGTGGTCAGGTTAGGCTGCATCAGTTCGAGACTTCGTGTTTAAAGGTCATTTCAAAATTCACGAAAATTTATTAATCAGCCCGAGTTATTTCGAAATTTTCGAAAATTTCTACTTAAATAGGCTAGAATTACTTCTGCGAATTCACCTCCTCTTGGTGATTCACCTCCTCCCCATGACCTATTATTTTGGGGGCAGTGTCTAGGTGTATACTCATATTTCTTGTATATAAATCATGAAGGTCGATTATTTACATCTCGCGCAGTAAATTTCCTCTCAGCAGGTTGTATTGTTTCTCTCTCCTAGAGCAGTGATGATTCAGTTCTGAGCTCAACGTTCATTTATCAAATTTCTCGGGTAAATTACTGGCATAAATCTCGTTTTTAGCTACTGGTTTACTCATTGAAATACTTGTAAATAAGTTAGTGAATAGCGTAGTAAATCACCAACCGAAACATTGAAAATTTGACTACCCCTCATAAATGTCTTCTTCCCGCTGAGATTATGAACCATTAGACTATTTAAGCTGAATTTACAGGTACTTCATGGCTTTTAGCCACCCTTATTCCTTAAGAAACCAATTGGTGACATCGTTTGAACTTTCATAAAACTTTATGATGGAGATGAGTCCCTCATCACGGAACATTATGTCAATGAACCGCCCACCTCCATTTCTCGTTCTTTTCCAAATAGAGAGTGAGTAATAAAGTAAAAATGCAGTTTAGCAGTGATTACCTAAGTATCGAATATTAAGTAACTGGCTCGATTAGCAGCCCTGTAAAGGTTTCCTTCAGGCGTAGGAAAGTC
This sequence comes from Euwallacea fornicatus, assembly GCF_040115645.1. Lineage (NCBI taxonomy): Eukaryota > Metazoa > Arthropoda > Insecta > Coleoptera > Curculionidae > Euwallacea > Euwallacea fornicatus. Next base: position 3,611,246 of record NC_089559.1, on the reverse strand, counting down.
ACAAAGGCCTTTGCGTCTCTAAAATGAACGCTAAATTTACTATGGGGGTGTTCAGGCCCTGGAAAGAAAAGACGTATTTGCATAGGTCTCAAATCGATCCGAAAAATCACATATCTATATAGTCGATTTTCATGGTTGTCATGTTTCTTTATTTTTTTCCTTACAATTATCTTTTATTTTTTGTTTGCTTTTTTATTGTTTTTTTTTTCTGTTAAAATTCATTTAGTAACAATAGTTATGTGCAGGTATGTGGTAGAAAAAAAGCAAATTGGAAAAACCGAGCACAGGATTGCGGAAACTATACATCTTTGTTAAATAACAATTCAAAGTCCTGGTAAAATCTTTGAATTCGAGCCATCCTGTATATAGAATTTTGTCGAATAACAGGTCGGCGCTTCCGACCTTAAAGGACAACTAATAGGAACTTACGAGTATTTGTTGTCACAAACGCAACTGACAAATTCTCCCATATTGCGATATAGTTACGCAAAATTACCCTCCTCCCTGGCACTTGTGATGCCCTACTTATCACGAACATGGCTTTAGGTTTACTCCAGGTTAAAGTAGCTGATTGAAATAAGCCCTACATACGCAACGTGTGTACTTGAAATTCGTTTGGTGCAAGCCTCGTTTTTCCAGCAGTTTATATTTCAGTGATCGCCCAGACGCCGACAGACGCTGAGAAACGACGCCGAAAGACGCCGCTCCGCCCCGCAATAACGGGATAGAGTGCAAAGTTGAAACCATTAACGTCTTATCGGGCCCGCTCCGAATGGCGCCCGTATTTCCGCTATCTATAATGCATCTGGAGAGGGACCATCAAGAGATTGGCTCCTCGGAGGTGAAGACTATATTCCTCGGATATTCCAGAAGGATAAACGGGGAACAGCTCATGAGTTCTCGGTGATATCATCGCCGCAAATATCTCACCGATGCCCCCCTTTTAACTTTATAGTCTCGGTTTATCTTTATGGATTTGCTCGCTCCATCTTCCACGCTTTACGATTGGTTCTAACCTGCACTGGAAATATGCTTCGTTTATACACCTCCGAAAAGTCTAATTGGAAATAAACTGAAGAGGGTTTGAGCTCGAAACATGTAATCTCTTAATAGCCGACAGATAAAAGTCAATTAAAAGAGACGCTCGTTGTAGATTAAAGAATTATGCCCGGGCTAACTGAGAGATATATTTCATTTCACGGTAGATTAATATTAGATAAGTTATGGATAAGGCGAAAGGGTGAGATTTCCCAGGAGAGGAGGGCCTGCCCAATGCCGAGGGTCGCTGACGGTGTTATTTATACCCCTCGGCCGGAAGCTTTCGGGTAATTGAGCTTGTACTGTCTATTTTTGTGCTTTTAAGTGAAAATAATGTTGAAAACTATTTACACCGTTCCTATAAAAAAACCTTCTACACTTGCATGGAAAATAGCATGTCCTTTATCGAGAGGATAATGTCCATGGAAATAACGGAATAACTGCAATCTTTGGTTAGCTTCGTGACGTCCATGGAAATTATCATCTGGATAAAGTTGTCAGGACTTCGATCTGTTGGTCCTAATAGCCGTCAAAGCCGAATTAAATTACGGGCCAATGGATTCTTCATAATTCGCAATTCACATTTTAGTGCATGGCCAGAATATGCACACGGAGTGATTCCATTAAAACCGGGGAACCATTCTCGATTGATTTAGCTGGTTATTATCGCATAATTTTAAATGTTTGAATATTATAAGTGTTTAAATCAAGCAGCTCTGCCACTAATTATTCCGTGAGGATATCGATATAATTTTCTTTTAAAATTAGGATAATCGCAACATATTAAAATGGCAACAGTGCGTAATTATGACCATTGTAAAAAACCAATATGTTTGAAAATGTTACGTATTTGGAACGAATTGGCGCGCCGCTGATTATCTTTAGAAAACATGAACATATGCTATTATTAAATCCAGGGAATTTCGTAACAGGGGCGTAACACATCAGATTAATTCAGGTTATTGACTTTCCTGCGGCACGATTTTTTTTTATCAATTTGAGTATTTAATGACACAACTCACATCCAAAATACACAACTGATCCATTGAAAAAACGGAGGTGGAAGATCATTTTAAATTAAAAAAATGACCTTCCTTAAAGCTTTGCTTACAGTAATTAAAAAAAAAATCATTTAAATTATGTTATGTATGATACGTATCTGATTTTTTAAGCATCTGAAAGAACAATATTTAATGATTTAAATGACATTGAAATTCCCATACAACTGATGCGTGCTGAAACAGCGATGTGGCACATTTTTTCGGAATAAAAATGCAACTTTAAAAGTTATAAATTTTTTCTGATGAATCTGTGCTTTTCAGACACATGAAGCACCAAAATTGGCTAAGTGATGAGACCCGAAAGCTCGTAAAAAACACTTAATTTTCAATTTTAAAGCTATCTATTACTTGAAAAGCTGTCGAATAAGTGTTGTAAGGGGTGGTCCTCCGCTGAAAGCGCCTATTTTCCATGGTATAAAGGGAACCTAAGATTTTTTTCAAACAACACGCAGGGACGTAACACATAGCAAGGTCAAACGAAAAACTGGACAAATTGGTTAAAGGACAAACAAAAACAAAAATAAATAACATCGAAGTCTCTTTATTGAGGCGACTCTGGGTTTTGGACGGCTGAGACGCCACTTTTTCATGACAAACCTAAACCTGTCGCTACACCTGAAAGCAGTGGCGTATCACGCAAGGTAATTTTTTTTTCATTCAATGTAGCTGTGCTACAGATTCCAGACAGGGATGCTGCATCGACACGCCCTAAACTGAAATCTAAGGCAGCCTGTTTCACACTTGCATCGACATCATCAGACCCGAAATTAGCTACGGACATGCTTACCCCTGGTAAATTTATGAGTCTATTTTGGTAATTTATATTCTAAAGGTTCAGGCCCTAGATGGACAACCTTTGAGCGGCGTGTAATAACACAAAGGGTGTAAATATTGCTTGTTTTGAGAACTATGGTCTGAAACTGTGGTTAACTCTTTATCTCCGCCATGATCATAAATCATCTTTTGTCAATTCTGACGATGTTGCTACGGGAATTAACAATGAATTAGAAGAAATCTTGGCTGCTGGTTAAGGGAATTAGTAACAATTTCTTTGTTGAGGGATATTAGTAAACATAAATCATCTTCGTGCCTTTAAGTACGTCAGGGCTTTATCTATCCCGACGAGCCCATGGCTATCATATGCAGGCTTAATTTGCACAGTATGAGTGGTTTTCTACTTGGCTGTTTGCTTGACTCACGTGTGTGTGCAATTCCGAGCTAATTGCCTTTTAAACGCCTAATTTTGCACATTTCTTGAGGCTCAGACACAAAAGTGCCATACACAAGATCTATGGCTTTATAATCACCAGACTGTATCAGAAATTGGCGTAGTTTAAGGATTTTTATCGCCGATTAGCGGACCTGTAGGGCAATTTGGTGCTCATCTAATTAGGGCACGTGGACTAAGTAAATTTGCCCTCTGGGCACTTTGATGGTCCTGCGGGCTTCTCTGCCCGGAAGATCGGACGAATAAATCAAACAGGTGATTTACCGCGGTATTTGTTGACCACGACGACAATATTGTTTCGGAAACCCAACACCCGCGTTATTAAAACTACACGGCGCATATTTCAAAATTAATTGCTTCTGAGGACCTTTGAAACCGTAAAATATTAAACCGCATTATCGCGTTTCTCGCACATATTTCTCGCCGGCAATAAAACATTTTTATAATACGAGATACATGAATAATGCCCCCCGGGCAAGATATACGGACGGCGCCACTGACGATGCCTCCTCTTTGCCCATTCCATCTTTCAGCAATAAAAACCCGATACATCTCGGAATGGAAATCGACGTGGGCCCCCCCGCGGCTCCCCAGAAAACCGAGTGTTGCCCCATTATATTTTAAACAAACAATGAGTCCTTAAACCGTTTCTTAATAGAGATAAGCGACGCGTTTGTGGCACGCAATGAGGGGCCACACACGTCGAGGGCACAGCCTCTAGGTCTATTGTACCGAATTTCCCGCAACAAGGACACAAATTGATGTTTAGTGCCAAATGCAGGCAGGACCGGGCACCGAGAACGGGGGCCGGCGTCCTGGTCTCCGATGATTTCGCGTAGATCCAGTGGGTTTTCTACGGTTAAAGTCGACATACGAAGAATCTACAGATTTTAGATGAAAAACCTCAGTTTCGCCTTCGGTATGAAAAATCTGTAGGAGCTCTTCTCGGGTTGGCCCCAATCCCAATGGTGATTTCGTCCTTGAACCTCGTACATTGTCACGGTCTGCGGCAAGTTGTCAATATTCGGCATCTAAAGGATCTGTAGCTCAAACACGAACAACAGTCAGATACCACCCAGCAACTTTCGATTTAGAAGTAGCTACAGCATGACTCCTTGTCTCATGAATTGCAAATTATCATCTCAATTTGGAATCGGGTAGCGTTACAGCATCGAAGTCTAAAAGAAATTTTCAACATTTCCTATATGAAGAATCTGTAGTATCTGCGTAAAGAACCACCAGGCACAGCCAAGAATTTCTTTGAGCAGAAATATCTGAACTCTGGTATCTTTAAGGCAACATCAATCGATTTTTTCGCTCCCGAACCCTATTGAGAATTTTACGAGTGTTTTCGACATGAAAAATTCAAAGCTGCACACGAAGAATTAGCAGTGCCTGCAAGAACAACAGTCATGGAGAACCAGGAAACTGTCAAATTAGGAATAGCTCAAATTCGATTCAATGTTTTTCCTCAAGAAGTGTGCAAATGGTTATTTCACTCTTGAAGTCTGTGCATTGTTGCATCATTAAAATCTGCAGAAAATTTTGATAATTCTGCATGCGGAGGATTTGTAGAATCTAAACGAGCAATCGTCCGCTGCAGCCAAATATTTCTTGTAATGGTGATAGGTAAAATTTTAACTCGTGTCCGTTCAACTGGACTGCAAATTATTATCGTAATTTTGAACCTTATACAGGTTATGCTGTTCAATTTGGAGGAAACTTTGAAATCTCTGCACATGAAGAATAGTTGCAGGTACGAGAATATGTCCAGGACGCAATCAAACTCCGCTGTTTCAAGTGAATGTCAAAAAGTACTTTTTTTCTGGGAATCTGATTCTAGATTTTTTTTTATATTTTTCTGTCATATGTGCGGGGGCCGGTGCACAAGTGATAATATTTTACGCCTCGAAGGTTGGACTGGAAGCTCATTCCGCTCCTGTGGTTGTCATACGCAAAGACAAACTTCGGTAAATTATTTGGAAGGATATTGATGAATTTCTTGACAGATGAACTGTGAATCCCGTTGCAGTAAATCATCCGGTCGTAAGCCGGAGCCCTGCGGCGAATGCCGTACCAGAATGACACGTCGTTAGCTCTCCACACCGTTTTCGACGAATTTCTCTGCGTCTTTAGGGCCCGACCTTAACATTGTCTAAAAGAAGGACAAACTCCTCTTTTTAGCCCTACGCATCAAAACAGCAACACCAACTCACCATTCCGTGCCGTAAGGCCGATATTTACGACTACCTGATAATTTTGAAGTTAACGACCTGTATAAAAGAATATTTAGCTTATGGTCGTAAATTTCCCGATTAAAGGGCGGTAATGGAGGCAAGACAGGTGCGTTTTAATTAAGTCATACTGCACTTATAAGTGGAAGAAATGAGAATGCATTTCCGTGAATATGAGCATATTTCCATGCCCCAAATGGCCTGTCAAAAATTAACATAGATAGATATTCATCATGGGGCCGAGAGGGAGAACCAGCAAAGACTGCATCGAGGGACTCGATTTCAATTTTCCGGTTATTGGAGTTCAGCCCCCTTTTACTGCTAATTTAAATCTCGATTTAAAGTCAACTAGAACGGCTATTGCTATAAATCACGGGCTCCCTTTCGTCTATGAACTAGTCCCCCTTGGATTTTATGAGTGCTGCCTAATCTTGCCTGGTCAGAAAAAAGCGTAAAATTTGTGATATAATAACTGAAATTGGGTATCTCGAACTTGAATGTTGTCTATAAACGAATGATCTTTCTGGTTTTGGATTCTAACACGATGCAGAAGATCTTTCTTGGTGGTTCGTACTAAAATTTAAATTGTTCGAAGGCATTTTACGTGTAAAACTCCGCCCTTTTTGCACCTAAAATTTTTATCAATTTTATAGAAGTACCTCCCTAAAAGGTCTCAACAAAATCATGTCGAAGTTCAAGGTCTGCAGAAAATGTCTCATTTTCTCTCCCATTTGCCAACACTGCGCGCATCGTCCTATGCCTCAAACTAACCTTCACTAACCTTAATCTTACCTTTTTTCAAATTTATTACTGAAAAGGGGGATTTTCTGCGCCACGGAGATTTCTAATGCTTACAAGATCGATTTCTCCCAAACGCCAACTAAATTCTCATTTGAATCTGATTAAAACCAGGGACGTGCTTGTCTTAGGAAGTAGCAAGGGAGAGAGGCTACAGAGGTAAAATGTCTAAAAAATTGTTACTGAGATGAATGACGTCCTACGCCACTGAGATTTGCTACGCTTCTAAAGCATTTCGCGTCAAGTATCAACCAAAATTATCGTTTCAGTCTAGCTAAAACCAGGAGCGTAGCAGGCTCCAACTTTTGTTTGTAAAAAAACAACAAGAGAAAGAAGTTGTTAAGGAAAATTACCTAAAAAAAATCGTAACTGGGAAGAAGGGGGTCCTACGCCACTGAGTTTTTTCATGCTACAAAAGCGTTTCTTCTCAAATGCCAGGAAAAGTTGTCATTTCTGTCTGATCGAAGGCAGGAGCATGCCTTTTTTTTTTTTTATTTTAGAGACAATTGTAGAACCTGGAATATCAACTCTACTATCGCTAGAATGACGAAAAGCTGCGTTGAGGTTTGAAAAAGCTTTGCTTATGGTTATTTTATGAGTCGATTATTGAAGGTTCGCATACTTGAGTCCGTTTCAACATGAGTTCAAAATCTCCCACGAGGTGCCTTGTCATTTCTCTATCGTTCGCTGATTGCACTATAAATCAATGGGTGGGGACCCGTCAATTTAGTCAAACAACTAACGACTACCTAATTTTTTAAGTCGAAAGGTGACTGGCAAATATGCAAGCTGCCTGAATCGATTACACGACCCGGACTGGGCGATGGTACTGTCTTTAATCATGTAACTGAGTTAAGAAAGCACGTGTTTCTGTCAAGGCTCTGGTGGTCAGGCACTGGACACTGATTAATTGGGATGTGCAGTTATCATTGCTGGAAAAGTCCTGCATTGAGTGTCACGCAACTTCTTGCATTTACAAAAGCCCTGCGTGCAAGCTCGAGTGGACGAGCCATTGAGTTGCAAAAAGATGCATTGTTTGTCGAGTTTCGCAAACAATGCTTCAATGAATAATTACCCGGCAATTGCAGAAAACAATCCTGCGATTAATCTGACCTGCCTCAATCGGTTTGTCAGCCGTTTCCGTTTGACAGTCGATGGGGTTTCCGGTGATGGTACGGACGAGCGATCCTTAACAAATGCCCCTATTGCAATTTGCACTATGGGCAGCAAACGTGCACTTTTCACACGCACAACCGAAGCTCAGGGAATCTCTAATTTCGCCTGAGAGATTCATTAATCTCGTTTTCAATGCCCGAATTCTTCAGGCATTCCTTATCGGATGTCCATTAGACTACAAGGGAGCCAGCACTTGGGCGATTAAGCAGGACCATGACGGCCCATCTGACAAGTCATCTCGTGGCTTTGTATGTTTACATGGTCGGTTTTTATCGCTGGGTATATCAAACGCGGGTCGGTTGACAGCCGTGAAAAGATTCTTCGGACTCATGTACCGACGAAGTTTGCCCCGTCAGTGACGTACGCACCTGTGAATCTGCGTCTGCCCGAATTAGGCCTATTCCGTTTATGGCCAAAGAAACAGCTCCGAGGCGATTAGTTCAGGTTCTTGAGTTATGCTTTTTTTTTCTTTTACTGGACAGTGGTCATCGTGAGCCAAGCGACGGTCTTCTAATAGAAGAACACTATAAGCCTCAAAATCTGCATTTTCATCTTAGCACATAATATCGGAAAGCGAGACATAATCCGTTTTGGCCATGAGTGGTAAAAAGATCTTCGACAGTACAACGCTCTTGTGTGTTAGAAGGAAACGGACTTAAACCATGCGAAAGCTCAGTGATGTAGCGTTTTGAGAGTTCGTCTCGTTAGCGATAACGTGAAGTCACAGTGCAGCACGCTCCTGCTTTTAAATTTAATTGGGATGAATTTTCCGAGGAAATTTATTTTGAGACACGAGGAAACTCTGTAGCGTAAAACGCTTTTTGTCTTAATTACAATTTTTTTCTATAATTTACTTGGGCCATCTTTTTCTCTCGTTATTTTTTACAGAGCAGTAACACACCGGAACGCCGCTGATTTTAATTAGCCTGAAATGGCAGTTTGATTGGTATTTGGGAAAACTGATCTTCAAGCATGAGAAAACTCGAAATCAGTCTGTCTCAATTGCAAATTTGTAGGTAATTTATTTTGAATATCGCCTTCGTAACAGTGACGTGTATGGTGCGAAGTTAAAGCCAAGCACGCCTCTGCTTATAAATGAATTAAGTTGAGAATTTCTGCAATCATTTGAAAAAAAGTGACATATCGAACCCGAGAGTGTAATGGCGTAGAACGTATTTCTTTGCATATAAGTAGGTTTTTTTAGATTTTATCTTTAAAAATAGTTTTCTCTTTTCGTTAACATGAGTTCCAGTTTGACACGTACCTGATTTTAATTAGACTAAATTAATAATTCGCTGTCATCAGTGGCGTAGACTGCTTTCGTTTTCAGTAAATCTTCAAAAAATAAATGTGTCCCGAGATAATTAGTTTCTCTAACGATCAGATCAAGATAACGTTTTTCTCGTAATGGAAAGGAATTGAATTTGACAGCAACCGACTGACGAACGCGAAGTGTAACTCGGTTAGTAATCGAGTGTGGTAAAGACAGTTCGGCACTAGTTAGGTAATTTTTTTTCCAAGTGTGCGTGCGTGTTAATTTTATTCTTCAAACGCAAGAAAATATTCGTGAATTGTAAATCCATTAAACGCACACGTACCGTAATATCAATGTTATTATGAATATGACTCCTGTCAATGTCAATGTCTGCAATGTTTTAATGCACATTTCCCCAAATAAAAGTCGAACATTTACTTATAGAATTTTATTTAAATAATTTACATTCCACTTGTCTATATCATACTTTAATGCAAAACAACAATAACTTTACAACATAACTAAGTACAAAACAACCGGACAAACTTAGGTCTAAGTACCCTAATAATATTTACAATTCATATATAAACAGGATTAAGTACATATACACGGAGGTCCAAGAACATTTGCCATTGACTGTCATTCCGTTGAGAATTAATCCATTCGTTATTGGTGGGACCGACGAACTTATCCGGACTTCTCTAACACAAAAGGAACTATCGACTATAGCAGCGCAAGTTCTCGTTAATACTGGTCTTCATTTATTTATACAACTAAATCTTTCATTGCTTTATACGTTTTTACAATAATTATAAGAAGATTATACAATTTTAGTGTCACTGTTCAGCTGACTCTTTGGCTTAGCTACGAACTACCCCTGTAAAATCAGTGGCTCGATCTAGAGCCCGTAGGGCTAAGTGATGACGCCACTGACCTGCCCAATGGCGTCGCATAGGGGCTGAACCGATGGTGCAAAGTAGAGGGGAACACTGGTTTGGGCAGACGAAGTTCTGATGAGCCACCTATGGAGGTGGGACTGGGAGAACCTGAGGAACTAGGAGTTGAAGCTGGGGGAGGAGTAATTTGGGGTCGAGAAGACCCCAGCAATCCTGGGGGCAGGGGGCTTTGCCAAGGATTGCTGGAATACAAATGACTCCCCAACAGGGGCATTGAGGGTCGCTGCCCAAGGAACATTTGAGGGTTAGAGCTGTTCACCAAAAAAGCGTGGAGTTCGTTAGGATTGTAAGCAGCAGCGGCCGCCCCTGCTCGATTCCACATTTGCAGCTGGGCACGCGCTTTCTCCACCATCGCAGCTGAGAACAAAGAGTTGGCGTTGTTGTTCTCAGCATCCATGGACTCGCCAGCGTAAAGTCGCAGCGACGACCGCAGGAAATGTTGATCCATGAAAATGCTATCCATGGGCTCTCTGTAAAGAAATAAAGAGGGTTTGAGAATGATTGAAGAGGAGTGGAAAGAGGCTGCTCTCAGCCTCATCGTAGGAGCCACTACAATTAATATTTAGTGGCTCGAAGGGGTCTTTTTGTTTTCATCAATTACGTGGCGGCAAAAGCGTTCGCCGCCTCCGGCTCGAGCTCATTTCAGTTATGATAGAATTTAATTTACCTGTTTTGAATGTTCGGTGCTCGGGGGCGGTGCCGGCCGTGCCGCCCTGTAATTTGGGACAATCGGTGAGCCGCTTTGATGATATAATGAATCCCGCATTTTCTCACACCTCAGGTAGTGTTTTCCCACTTATTTTCAGCCTTAGATCGCCTTTAATTACCGCGCACCGTATAGTGGTCGGTCGACGGGCGTGGCTATCATCTCTTATTATCACCTTCGCGTTACTGGTGGCCGATTTCGTTCAGGCCGACCTTAATTAGAGTAATTTCGGCTCATTTGCGGAATTGCTTGTTTTTAATTTTCCAGATAAATGCTTTTCAGCCGCAGCCTTAATCATTGCTCTCTTTGCCCCAACAACTATCCTTTCATGCAGAAACAACTCGCACTTAACCCGAACCAAATTGCCTGTATAAATATGAATCTAATCTAAACCTAATTATTTTCGCATCAACTTTGACCGTTTCCAAGATCTTCCAGCTGACCTTACCCTTCTGATTAGCTTACTAGAAAATGAATGAAGGTTCAAACTAATAGTTAACAACGGCAATGTCGCTGCTATTGGCCGTGGGAAGATTTGCGGTAATACTCAGGCAACCCAACATACACACTTGTATGATTTATTGCGCACCGCTGCCAGTTCTTCTAAAGATGATTTTCTGGTTTGTGGTCCCTGGTAACCGGTTCCACTTAGTGAGGCTAGTAGTCACTGTAAATTATTTTTATTTGCTAACGCCATAATTTGACGTGATAATGACCTCGACGCAAAAATTATGACATATGAACATATATTTCACTCAGTGACGTCTTTGTTTAGATTCTCCCAGTTTGGGCCA